>NW_020954580.1:6229266-6254612 GCF_900497805.2 Vombatus ursinus | reverse complement strand
TGTCTCAGTTTCCTCATGTGTAAAATGGGAATAATAATAGCACCTACCTTCTTTTTGTGAGGCTCAAATAAGATAATTGTAAAGTGCTTATCACAGTGCCTGACACATAGTAGGTGCTATATAAATGATTTATTATTATTATTATTATTATTATTATTATTACTGACCTCTTGAGTTATTTATAAGAACTCCCTCTTGAAATTACTTTGTATTTGGTACTTATGTACGTGTTATATCTTGCAATATAGTGTAAGTTTCCTGAAGATAGTGTTTATTTTTGTCTTTGAATTCCCAGAGCCTAGCTCAATGTTTTGCATATAGTAGGTTCACAAGAAATGTTTGGGGGTTTTTTAATTTATTATTTATTTATTTATAACATTCTTTTTTTAATTTAAATTTTGAGTTCCAAATACTCTCCCTCCTTCTAGCCCTTCCCCAAGCCATTGAGAAGGCAAGCAATATGATATCAATTATACATGTGAAATGTAAAACAGATTTCTATATCAGAAATGTTGTAAAAAAAAATAATTAAAGCAAGAACAATTAAGAAAGTGAAAAAATTATACTTCAGTTTGCACTCAGATTGTTCTGTGAGTTCTCTGTCTGGAGGTAGATAACATTTTTTTATCCTGAGTCCTTTGGAACTATCCTGGATCCCTGTATCCATCACAGTAGCCAAGTCTTTCACAATTCATCATCACATAACAAATGTTTGTTGAATTTAAAAGGTGTAGAGGGAGAAGGAAGACATTCTTGGAGAGGGAAGACATTCTAAGCATAGGGATAATAAGTAAAAAAATAGAGATGGAATAGAAAAAGCCATGTTTGGGGGACAGTGAACAATTCAGGTTAGCTGGACCATGGGTCCAGCTTCATAACAAATAGTGTAATAGGCTTCACACCAAATAGGCTGAAATGGTAATGTAGGATCAGATTGTGGTAGGCCTTGAATGCCAGATAATTATTCCCATCAAAATGAGGGTTTTCCTTCAAAGCAAACTTCTTATAAAGCCATATATGTATTCCAATGATTCTATGATTGTTCAAACAGATTTTTTTCTTGGAAGTAGGTCTAATTTTACAGCCACACCAAAAAAAAGTTTCATTACTGTAAGCAACAGTAAGTCAGTCAATAAGCATCTATTAAGTGCCTACTACATGCCAGGCACCATGTTAAATGCTGGAAATCGTATCTTGTTTAGTTTTGTCGTTGTTTTTATTCCTTCCTTCTCTCCTATTTCCCCCAAAAAAAGAATGTGCTGCAAGTTCTAAATATCATTCCCAAGCCACTCGTGTTTGAGCAAAAACAGCCTCTTCATAATAAGTGAGTAGCTTTCCAAGGTGACCACTTTGAAGGGTACAACACTCATTCAGATGAACACATTTTTTACTGTCTTAGAGCTGAGATTCTCCCACTTTTTTATAACATGGACCCTTTTGGCAGTCTGGTGAAGCCTATGGACTCCTCAGAATAATGTTGTTAAATTACGTATAAGAACACAGAAAGAACACATAAGATTACAAAAGAAACTAATTATATTGAAACACAATGATAGAAATATCACTTTAGAAAAATCAAGTTAAGGACCTCTGCCTTAGAGCCTCACCTAGAGTTGCACATTTGAAGTTAGATGTTCTCGCATACAATTCCACATCGTGACTTCCCGCATCACAGTTTCAATAAATAGAGGATCAGCATAAGAAATTAAATGGGAATTTTGGGGGAGTTTTGTGGAAGCCATAGACAACACAGAAAAAGTTTAGAAACTCAGAAATGCATAAAATATATGCATAGTATTGTATAATATCAAAATTTTTTATATTTTAATACCATAATAATTCAGACTTCTTCTCAGGCACAAAGGGAGAGCCAAAAAATTTTACATGGGATTTTCCAGATCATGGAAGCACTGCACCCCTAAACTCTGCAATGTGGAAGGAATAACTTTGTACAATTACTTGGATTCCCTGTGGGATTCCTTTGTGAGTGGAAAGAAGGGAGGGAAGGAATTAGATGACTATATGATGAAATTATTCTGCTCTCTTTTGCAGGCAGAGACATAGCCAGATGTCTACAATGGAAGGCATGTTTGACTTAAGCTCAGAGGAGCTACTTGAATGGTTTTATGACAACGACAATTTTTCTGGATACAGTACAGACATCCCACCTTCATATGAGGATGCAGCCCCCTGCCACCTAAAGATCTCAGGCCTCAACAAGTACTTTGTCATCATAATATACATCCTCGTGTTCTTGCTGAGTTTGCTGGGAAATTCACTGGTGATGCTGGTCATCCTCTACAACCGGCTCAGCCGCTCAGTCACAGACATCTACCTACTCAACCTGGCCATAGCCGACCTGCTCTTTGCTCTGTCACTACCCCTTTGGGCTGCCTCCAAGGTGAAAGGCTGGATTTTTGGCACTCTTCTTTGCAAGGTTGTCTCCCTTCTGAAAGAGATCAACTTCTAC
The DNA here is from genome assembly GCF_900497805.2 of Vombatus ursinus. Classification (NCBI taxonomy): domain Eukaryota; kingdom Metazoa; phylum Chordata; class Mammalia; order Diprotodontia; family Vombatidae; genus Vombatus; species Vombatus ursinus. The sequence continues at coordinate 6,252,142 of NW_020954580.1, read as the reverse complement.
AGCGGCATTCTGCTGCTGGCCTGCATCAGTGTAGACCGCTACCTAGCCATTGTCCATGCCACTAGGGCTTTGACTCAAAAGCGCCACTGGGTAAAGTTCATCTGCATGGGCATCTGGGTCCTGTCCTTGCTCCTATCCATGCCCATTCTTTTCTACCGTGAAGCAGTCAAAGTACACTATTATGGCTTTGTCTGTTATGAGAACTTTGGTAACAGTACTGAAAAATGGCGGCTGATACTGAGGATCCTTTCCCAGTTCTTTGGCTTTGTCCTGCCCCTGTTCATCATGCTCTTCTGCTACAGCTTCACCCTGCTCACCCTGTCTGTGGCGCACATGGGGCAGAAGCATCGGGCCATGCGAGTCATCTTTGCTGTAGTCCTTGTCTTCCTAATTTGCTGGCTGCCTTACAATCTGGTGCTGATCACTGACACCCTCATGAGGACCAAGATAATTCAGGACACTTGTCCACGAAGGAATGTGATTGAAAACGCCTTTAATACCACTGAGGTACTGGGCTTCTTCCATAGCTGCCTCAACCCCATTATCTATGCCTTCATCGGACATAAGTTTCGGTACAGCTTCCTCAAAATCCTGGCTGCCCATGGTATGGTCAGCAAAGAGTTCTTAGCCCAGCACAGCAAGCCTTCAGTCCATGGTTCCTCTTCTGGAAATACCTCTACCACTCTTTGAAGATCCCTCTGGTCCAGCTCTTCTGGGTCTCTCCCTGTCCTTCTTTGCCTTTCTCCTAACTGTCTCCAAAATTTCACTCTTGGTTGAGTTAGCTTCTCCTTTTTCATGGTTGCCCTCCACCATGTAGTATGGGGGGAAAGTGAGAATCCTATTAAAGGATACCATCTCAACCTCATAATCCAGGAATTACATCTACCACTACAATTACCTTGAACTGATGGGTTACAATTGCCATATTAACAGGACAGATGCTATTATTCAACCCCCTCAGCCCACAACATGATTTCCTGAGACTTTTTTAAAACCTAGATCCTACTTAGGGTAACTATGAGGGGATTCCACAGCAGAGAAGGGAAAATGAGAGGGGAGAACTGTCAGATTTAATAAATAGGTCTGTTTCCATGTAATCTCCTTATCTATCATCAGCGGAAACTAGATGGCTCAGTGGATAGAGCACTGGGCCTGGAGTCAGAAAGAACTGAGTTTAAATCTAGCTTCAGATGCACACTAGCTGTGTGACTGCGGACAAGTCACTTAACCTCTTCATGCATTGGAGAAGGAAATGGCAAACCACTCCAGTATCTTTGCCAAGAAAACCCCACATGGGGTCCCAAAAAGTGGGACATGATTGAAAGACTTTACGACAACCACCTTGTCTATCAGAGACCTGGAGCTGGGAGAGAGAAATTAGACATAAAGATGGACTTCTAGTCAGCCACCTGCAAAGATAGGCCTGCTCCCCATCCTCACTGTTGGGCTTGTTCTGCTGAAAATAAATCTTATCAGGAAATGTGTTCTTTAATTGTCCATCACCCCTTTTTTCTTGAACCCATAAGATCTTTGGTATAATAAGAGTCAGAGGCATAGAGTGAGGTTTAGGTACTGTGGAAGGCTAAAACAGGTACCAACCAAGATCAATTAGATGGGTGTGTGGTTAAGTTCTATGCTCTCTTGGGCTAGGCCAAGAGTTCCTTCCTGTTCTTACTGATGTGAAACTCAAATCTTCCACACCCACAAACACAAACACACAAACATTGTTAAAGGAATTGAAGGAAAAGATCTAGTGTGTGAAAAATACAAAAAAAAATTTTTTTAAGGTATGGAGAGACTTAAATGTAGTGATGCAAAGTGAGTTAGCAGAACCCCAATGTAAACTGAAAGAACCACAACAAAAAAATGGAAATTATATGAAATTATAATAACCAAGTTTGGTCCCAAAGTCGAGGCATGAGAACATACCTCCCTCCCTTCTTTGACAAGGAAGAGAACCATAGATATGAAACACTAAATCAACTATCAGATTTGTTTGGTGGGTTTATTAGTTTTGTTAAACTCGTTTTTTCCTCTTTTTTATTCTTTGCTATAAGAAATGGTTCTAGGAAAGGCCACAAAGGCAGAATATATTAATAAATGAAGATGATATTAAAATATATACATACTTATCAATGTTTTAAAGAGTGAGATCTAGTGGGGAAAAAAACAGAAAAAAGTATGTGCAATTCATTCAAGAGAAATGTCTTGAATGATGATTGGGCTCAAGTCTCTAAAGGATCATTGGCACGAAGAGCAGAACCAGCTGTTGGACATCTCCATTTTGGAAAGAACTAGAGAGAATAGACAGTAAACTGGGAGGGGGTTAGATTTTACGGAAGCAAGTCTTGGGAGCAAGAAGAATTTGATATCTTGTTCCCCAAGTTAGAGTTGTCAAATGTCTAGTCACATAATCCTCATCCCCTCTTTTTAATGAATTTTTATACAGGTGTATTTTCCCCAGCTGCTCTGAGAGACTGAAGAAACTTCAGGCAGGTGTATAATTTTAGCCTGGAGATGGTTCTGAAGGCTTAATCAGAGCAACTAACCATTCTTCCCACCTTAAACACTCACAAAGGGTATTTGATGGTCATCAAATTTTAGAACCTCAAGGAAACCCAAAAATCATTTAGTCTCTACTCAATTTTTTTATAATTGTACTTTATTTTAGCATTCATTTTTCAAAATTTTTAGTTCCAAATTTTCTCCCTCCCTCAAGCCACTCCTCCATCCATTGAGAAGGCAAGCAATATGATAACCATTATGTATGTGAAGTCATACATATTAGCCATACATATTAGCCATGTTGTATACATAAGAAAAAGAAAAAAGAAAAAGAAAGTAAGTGAAAAAGTATGGTTCGATCTGCATTCAGAGTTCATCAGTTCTCTCTCTGGAGATGGATAGCATTTTTCATCATGAATCCTTTGGAATATTCTTGCACCATTGTATTGATTAGAGTAGCTAAGTCTTTCACAGTTGATCATCAAGACAATATTGTTGTTACTATATATAATGTTGTCCTGGTTTTGCTCACTTCACTTTGTGTCAGTTCATATGTCTTCCTAGGTTTTTCTGAAATCTGGCTGCTCATCATTTCTTATAGAGCAATAGTTTTCCATCACAACCACATGTCACAACTTGTTCAGCCATTTCCCAATTAATGGGCATCCCTTCAATTTCCAATTCTCTGCCACCACAGAAAGAGCCACTATAATTATTTTTGTATGTATAGGTCCTTTCTCTTTTTCTTTGATCTATTCAGGATACAGACCTAGTGGTGGTATTGCTAAGTCAAAGGATATGCAAAGTTTTGTTGCTTTTTGGTCACAATTCCAAATTGTTGTCCAAGATGGTTGGTCAATCCATTAATCTGAAGGCAAACTGTGAATAAAAAATTCATGCACTTCTTTCTCCAAAATGAGAAGAGTGGACTGGGAAGAAATGGCTTTAAAAAGAATAATTGTCAATCACTAATAAAACCAGAGATGAAATGGATTAAGTATAGCCCTGGCTAAGGAGAGGTGGGTGAATTGGGATGATATGAGTATAGTCAGAACATTTTCTTAGATTCCATTCAGATCCTGAGACAACTTCCCTTCCCCTTTAACAAACTGTGGAAGCAACAGGGAGATAAGGAAGTCTTATCAGCACAGAATATGGAAGATTGACTAAGTTGGACTTGATGGGTACTGAGTCACTGTCTGATCTGACTACTCCTCTCTTCATCTTTCCCTTTCTCTCATTATATCATTCTCCTCAACAAGGTTCTCCCCCATGATCCTCCAGGAGATTTAGAGTTGATGGAATGACCATAATAATTCTTAAAAGTCTCTATCAAGCTCTTATCTGAACATGACCTTATGCAGGTGCTATACCTATAGAACTAGTGATACACAGTTCTGTTCCTCCCAAGTAACCTGATCTAAGATAAACATGGACAATGCCCTACACATTGGAGTGGAAAGAATCTTTAATTTATAGTCAATAGATCTGAATTCAAATCCAGGCTCTACCACTTACTATGTGACTTTGGAAAAGTCACTTAACATCTCTGCTCCTCAGTTTCCTCATCTATAAAATGGCATATTAGTACCCATTCTGCCTAATTCACAGGGATGTTGTAAGAAAAACTTATAAGCCTTCAAATGCTCAATAAAAATTAAGTCATGTCCCTTTGGACATCTTAGCTTCCTAGTTTATCAACCTCTAAAGGGAATTGAGCAATATCCTTGAGTGAATACTCATAAGGGTGGTCACTGAATTGCATTCAGACCCAATTAGTTCTTTCTCTGGAGAGGGATAGCATTTTTCGTCATGAGTCCTTTGGAATTGTCTTGAATCTTTGTATTGATAAGAGTAGCTAAGTCATTCACAACTGGTCATCGTACAGTATTGTTACTCTGTACAATTTTCTCCTGGTTCTGATCGCTTCATTTTGCATCAGTTCATATGTCTTTCCAGGTTTTTCTGAAATCACCCTGCTCATCATTTCTTATTGCACAGTAATATTCCATTTCAATCATATACCACAACTTGTTCAGCTATTTCCCAATTGATGGGCATCCCCTCAATTTCTAATTCTTTGCCACTTCAAAAAAAGCTGCTAAAAATAATTTTGTACACATGGGTCCTTTCTTTTTTTTTTAATCTCTTTGGGATATAGTGGTATTGCTGAATCAAAGAGCATGCAAAGTCAAATGTACCTTTCAAATATAATTACCCTCTCAAAGGTTACCCAAAGGTCAAGTCATTTAATCTAGATAATTTCAGTATTTCCATCAATTAAATTGGAATTAGTAGTGCCTATCTTAGAGGGAGGTTGTGAAGATCAAAAGAGAACATGTATGCATAATGGGAGAACTGGCTAATGAAGACCCAATGCATAAACAGGGGTGGGGAACCTGTGGCCCCAAGACCATATGTGGCCCTCTAGGTTTTCAAGTGTGGCCCTTTGACTGAATGAATCCAAACTTCACAGAACAAATCTCTTTGATAAAAGGGATTTGTTCTGTAAAACTCAGTCAGTCAAAACACTGCACCCAAGGACCTAGAAGGCCACATGTGTTCTCAAGGCCACAGATTCCCCACTCCTGGCTTAGAACATGCTTGGATTTACCCTTCCTGGTGAGTTATATATAGCATGCACAGTATCCCTGCCCAGTTCCAGCCCAAGATATGAAAGTTTAGTGAATATACTTCTAACCATAAGCGTCTAGGGAGCTGGTGTTGTTTGATAAGGAGTTTTCTGATTGGCTGAGAAGCCCTGGGACTGAGTTTGTATACCAAAGGATCTATATACCTTTCCCTTGGTCCTTTTGTTTTCTCTTCCCTGGAGGCTTTCAAATGCAAAATATTTCTCTGAGCTTCTAGGTAAGGGAAGAATTAGTGTCTGACTTATCTCACCACCAAGCCACCCTGTACCTGTAAACACTTGGCACCTGATCTTAGGTGAAAGAGTATCTGGAGAAAGAATTGCCCAGGTTCTGACCTTGTAAACTTTGATAAGTCAGAAGAGCCATAAGAGGTCCCCTTAAAATTGAAAGTTAATTCCTAGGAGAAGCTAGACCAGTTGAGCAGAAGAGTGATTTGTTGATTGCTGATGCTGCATCCAGAAATGAAGTTGGTGGGGATTCTGTTAAGAGATAAAAGGATTCCTGGGGTCAAGAATCTTTAGGTCAAGCCCTCAGTCCCACATGTTCCCCCATGTGTGCTTCCTCACCTTTGCACCTTAAATTTGTGTCTACTTTCCCCAGGGACAGAGTGTATACAAAGGGAAGAGTGTGTCCCTGGTTTGGGGAAATGTTTTTATAACTTCTATCTTTTCTATACTTTTTTAATAAATATTCTTATATAAAAACTAATTGACATCAACAGGTTGATTGATATTGAGGGAGCACACCAGATGGGGGCTCATAGATAACAGTACTAGAAAACCCAGACCCTAAGATTACCCCTAGAATACTATTCAACTGCCCTCTGGAGAATCAGAATGCCAGTAAGAATTAGGAGAGGGAGCCCAGACAGAGCACTACATATGTAAAGCACTTTGCAAAATCTAAAGCTATAAATAAATAACAGTTATTATTATGAACATGATTCATGTTTTAGTGTAGAGAACTGTTTGATCTATAAGCAATATCTTGGTTTCTGTTGTGCCTGGAACCTTTAATGCATAGTCCTAGATAGTAACCCCTCTGATCAATCTTCTTAAGAACAATAAGTCAACAAGTCAAGTCAATAATCACTTGTGAAGCTCCTACTATGTGCCTGACATTATGTACTAAGGGCCGGAATAATACTAGAATGACAGTAATGATTAGTGAGGGTATAATATTGGTTCAGGGTACACAGAATAGATGAGCAGTGAGTTGGTGCAGTGGATAGGCTAGGAATCAAGAAGACTCACCTTCATGAGTTCAAATCCAGCCTCAGACACTTTACTAGATGCATGACCCTGGGCAAGTCACTTAACCCTGTTTGCCTTAGTTCCTCATCTGTAAAATGAGCTGGAGAAAGAAATGGCAACCCACTCTAGTATCTTTACAAGAAAACCCCAAATGGAGTCATGAAGAGTCAGATAGAATTGAAAAAAAACTGAATGACAACACATAGAATAGATATAAGGGCCATGATTACTCAGTCTGATTCTTTGCCATATCCTTAAGGAATGATTTTGCCTACCTCCCTGAGAATCTGGAGTCTCTCTAGATTGCAGGAAAAGTCTGTCCTTAACCAAGTTTCAATATTATTTTTTCTTGTCAACTAAAATTCTTCATTCCTCCTCTTTAATTGTCCCCTCACCGTTCCTTCTTTCCTAAATCCCCCAGGTCCCTACTCCTTTTTTTTCTGACCCTCCCCCCCAACTCCCTCCTCATCCTCCAAGAACATCTTTCCCTTTGTTCTGAGGGATATAAAAAGGCGTATACAGGTTATCCCAAGTCACATTTCAGATAAAAAGCTGTTAAAATGCTCATTTATATACAGCGAAACAAATCTCGGAGTGCTCCACAGAACTTTGCCAAATGCCCACCTTTTATCATGTGCTCTCCAACCTCAGCCTGGAATATGAGCCCTGCCAGGCTTCCTAAACAGTGGCAAAACCTACATAAGAAGCACAGTCAGGAAAAGGGTAGATTGTGATAAGTTTTCCCTAATTAATGTATATGATCTTCAAAGGCAGGGACCATGTGTTACAGTTCTTCAGGATACCTGGTAGCACCAAGCATAAGCAAAGTGTGCTGCAGATGCTCAGTAAGAAGTTGACGGATAAGTCTCTCTCTGGGATTCTGTGATTATGAGTGATGAAAGCTGAGTGCCCATCACCACAGTATACTGGTCTTAAGAAGAGGATAGAGGACTAAGAAAGAATCTGCTGACAGGTTGTCTCAAGGGGTCATATAACATGTTCCCCTCTTCCTCATCTCCTACATTTGTCCTCATTTCTGCTCTTCATAAGGCCAGTTTCAGAAGCCCCATGTCTCCCAAAGAGCCTACAACTGCAGTCCTAAGGCAGATTAGCAATGCTTTTAGATCTCTCCCATAACATTCCATCAATACAAATGCAATAGAATTCAAAGCCAATGGCTCACATTCAGGAAGATTAGGGATACAACAGAAAAGTGAAACACACTAAGAATGCTACCCCATCTTTAGGCTCTGCCCTTCCAGACCTAGCCAAAGCAAAGAAAGACCATAAGGGTCTTTGAAGAAGTCCATCATTTATCAGGAAATCGGGGGAGGGGGGTTGCCCAACAGGGACTTGTACAGAAATAAAGTCTGTGTCAACTTCCTTCAGCTGTAAACAGCTAGGCCTGGCTTCCCATCAGTGGACCCAGCTCTGCCCTGGGAAGTACTCAGGGTATGAGAAGGTCTATGTTGCTGTTTCCCAAGTAAGAATAATGAAAAGTTTCATAATGTTTTTCCTTCTCTCCAGAGGCCCTAAATATCATCCACATAAAAGCTAAATGATAAGAGCTAGGTATATGTTTAATTTTGATAAGATGACTCTTAAAAAATTTATCTGGAGACCAAAAGAAGTTTTAGTTACTGAAACTATGACAATGATTTGAATTATAGTAATGGGGACCGGGAACATCAAAGAAAGTAGAGAATAAGGGAGCCTCAGAGCTAGTATAGTTGCTCACAGAGTCAAGGATGACTCAGAGAAAAAAGGATTTAGTGGCCATAGCATTGTACTTCAAGCTGAAAATAGGATAGGAATAGGAGAATGAAATTCCAGATAGACTTAGTTACTTATGACCTAAGTATAGTTGGAACTTGATGTTATGTTTCAGGTTTTCAGGGATATTTGACATTAAGAAAACCCTAGTTATAAACTCCTTAGCACAAGAGGTAAATTACAGAGTGATTAGTCATGTAACAAATGACTCCTACCATTTACAAAAGAATTCATGCTTCCCTAAAGCATTCAATTGTTTTATAAATTATTAATTATTTGACAGAAGTTGAAAGCCAGAGAAACTTTAAGTGTTAGGAGTTGCTGTCAATTAAAGGTCAAACAGAAACCAAGAAAAAATGCCAAGATATTATCCAATTTCCAAAAAAATGCTTAATTTTTTTTTCAGGAGTATATCAGTTATGTAAACTAAAGTACACCTGTATCCAAAGAGCCCAGGTCAGACCTTGGCTACACTTCCACATCCAATTCTGTGACACACAGCTAAGAAGAAATACACGGATGTAAGGATGGGGTCAAATTAGCCCTAAACTGAACAATGATACCATACACAGGTGCCTGGAGGGAAAGATTGGAACAAATCACCTATAGACAAAGAAATTCCAGTTGTCAGACTTGTAACAAGGGCAACCAGTGGAATCCTCTGATCTTCTGGACTGGAACACCTCCTATGGAAATGGCCATGTGCTCTAGCCCCATTCTCCGTGACAAGCTTATAGACCTCCTGCTGGACTTGTTATACCAAATACCCATTGTGTCAAACAGAATTAAACACTGGGCATCTTGGAACACGGATTCCAGTGAAGGAACCTCCTCCGCAGCAAATTATAAGAGGCACAGAAAGACTCTCCTCCCTGTTTTTTGAGCATAACACTTTGGGACTCTGGTAGCTCTCCCTTGGGCTTCTAGTAAAGAGTGAAGGGGATTTCTCTCCCCTCCCTCCACAAGCAGCAATAGAAATTATAAACACACGGCACTAAGAGCATGTGCTTGCCTAGGTAATCCTGAGACTGACTTCAAGTCCCTGACTGCTTCTACTTTGTATTTCTCCCCTGAACACAGGACAGGGAACATCAGTTCTGAGGAGTAGCCGGGTGTTTCCAACCTCAGTTTGTGAGATTGTGAGTTCCCAGGTTCCCAAGTCAGTACCAGTTGTCTAGTAAAAAGAACTTTCTTCTACTACAAGCTTCTTAGGGAAGAAGATGACGTTTGACAGACTTATCCTAAACCAGAAGAAACTAAAGGTCAGTTACTGACTGGCCAAAAGATCTGTACCTTTCTGAGAAAGTGACCATAAAATATCTATTCAGCTGTCCCACATACATCCTAGGATAATACAGGGTATCCCAAAAGTCTCAAGCCATTAGAACTTAAAAGTACCCTAACACTTTTGAAACACCCTAATATAACAGGTACATTGGGTTATCATTTTGTTTCAAATCTTTGTTAATATGCACCATTTAAAAGACATTCTGTTTGGTTTAGAAACCAAGTCACAGGAGGGCCATACTTATTTTATTACCTAAACAATAATCACCTCTTCAACCTAACCAACCAGTAGTCAACTAGCCTTTGCTTGGAGATTTCCATTGAAGAAAAAGCGACATCTTTCAAGATGGCCAACTATACTTTAGTGCAGTTCTAATTGTGAAGAAGTTTTTCCTTCCATTACATCAATTATTTGCCTCTCAGCAACTTTTATCCACACTGTCCCTCATCCTCCCCATTGGTGTCAAGAAAAAGTCTTCAGGGGTGGGAAAGCTACAGCCCTGAGGCCACATGAGGCCTCAAGGCCACAGGTTGCTCATACTTGGCATGCAACCCTCAACCATGTACCAGTACTTCAAATAATTGAAAACAACCATCATTTTCTCTCACTCCTCTCCCTCTCCCTACTAAAGCTTCTCTTCTTCAGGCTAAACACTCCCAATTCCTTCAAATAATCTTACGATCTCCAGGAAAGATAAAGGGTAGAATGGGAAGGGTTCAGTGTCTGCTATGTACCAGCCACTGGACTAAGCGCTTTACAAATATTACCTCATACAACCCTGGGACACAGGTGCTATTGCTATCCCCATTTTACAGTTGAGGAAAATGAGACAGAGATTAAGTGACTTACTCAGGGACACAAAGCTAATAAGTGTCTGAGACCAGATTTCCTGATTCTGGGGCATCTAGGTGGCCCAGTGGATAGAGCACCAGCCCTGGAGTCAGGAAGACTCATCTTCTTGAGTTCAAATCTGGCCTCAGATACTTACTAGCTGTGTGACTCTAGGCAAGTCACTTCACCCTGTTTGCCTCAGTTTCCTCACCTAGAAAATTATCCTGAGAAGGAAATGGCAAACCACTCCAGTATTTTTGCCCAGAAAACCCCAAATGGGATCACAAAGAGTTGGGCATGACTGAAAATGACTAAGCAACTTCCTGACTCCAGGCTCAGCATTCTATATACAGTACCACCTGTCTTAGAACTCCAGGTATAGTGGAGCATGGCCAGTGTAAGACAACTGGAAAGGTTCGGTCGTGAAGGAATAAAAGGTCCAGTTGTCTTACACTTTTCTTGTACCCTCTCATCCAGCAACGCCAGTCTTCTTTCCTGGCTTTCTTATTATTTCTCACATACCACACTCCTCCGTGCCTTCTCACAAGAAGTCCCTGTGTCTAGGATGCTCTCCCTCCTCACCTGGGCTTCCTAATTTCTCTAGCTTCCTTTAAGTCACAGCTTAAAGCCCATCTTCAATAAGATTTTCCTGCTTCAACACCACCCACCCACCACATCTCACCTTCATATCCCTTAACTGGTGGTGCCTTTCTTCTGAGATTACTTCCTATCTACACTGTTTAATCTTGTATAGTTGTTTGAATATTTTCACTCCCTTTAAAATGTAAGTTCTTTGAGGGCAGGGATTGTTTTTGCCTTCTTTTGGATTCCCAAGGCATAGTGCCTGGGACACAGTATTTCATAAATGTTTTCCAACTTACTGATTAGTTGGTTGGTAAATGAGGGGCACTGTTAGCATGGGGGTTGCATTTCTTAGGCCCTCTGCCCCTGTTAACCTGCTCTCCCCCACAATCTCTTTTCTACAAATTGAAGGGAAGACCTCCTTTTGAGGAAGGCATCCCTGGTTGTTTACAGTAATGCTTACAGAGGTAAGGATGTGGCTTCAGAAATCTTTATTAGGCAACAGGAAAGGCATCATATTTCATGGGAAGTGACTGGATTTCTTCAAAAGTTCCTTTGCTCTTCCGGCTCCACCCTGATATTTCCTCTTCTTGGTGCACCCACCTTCCAGCTTTGATACTGGCTGAGATACAAGGTCAGTCAACCATCAAAGCACACAAATATACACAATTTCTGGCTGAAGCCGGGCCTTTTTTCAATTCCATATAAGTTGTTGAATTGGCTAAACTATAATGAACCAAAGAGCAATGACACTCCAAAGCCTTCTACTTGCATGTAGCTGTCCTACATACAGATAGCAGCCCTCTATGGAATTAGAGTTAGGATTAGCGACAGTCAGTTCTGGTCAACAGTAGCTCCCGAGTCTTAGTTATAGGACCATAGATTTAAAGCTGGAGTGGACCTCAGAAACCTTTATAAATGAGGAAACTGAGGCTCAGAGAAATTAATTGACTTGCCCACAGTCACACAGTCAGTATAACTCTGAACATGAGGCTAGAATGGAATAGTGTTAACTTTTTCTGTTTCATGGATACAAAAAGTCAAAAATAAAGAGATAGGAGAAAAGGGCTAACCGTGGACTGAAATTCATTGCTACTAATTACACTCCCATTTAAGTGGCTTGCAGAGGGGAATATCTAAGGAAAGGAAAGAGTGGTTATGAGTTGCTGGTAGATAGTTCTCATAAGATTAGGCCTAATGATCTTGAGACCACAACAGTCTCCCCTTAAGGGAGGCTGTAGTTTATAGAATCTATGCATGGAAACCATTGTTATAAGATTAGACCAGATGATCTTCAGGTGGTGTTAAGGTTATCCTGCTGGTCTCCCCTTAAGGGAGGCTGTAAACTTATAGAACGTGCTCATGAAAAAATACTGACAATAATATTTTTTGAAAGTTAGTATAGCTATGTCTCCCAAATAATATTGTGTCTGCCACCAGCTTGTTTTTCTCTCTGATAACTTCAAAAATTATATTTCACCCTGACCCCTGATGTGCCAATCGGCCAACTTCCAGGGGGCCACCCAATATCAGACAGAAGAGCCTCGTGGATAGAACACCAGCCCTAAAGTCAGGAGGACCTGAGTTCAAATCTGGCCTCAGACCAAACACTTGACACTTACTAGCTGTATGACCCTGGGCAAGTCACTTACCCACAATTGCTTAAAAATTAAGAAACAAAACAAACAGATAGAAGAGTCTCAGTCTCAGAAGGGCACCTTGGAGTAGCCCCTTCCTGGTGAATGGACCCCCATGTTTCTGTGTTCCCCATTGCAGCACCACCTCTATGTTGAGTTATATTCAGTGTTAGTGTATATGCCTGAGTTGTATGTCAGCTCGCTTTTTCTCTCTCCTCTTTCCCTTCTCCTTTATTGCTTGCAATAAAACTTTTCATTGAACTGATTCTCACTATTTTACATGTTATTCTCAGCATTTAAACTTATCAAGGGGTTCTTTCTCTCCCCAAGCGCTCGTCTCTGGCAAGCCCACAAGCCTTCCTTTAGACATAAACTGGGTCCCCAGACAGGGACTTAACCATTGACAGACACACTTATACTGCGTGAATATGGCACTCTGAGCCCAGTTATGGAAAGCAAGGGTCAATAGGGGAACCCTACATTTTCCCAGGAAGGACCCCCTTGTGCCAGAAGACTGCCATAAAACAATACGGAAGCTAGAAACCTGCCCCCAGTTATGCTTCAAATCTCCCTTTTGCCTGCAACTAGCTTTCTTGTGGTTTCAACATCACCAGTTGCAACAGCTTTGCTCACTATCACTATTGAGGCCCTACCTCTTACATGGCGCTATTCAAGATTCTAATCTGGACCATGTCTAATTACCTCAATAATTTGGAAGCTAGAATTTAGAATGAAGTTATTATTGGTTTGGGGTTGCAGGCTTGCTGCCCTCAAAATCCCCTGGCTGCTCTCTGAGAAAAGAGTTGTTTATTACTGGTGAGAGGCTGGTTCACTGTCTGCCCTTCTTTCTTTGCTCAAGGACTAGAGGCAGGAAGAACAGAGATTTCAGAGGCCAAATAGGGCATATATATTAAAAGTGATGGCTAAATAACAGTAGGGTGGCCTCACTGACAGCCAATGATGTTGCCAAACAAATCCAAACCCCTAAGAATTCATCTCATGGAGAGAGTCATTTAATGCCATTTTTATTAGACCATCACCATCTAAATCAGGAGTAGGAAACCCTTCCAAAGTGTCATAGGAAGATATTCTCTCTTGGGGGAACCTCTGAGTGAAAGGAATCTGCCAACTTTATTCATTTGACTTTCCTACTAAAATGTAAATACCTCTGAAAAAGTCTGACCTTTAGCCCTTTCCAGCTCACTGGCACCTTGATTACCAATTGACCTTTTAGCAAGAATTTATGAGCCTGATAGAGGTCAGATGCAGTCCTGGTTGGTTTTTCTTTGTTACAAAGGATCGTTCTTTAGATAGGAAGGATATCTTGAAATAACTGGTGACATAAAAACATAAAATATCAATAAAACTTACTTTAAAAAAAAAAAGAAAGAAACGAAGGTCAAAAGAAGGAGGAGAGCCCAGAGGTACCTACTTCAAAATTCTGCTAGGTACTGAGTCAACCTGGCATCCTCACTAGGGCTACCAAAAGTCACCACAGGTGTATATGTGTGATAGAATGTTTACCTCCATTTTAAAGCAAACCTCCTTAGCTTCAATATATGAGAGAGTTGGAGAAAATGATGTTTAACCTATTTTGCAACTTTTTCCAAGAACCCAGCCAAGTCTCTCGTTGCCATGGCAATATTTACCGATCCACTGCATGAATATTGTCAGCCTTGCTCCATGTTTTAAGCAATCAATCAATAAACATTTATTAAATGCTTATTATGTATCACTATGCTAAGGGCTGAGTATACAAAAAGAGACAAAAGATGGTCCCTGCTCTCAAGGAGCTCACAATCTAGTGGGGGAGACAACACACAAATAAATATGTACAATCTATGTACAGGATAAATAAGAAATCGTTTAGAGAGGGAAGGCACTGGAATTGAGAGAGGTTGACATTCTATAGAGCAATTTGGAATTATACCTGAAGGGCTATAAAAACCATGCATGCCCTTTGACCACTACTAAGTCTGTATCCCAAAAGAGATTTAAAAAAAAAAAGGAAAAGGACCTATATATACAAAAATATTTATAGCAGCTCTTTTCTGGGGGCAAAGAATTAGAAACTGAGGGATTCCCATCAATTGGGGAATGTCTGAACAAATTGTGGTATGTGATTATGATGGAATACTACTATACTATAAGAAATGATAAGCAGGATGCTCTCAGAAAAACCTGGAAAGACTTATAATGAGCTGATGAAGAGTGAAATGTACTGTGTATAAAGTAACAGCAATACTGTAAGATGATCAGCTGTGAATGAATTAGCTGTTCTCAGCAATACAAAGATCCAAGACAACTCTGAAGGACTTATGACGATAAATGCTATCTATCGCCAGAGAAAGAACTGATGGTGTCTGAATATAGATCGAAACATACTTTTTTTTTAACTTTCTTTATTTTTCTTGGTTTCTTTTGTCTATGTTTTCTTTTACAACACGACTATTATGGAAATGTTTTTAAAAAATTAGGAGGGGTTTGGAAAGGTTTCTGTAGAAGATGGAATTTTAGTTGGGATTTGAAGGAATTCAGGGAAGCCAGGAAGCAGAGTTGAGGAGGTAGAGTATTCCAGGCATGGAGGACAGCCAGACAAAGTGCCTTAGAGCCAAGAGATGGAGTGTCTTTTTCATAGAATAGCAAAGAGGCCAGTGTCTCTGGATAGAAGAGTAATTTGCAGGGAGTAAGGTATAAGAAGCCTAGAAAGATAGGAATGGGGATAGGTTATAAAGGACTTCGAATGTCAAACAGAGGATTTTGTATTGGATCCTAGAAGCAATATTTAGTTTATTAGAAGGGAGGTGACATGGAACATTTTAAGCACAGAAAATATGAGAAGCTAAATATAAAATATGTTGTTGTTCAATCATTTCAGTTGTGACTGACTCTTTATGACCCCATCCGGAGTTTTCTTGGCAAAGCTGCTGGCGTAGTTTGCCATTTCCTCCTCCAGCCCATTTTACAGATGAAGAAACTAAGGCAAAGACAGAAGTATAGAATATTTCTATTTACAAGGTTACAATTGTCCCAAGTAGTCTCTAGTGAGTTTCTTTATCAGTGACAAAGAGAAGCCTCCACCTGGATCTCTCCAAGACTCTGACCATGATCTGGTTAATTCTTTCTGGGATCCACATAGGCAGAAGGGAATCCCCCTTTTATAACTCACTTTGCTTTGGAGTCTTTTGGCACTTAAGCGACTGAAATGAGCTATGAGGCACCAAGGACTCCTGTCTTTGAGTGCTATAACTGTGTGTAAATTGTGAGATGGAACAGCATCCGCTGAAAGTGAAGACTCCCTACTTTCTCTAGCTTAGGTCCTCCAATGGGCCACAATCTAGGACTTTCCACTTTCTGGTGCCACTGAAACGACTTGCATTCATACAAACATGAATCTTTATTTGTTTTTCAATGGATATGAACAGTGGTTCTCCTATGTCTCTGCATTGTGTGGGTTTGTTCATGGACATGGTACCTAGATGGGAGGCATTGAGGAAACAGGGACCATAGCTACTTATCTTGCTCCATTAAATGTCCAGCACTAGAGCACTTCATCAACAGTTTTGTCCAATGATGCTGACATCCATGATGAGAGCAGCAACCATGAATGAGCATGATGAGACTAAGAAACTGAGTCATTCTTATCTAATGGACAATCTTTGAAAGGAAATCCTCCAACAAAGCTAGCTCCTTGGTCATGCATGACTTCCAAAGAAAGAAGTTTCTCCAAGTGACATTCTTAGACCACCTTGAATTTAGACATTGGACTAAGCCCTAATCTCAGTATCCCCAGTAGCCACTACAAAAGAACCAAAGTAAACATAGAGCCCTAAGGACAGGTTCAAAGTGTTTAGCTTAGGGTCATAGATTTAGAGTTAGAAGGGACCTTAGAGGTCATCATGTTCCACCCCCTCATTTTATAGTTGAGGAAACTGAGGCCCAGAGAGATAAGTGGCCAGCCCTGAGTCACACAGCTAATAAATGTCCGAGGCTGAATTTGAACAGAGGTTTTTCTGATTCCAAGTGCGGTACCTCATCCACTTCATCATGCTGCATTTCAGACCTGGTATGGCTGGATCATGGCATGCCTTTTATACCAATTTTCTGAGATATTCATCTGGGGAATTTAGATTATAGTCCTCATTAGCAGAATAACCACACAGGCCAGAGTTGTTGAGACCAGTCAGTCAATCAGTTAACATTTATTAAGTGCCTACTATGTGCCAGGCACTGTATGAAGCACAGGGAATACAAAGAAAAACAAAACAAAACAACAAAATTCCCTGCAATCAAAGAGCTCACAGGCTAATAGCAAAAAACACATGTAAACAACTACATACAAATTGGGTATATACAGGATAAATTGGGAGTAATCTCAAAGGGAAGCCACTAAGGTTAAGGAGGGCAGAGAATGGCTTCTTGTAGAAGGTGGTATTTTAGCTGGGACTTAGAGGAAGCCAGAGGAGACCAAGATGAAGAGGGAGAGCATTCCAGGCATGGGAGTCAGCCAGTGGAAGTGCCCGGAGTCAGGAGATGGATTGTCATGTTGTAGGCAAAGCAAGGTCTTTGAAAGGCAGACAGAGGATTTTTATAAACAGACACTCAATCTGAATCAGGGACATGGAGATACTACTTAGAGGGAAAACTAGGCAAAATTGCAGGCAGTATGATGAGATGTTATTCTCTCCTCCTCCTCCCAGGACCCCATCCTCAGGATCTCTCAATGCTTTCTCAGGCTTCAGTCCCTGCCTCTTATTCACTCATTCAACAAACATTTATTAAGCCCTTACTATGTTTAGGGAACTATGTTATGTTCTGAATATACATACAAAGATCAAGCCAAAACAATTCCCGCCCACAGGGAGCTTACATTCTGTTGAGGAGATACAACATTTACAAAGAAATATAATACAAGGTAATTTGGGGAGGGAGAGACTGATAAAACCTGGGGGCATCAGGAAAGGCTTCACAAAGGAAGTGGCACCTGAGCTTAGCCTTAAAGGAAGACAAGAATACTGAAAAACAAAGATGAGAAAGGAGAATAATCCAGGCACGGGAAAAACACTATAAGCATTCATCCCCATATTCTGAGTCTCATCTTCCAATCTCAGTCAATTCAATGACTTCTTATTGGTAGAGTCTTTTATCTAAGTTGCTGAGAAAATCTGAACCGATGACACTCAGACAGCAGCAGAAACAGAAGAAGAGGCAAAGGAGGAGGATGAAATATGGTGGCGTGCCAAGAATTCCTTTCTGACCACACCATGGGCAGCCAGGATTTTAAGGAAGCTGTGGCGAAACTTATGTCCGATGAAGGCATAGATAATGGGGTTGAGGCAGCTATGGAGGAAACCCAGCACTTCAGTGATGTCCATGGCTTGTTCAATTGCCTCCCTTCGTGGACAAGTGTCCTGCACCATGTTGGTCCTCATGAGGGTGTCAGTGATCAGCACCAGATTGTAAGGCAGCCAGCAAACTAAGAAGACAAGGACTACAGCAAAGATGACCCGCATGACCCGATGCTTCTGCCCCATGTGCACCACAGACAGGGTGCGCAGGGTGAAGCTGTAGCAGAAGAGCATGATGAACAGGGGCAGGACAAAACCAAAGAACTGGGGAAGGATCCTCAGTATCAGCCGCCATTTTTCAGTACTGTTACCAAAGTTCTCATAACAGACAAAGCCATTGTGCTGAGCTTTGACCTCTTCACGGAAGAACAGAATGGGCATAGACAGGAGCAAGGACAGGATCCAGGTGCCCATGCAGATGAACTTTACCCAGTGGCGCTTTTGAGTCAAAACCCTAGTGGCATGGACAATGGCTAGGTAGCGGTCTACACTTATGCAGGCCAGCAGCAGAATGCCGCTGTAGAAGTTAATCTCCTTCAGAAGGGAGACAACCTTGCAAAGAAGAGTACCAAAAATCCAGCCTTTCACCTTGGAGGCAGCCCAAATGGGCAGTGACAGGGCAAAGAGCAGGTCGGCTATGGCCAGGTTGAGCAGGTAGATGTCTGTGACTGAGCGGCTGAGCCGGTTGTAGAGGATGACCAGCATCACCAGTGAATTTCCCAGCAAACTCAGAAAAAACACAAGATTGTAAATAACCATTACAAAGTACTTGTCCATTCTCCAGTAGTTGCAAGGAATAGCATCTGTTGATACAACATCGGTATAATTGTCAAATTCGGAACCCCATAAGTCATCACTTTCGGTGAATGTTGTAGCCATGACCTGTTAAAAATATCAGAAAGAAAGATAATATAATCAAATTCCTTGAGTTCAATGGATTCCTATTAATAATGGTTGTGAGTACATTGTAAAGAATTGGCAACTTGAAAAGCCTTAGGGGGACAGCTAGGTGGTGCAGTGGATAGAGCACCAGCTCTAGAGTCAGGAGGACCTGAGTTCAAATCCAGCCTCAGACACATAACACTTACTAGCTGTGTGACCCTGGGCAAGTCACTTAACCCTAATTGCCTCACCAAAAAAAAAAAAAAGAAAAGCCTTAGGAACTCTGATTAATGCAATGACCAACTGTGACTATAGAGGACTAATGATAAAGATATTACCCGCCTCCTCACAGAGAGGTGATGGACTTAATATTCGACATATATATATATGGACACAGCCAATGTAAGAATTTATTTTGTTTGACTATGCATATTTGCTATGAGTTTCATTTTTCCTTTTTTTTTTAGTAGAAAGTAGGAAGAAAATAAACATTTGCTAATTTCAATTTTTTTAACTTAATTTTAAAAAGAATGGGTGTGTACATGTATGTGTGTGTTGCTTTTTTTTTCTTTTTGGACTGGCATCAGAGAGATTGATGAGGGGCTTTCTACAAAGAACTGGTGCATCTTGTGGTCAGCATCTTTTATACTTTATTAACTGAATGCCTCATCTTCCGAATGGGGTAGAACTGAAAGCAAGAAGAAAACCTTAATCCAATGGATCTCTTTGAACCATAGCCCTTGAATTATATGCCCCCACAACCCATCTCAGCCCTGCTTTTAGCCCCTCTCTCTCCGGCACTTCTATTTCCAGCAAATGAATGGAATTAGGAAGTTAAAAAATGTCCAACAGGTCCAGAATAAAATCAGCCCTAGAAAAAATGATTCAGTGGCCAAAGCTGACCCTGCTCTCCTTCCCTTTCCTGTATTCTTTTGTCCTCTGTGATTTCTACCCCCTTCAGGTGCCAGGAAATCACCATGATCTCTTATCCCTATCAAGTCTTAATTCTCATGGAAGAAACTGCTATTCATCATTTACACTTCTATGGGGGGGTGCATTTTAAACTTTTTTCCTATTTGAGAAATAATAGGCTATTTTCTATTAAAGAAATGTGTGCATTTGGGGGGATAGGACACTACCTCTGACCTGTCCCATGAAATTGAATTTTGTTGAAAAGTAGCCATGTAGGGAGGGAGAATGTTAGAACTAGATTTAAAAGACTGTGGCTTTGCCACTGACCAACTGCTATGACCTTGTGCAAGTCCCTTCTCTGAACTTCAGTTTTCTAAGTGATCTTTAACATTCTGTGAGTCTATGATAAATTTATTTCAACCAATCGTAAATTACATAAGGATTTCATTCATTCATTTATTCATATAATCATAATAAGTAAATCTTACTAATTCTAAGTTCCAAGGGTTACAAAACACTTTTACTCACAACCCTGAAAGGTAGAAAGAGCAAGAATCATTATTCCCATTTTACAGACGAAAAAATTGAGGCTTAGAGAGCTTCAACAGATACTTCTTGGACTCAGTAGAAAATTTTCATTTGAATAGGAGACTGACTCTTAAGACAAAGCAGCAAGTGTCTAATTGTAACATTTGGGACATCTCCAAAACTAAGAAATAATTTTTTGGACATGACCTTCTCAGTGCCACCAATTCTACCTTTACATGAAGCCAACTCTAATCTCTGGTCCACATACCAGGAAATAATTAAATAGAAAGCAAGAGGGGGAAATCAAATCCCAAGGGAAATTTCCTAAAGCCCAGAGAAAGGTCCCAAAACCATAGCTGACTTCTTACCTGTATTTTGTATACAGCTTCTCCTCCCATCCTCTCAGGCTAGACTCACAGAGCTTTGAAAAAAAAAAAAGGAGTGACTTTACTTCTGGGCGGAACATGATGATTATAAAGGAAAACCACAGACTCAACCACCCATCCCTCCCTCCTGGGGTTTGCCCCACCTCTGGAGAAGGAAAAGAGGACCTAGACAGTCTCTCCACTGAGAAACGTATCACTTCTGTATTCAAAAAAAATGCCACACATGAAGAGGGGTTGATGCTGGAGAGAGAGCTATGATGGGGCCAAGTACCTGTTTGGCCATGACCTATGCCTTGGTCAGTGGGAGTCAGCGCCAATGCAGACTGCTAGATTTGTAGTCTGAGGACCTGGGATAGAATCTCAGCTCTGCCATTTTAAAATTGTGTGACATTGGGGAAGTTATTTCCCCTAGTCTTTCTCATCTGTAAAATGAAGACACGTGGAAGGTCCCCTCCAGTTCCAAATCTACGATCCTGTAATCTCTTTCCAATGCTTTCTCCTTGGGCTATTCTGACTCTTGAACTCACACCCGAAATGACTCTTGAACTCACACCCGAAATTCGCCTAAGGTCTTCCTTTAGACTCTGTTACAGAAATTTCCACACTCACCACCACCTCCTTCTGATGGCTATACAGACCAGTCTGACTGACCCTGCTATTTCCCGGCTGACTCAGGTAGAATATTAAAAACAAACATATCTATAATGCCTTTAAGGTCTATATAGCACTTCCCCCAATGCCTCAACATTACTGTAAGCTCAGTAAGAAAAATATTGTTAGCCCCATTTTACAGAATGGCTTGAAACTGAAGCTTAGAAGAGGAAAGGGACCATTCAACCCAAGTGCTCTCACTCCAAGTCCAGAACTCTATTTTCCCTTGTTATCTGAAAGCCAGAGTTATACTGGAGGAACAGGCAGCAGTTCACTTACAACTCCAAGAAGCCTTCCTTTAGCCTGTGTTCGCTGTCCCGTCCCCAAAGACAGTTCTTTCACTGATGCCAGAAATTCTTTTAGCAGCTAGCTATCCATTCATTCTTTGGGATAAAACACTGCCCACTCCTAGTGCTGTCTTAAAATCAAACCTCTCTAGTGAGTAACATTCATTCCTTAACAGCTTCAAGCAATGGAAACCTTTCAGAAAAGACAGAAAGAGGGGGAAAGCATAGCAAAAAAAAAAAAGGGACTTGCTTAGAAAACAAACTACTGGCTTCTCAGTTGTTCTGAGAGCCCACCCTACTTAAAGTTGAGTTCTGGTACTGTGTACCCCTAAATCAGGAGTTCTTCACCTTTTTTGTATCATGGGCCTCTTTGTCCATCTGGTGAAGCCTAGGGACCCCTTCTCCTAGTAATAATAATGAAGGTGGAAGGCTCTGCCAAACCTAAAGCGAACTTCATGAAAATGCTAGCAATCCACTAGCCTGAGCAGTGTCCAGTGGCCTAGCCTTTCCTCTATGCCCTTTAATCTTGTCCCTCTTTTTTCCTTTCTTATATATTTCTATTTTGAGACAAAAGAGGTCATTTTTTCTGCCTGTTATCCCATTGTTCTGCTTTGCAACCTGCCCCAAGGCAAATCTTTCCACTTTCTTTAAAGAAATAATCAGAATCTAAGAGGGTAGCCTGTGTAGACGAGATTAATGATAGATACTTTTCTCAGTTCTTATCTCAGCTTCTTTGCCAATTCTCCCAGTTTCCTGGCCCTATTGGTACCTCAGTTTCCTTTATCTGTAGCCTTGAGGGATATGTTTGCTCACCATTACAATTAAACCATCCAAATATTCACAACCATAGACAAGCAACTGATTTGTTCCAGTCCTAATTAGGTCAAGGATTGTAGTGGCAAGACGATTCCAGCAGGGGGAAGCATTAACTGTAAATCTAACGGAAGACTAAGGATTTCTGGGGTTAGACCCATACCCACTCCTCCAGGATGAAACTTTCCTCCAAAGCATCTTTATGCCTGGGAAGGCCCTATGAACATATGACATAAGATCACAGATTCAGAAAACCTTTATGACTTCCTACATAAATGAAATGTAATAATTTCATTGGATTTGATTGATGATTTTCTTTTATAAAGCATCTCAAACATCCATATTTAAAATTAAGAACCAGAAACATAAAACTCTATTCAGTAAATACCAATAATTTTTTTTAAAATTCCATTTTCTATGGTAGCCAGTTAAGGAAGAGACAAAGAGAGGGAAGAGAATGAGGAAAAATGGAAGAGGGGAGGAAGAAGAAGAAGAAAGAAGAAAGAAGAAGAAGAAGAAGAAGAAGAAGAAGAAGAAGAAGAAGAAGAA
>NW_020954580.1:6076560-6229256 GCF_900497805.2 Vombatus ursinus | reverse complement strand
AGAAGAAGAAGAAGAAGAAGAAGAAGAAGAAGAAGAAGAAGAAGAAGGAGAAGAAGAAGAAAGAAGAAGAAAGAAAGAAGGAAGAAAGAAAGAAAGAAGAAGAAGAAGAAGAAGAAGAAGAAGAAACATCCTTCCCTGGACACTATTCCCTTCTATGTTTTAATTCCCCATGATAGAACTCAAGCTTTTTAAGGGTGGGAACTGACATTTCTATTTACATACTTAATACTCAGCACCATATCTGACATGTAGTAAACACATATTAAATGCTTTTCATTCACTCTATACCTGTATGCATGATTTGTTTTTAAACCTAAGTATAGTGCTTTGCATTTATCTCTAGCAAACTTCATCTTATTAGATTAGGTACATAATTCTAGCCTGAGATTTTTGGAGACTGATTCTGTTCTACAATGTACCAGCTATCACTCCCAGGGTTAAGTTATCTGAAGAATTGATGGGCTTTCATCTTAGTATTCATTTTTTTAAATGGAATAAATAAATGAAATTGACCAAAATAGGATTGAAGATAAAAATTTAGGATGTTCTACTAGAACCTAAAGGTTGAAATTATTCTATTAATCTAAGTATATTGTATTTTTAGCATTCTCCTTCTTCTTTATGTCTAGTAGTACTAAAAAAAAAAAAAGAAAGAAAGAAATGAGAATAGTCCAGTCTATGCTAATCTTGATAAGCTCACATTGACTCTTAGCGATCACCACTTCCTTTCCTAAGCATTTACAAGTCATCTTATACATTCTGGAAATTTGACTTCTGGTTCAAATAATTTATCTTCTTCCTTTTTTTATAAATCAGGGGACTGTGATCCTTCACTATCTGTCCATTATTTTTTCAGAGACCACCAGCTGCAGCTCAGCCATCACATGCACATATTATTTCAGGACCACAGGATGTCATTTTCCCAACCTTGAAGCCAGTTCTATCTTTTCTTTTATCTTGGGTTTCAACTCCCTCCCTCCACCATTTTTGTTTTTTTCCACCCAGGCTGAAGAACACTCTGCTTTGCAGAGAAAACAGTAGCAAAAGGAAAGTTGAGAAGGACCATAGCTCAGAGGATCCATCGGCTTATTGATTTAGAGTTGGAAGGGGCCTTAATGGCTGACTAGTCCATTTCACAGAAAAAAAAAACCCTATATCAAGACAAAGTGTTGAGTCTGGGGTTTCAAATCCAAAGCACTTTCTAATGCACTGAACTCTTCTTTCTGACCTTTGACCATTACAATCAATTCATCAACCATAAACAGGGGTCCTTTCTGATAGTTTATAGCCACTAACAAAGTTAATTGTTCATCCCTTTGAGGAGAATTGCTCATCTGAACCTTATTCTGAACAATGAGAATTGGTTGCAGAAGCAAAAATGGCAGGCACCTTGGGAGGATGTAACTACTTCTTTTAAAGTTAAAGAAATATAAGGATAGGAAAGTTGGGAATTATCTGACATGTATCCTAGATTTGGGGAAACCAGATTTCAAAGGGCTTACAGAAAATATAGGTAAGGTTCTACAAGAGGGCACAGTGGATAGAACACAAGTCCTGGAGCCAAGAAGACTGGAGTTCAAATTCAGCCTGAGACACCATGTGACCCTGATCAAGTCACTGTCTGCCTCAGTTTCTTCATATGTAAAGTAAGGATAATAATAGTATCTATCTCCAAGGGTTGTGAAGAGAAAATGAGATAATTTGTGTAAAGCTCTTTGCAAACCTTAAAAAAAAAGTTCTATATAAATGCTAGCTATTATTATTATTTGTATTTGTAATGCTGTTGTTCATCATATTTATCTCCACTGCTTTTGAACTTAGTGTTCCTAGTATCCTGCATAGTCACCATTTACCCGCTTTCTTCTATGCCCTGCCATCTTTTACAGATTTTTTAAAAATTTAAGTTGGTCAAAGAGTCATCACAGTTTTTAACAAGAACAGGTCATGCCTGACTAACTTCATTTCCTCATTTTTTTTTCATAGTTACTAGGCTGGTAGATAAGGTGAATTCTACAGCCAATTAAGTCTCATATGCTATTCTTGTGGAAAAGATGGAGAGATACCATGTTAATATAATGACTAAGCTGAGCCTTGAAGAAAAGTTGAGAAAACGTTCTTCCCTCCCTTCATTTGCAGAGATGGGATACTAAGCTTGTGTATCCTTAAGTATCAGAGTTAATTTACTTAACTTAATTGTCAAAAGGGGTAGTAGCCCTGTTGGCCACACACGGCCCTTCCCCAGCCCAGCCATGGAGGATCTCCTGCCTGGCAGCCAGAGCTTTAGGAAGGCTATTTCAGGATTGTGCTTTTCAAACTGATAATCAGGATGCCTGAAGGGTCTTGAGTAAATTCCAAGAACCATGACCTCTTAACCTCCTTTACTATTGTTATTGTTCAGTTCACTCTTCATGACCCCATTTGGGGTTTTCTTGGCAAAGACACTGGGGTGGTATGCCATTTCCTTCGCCAGCTCGTTTTCTGGATGAAGAAATTGAAGCAAACAGGATTAAGCAACTTGACCAGGGTCACACAGTTAGTAAATGTCTGAGACCAGATTTGAACTCAGGAAGATGAGTTTTCCTGATTCGTGACCCAGCTCTCTATCCACCGCACTACCTAGCTGCAACCTGCCTAACGCATACGATAAAATGTGGCCAATGTATTGACTGGTTTTCCTGAACCAGTTTTTTTTCCCCTTTTATTCTTTTAAAATCTTTGCTGCAACAAAAGGCATTCACCTTCACAAGGAAGAGATATATTCAGAAGTGAACATGATAGAAAAACTCAAAGACAGTACAAGAAGGTAGATTCAGAACTGGTGAATTGGTCAGAAAGATGAAGTGGATATAGCTCTGGAGTCAGAGACCTGGGCTCAAATCCCAGCTCTGCCCCTTTGCTAAATGTGTGGACTTGGGCAGTCACTTAATCTCTCTGGGCCTCAGTTTCTTTATCTGTAAAATGAGAGGGTTGGACTAGGTGATCTCCAAGGTCCCTTCTAGCTCTAAATCAATGATGTTAAGAGTAATGATGAATGATCTGAAGTCAGCTTTAAAAACTATATCCAGTGGAGGATCCTAGGAGTCTTTATCTGACCTTGTAGTATTTAAAATTTTCTAATTAAAAAATTAATTAGGTAAGTGTTTATGAATGGAGATAGGTATCTGACTGAGACAGGCTAAGCCATCTCACTCCTCTGTTGCTATACCTAAGAAAATAAGAGAGGTGGGAGGTGGCCTAAAGGCTGGAAGAATGAAACCAGTGGCTGACTCATTTTAAGTCATCATGAGGGTGGTTGGACGCCATGTCAACTCTCCATGTAGGATGCCCCAGTCTCCATTAACCGGTCCTCTCAGCTCCCTCCTGCCCACCACCCTCCTCATCTTGGGCAACTGAGAGTCGGTCAGACAATTGCCCCTTTCCTCTTCCTTTCCTCTCTTTCCTTATCTGAGAGGTAAGGCCTTCTCATAGGGCAGCATGCCCTGTCAAGGTTCATCATGGTTCGAGGAGCACAAGAGGAATGTTAAGGCAGATGCCCCTAAAAGACATCCTGGTGAAGGTCCAGGATGAATCTGGAAACTCTGTGACCTAGCCTGGCTTCCATCTGCTCTACATTTATTTTTAAAGCCTAAATTGGTTGATGAGTTCCCTGTGCCTCCATATTGATTCTCCAGACAAATCCCATTTTCCCTCCTCATTGGCATTTTTCCCTTTCTCTTGTCTTCATTCCTGAGCATCTCCCATCCCTCCTGGCCTCTCAAGCATTTAAGTCCATGGGAGCTTATCTAGTTCGGGGAGGACTAGCACCTCTAGTGTAAGGGCTTGCCGAGCCCTTTTCAGGGATGTTCATCCACCTTTGGTGTCCACCTATTCCCCAACCCTTACCAATGGCTTCAAGAAGCTGTAGAATTACAGCGGCCAAATCTAATAAACTACCTCGCACAGACTGGATAAACCAGGTTGAGGCAACTGACAGCCCTCAAACCCATTGGTGAGTTAGGGGGATGTCTATCCCAAGGATGTGAAGACTTTCCCCGGCAGAATGGATGGATAAGAACAATTTGTTCTAATAATCGTGAAGGCAGCTGAAGCAGGTGCTTTGGAGCACTTCAAACTGGGTCAGGCATCAAAGACACCAAGGTCATCCAATGCATCCTGGGCCATCGCCAGTCATCTTGATTTTTGTCTTGCCACTGGACTTCTATAATTTTGGAAGAGAGAGTGAGGCTGACAACTTTGTGCAACGCTGCCTCACTTAAATTCAATTCACTCGCAAGATATCACCCCACAATGTCACCGGTCCTCTTTGAAAACCAAGGACAAAAAACAACAATTTAAAAATTTTAATAGTGACTTAGATAAAGGCATAGATATTGTGCTTATGAAGTTTGCAGATGAGACAAAACTAGAAGAAGTAACTAATATATTAGATGATAGAATCAGGATCAAAAAAGTTCTTGACTGCCTAGAACACTGATGAAATTTAGGGCAAACCAAATAAGATGAAATTTAGTAAGGTAAATGTAAAATTTTACAGTTAAACTCAAAAAATCACAAGTAGCAAGTTATAGAAGAGTTTGTCCAAAAAAGATGGGTGGATGGCAAGGTATACGTGAGTCAACAGTGTGATATAGCAGCCAAAAAAGCTAATGTGATACTGAGCTGCCATGAGGACAGGTATAGCATCCAAGAATAAGGTGGAGACAGTTCTTCTGCAGTATGGTATTCAGTTCTAAGCACTCCATTTTGGAAAGACACTGATAAACTAGAGAGTATTCTAAGGAGGACAACCAAGATGGTGGAATGCCCAAGTTCATGCCAAATGAAGATCATGTGAAAGAAGCAGGGATGTTTAGTCTGGAGAGGAGACAATTCAGGGGGAACATGATAGCTGTCTTCATGAAGGACTGTCACATGAAACAAGGATTAGATTTATTCTGTTTGGACTCCGAGGGTAAAACTGGAAATAATAATAAGTGAACGTTGCAGAAAGGCAAATTCAGGCAATTTGCCTGAATTTATATTCATATAAGAATATATAAGAAATATATATCTTTAAGAAAATATATATATTTATATTTCCTCAATTACTGTCTGGGGAAATCTCCAAATATAGCTTCTGTCTTATTTCACCATTTAAAGTATTATCTCTATCGCATCTTTTCTAAACCCAAAAAGAAAACACACTCATACTAAAGTTTAGGTATATTTACTGCAAGAAGTCATATCTATAAGAAAAAACTGAATTATTCCAAACTAGAATAGGTTGTTAACAAGTCAAGTCAACAAGCATTTGTTAAATTCCTACTGTGTGCCAGGCACTGTGCTGAGCCATAGAAATAGTTCCCAGAAGTTGTGGGTTCCTCCTCATCTGAACTCTTTGAATGAAGGCTGTATGACCACTTGTCAAGTATAATGCAAAGGGATTATTATTCTCATACAAGTTAGATTACACGGCCTCTAAGTTATTTTCCAACTCTGAGATTCTGTGATTCCTAGTTCTTGGTCTATCCACATTAGTCTCTTTACTGCCTTCCCCTTTTTCTTCCTCATCAGAATCATTTGTGTGCAGCAAGTTCACCCAAGAATGGACGGGGAAGCTGGGTAAGCTCCTTCTCTTTCTTGGGTCTCCAAGACAATATGTAAATTGCCTAAGCAAAGTGAATATAGTAGAGCTGCTTAAAGATGCCCCAGGAGGAACCACTGCTTCCTCTACTATCTTTTCCACTGTCCTAAATCCTCGTTGTCTCAATAATGAGGCTTTTGTTCTGACATTGTTTGTGTCTCCTTGACAAGGCGTGAACTGACTAGTCCATACATTTCAGCTATTCCTTGAATTGGGTCTTTAAAAGGAGCTACCCAGGAACTCCAGGATCTGAAAAGCTGGGGAGAGAAAAATGCGGAGGAACTTTACATAGACATAAACTCAGCTCTCCAAGGTGAAGCTTATGCATCCACATGCCCCCCCCCACCCCAAGGAAAACTTGTGCACTGGGAACTCAGTGCCAAATGAAGATAAGAGGGGAGAGAAGGTCTTGGACCAAATAAAAGACCTCCTGAAATATGCAGGAGTCAAAGTCAAACAGCAGTATGAAACAAAACCACACCCTTCTCTGGGACTATGAATTATGGGAAATGCGCAGATCTAGGAATAAGAAGGTCAATTCTCTAATGATTCTCACCACAATATCAGAGGACCAATGTTAAAACATTCTACCTGCCTCCTGACACGAAGGTAGTTGACCCAGGATACAGAATGAGACATGTAATTTTTGGACATGATCAATGTGGGAATTTGTTTTACTTGATTATCCATATTTACTACAAGAGTTTTGTTTTTCTGTGTTTTCCCCCCATTGGGGTGGGGGAGAGATAAAATAGATTTTTTTAATTGGAGAAAATTTAATTAACTTCAATCAATCAATAAACATTTATTAAGTACCTACAATGTTCCAGAAACTGAGGATACAAGGAACTTACAATCTAATGTGTAGGGGGGAAGGGGGGGAGAAGGGAACAGTATCCAACAAATATATACAAAGCAAGCTATATATGAGATAAATAGGAAATAAGTAGCAGAGGAAAGGTACTAGAATCAAGAGGGGCCCGGAAAGTCTTCTAGTAAAAGATGTCCTATATTCAATGTTTTATGAGTCTAGGGGCTTACAAGGAACCTGACTGTATAACATGAACCAGATTCAAATATTGCCAGAGGAAGTTCTAAGCTGGGCTGGGTAACAAGAACCAAAGAGGTTCATTACTAAGAAACCTCCAAGATTAAATTTAGTCAGTGTGAGCTTAGAGCTTATGTGTCCTGTGTTCTTGAGAATATCCCATTCTCCAGGAGTTGACCCTTCCTATAGAAATGTAATTCAGAGAATCCTATTTTTTCTCTAAATTTTTAGGAATTTGGTGTCCCCAAATTTAGACTTCCCTGTCCTTACTTATCCTTAACTCTAAAGTGGCAGAGTCATGTCCTCTCAAGGTTACTATCATTTTCAAATCCGTATCAGTTCTGACTTATTCTTCAGAATCAAGTCCAGAATATCAGTTCCCCTCACTACTTCCTCTGCTTTTTGAAGAATGAAATTATTAAGACAAGTCAAAAATATATCAGCTGTTCTGTTTTTAACAGAAAGATCAAGGAGCGATATCCAGATAATTGAAATTACCTATCACCACTATATCATGCCTCCTTGTGAGATTTATTATCTATTCTGAAATTCATTATCCATTTTCTCCTTCTTTCCAAGTGGCCTGTAGCCTACCTCCACCACAGTATTACTTTTATTCCCCCCTCCCCGTATTGATCCTCCTCTAAATGTTCTCCACCATGCTTCCCCTCTCAGGTTCACAGATTTCTTCAAAGAATGTAAATGCTATTCTACCACGCCTTTTATCTACTCCATTCTTTTCAAATATGATACTTATATTTGACCTCAGGTCTTTTTTACTCCAAATCCAGGGTAATTTCTACTCTATCACTTGCTTAGTTTCTGATTCAGAAGGAAGAATCGCTATTCCTATCCATCTCAAAGTCCAGAGGATTGAGGCCAAAACCACCCAGAATGCTAGGGAGAAATTGAAACATCTCTGAGTATAGTCAAAGAAGAAATAGGGCCAGAATGCCTGAAGGGGTTTTTTGTTGGAATCCAGAGATTTCCTGGGTCATTTGGTGGGTAATAGAAGGTAATCAGTTGTATCTACAAGAGTTGAAGTAGAGTGCTACTCATGGTGTGTTGTGCGATAGTCCCTTTTTTCCCTATCTATGAGTGTGATATTGAAAAGAGGAATAAGCAACAGTTTCTGTTTGCCGTTTGCCAAAAGCTTCTAGAGTTCATTATTAGGAAGGAGGAAGTGTGAATTTAGTCATTTGATGTGACAAGTGGGACTAGACAGAATTATAGCTGATTTTTTTTTTTACCAGACCAGGGAGCAGTGTGGGAAAGTCTCGATACTATACCCTATTATCTTTTGACTTCTTGCAGTAAATATACCTAAACTTTAGTATGAGTGTGTTTTTCTTTTGAGTTTAGAAAAGCTGGGATAGAGGTAATATTTTAAATGGTGAAATCAGACACAAGACTTATTTGGAGATTTCCCCAGAGAATAATTGAGGAAAGCATGAGCCGAATTTGTCAAAAATTTATGAAATATTATGTGAAAATGATTCTTTTACCTTTTAAAACTCTAGACTAAACCTAGAGGAACATGAATCAAAATGGGAGGGGGGGCAAATGCTCACAACAGTTCAGATAACTTCCTATCTTGCCCAATAAGGAGGGTAAATTCTCTATTCCTACTTTATTCTCTGTTCTACTGTTATTCTCTGTAAATTCTCTGTTTCATCTTTAGTGATGGGATTAAATCTCTTATCTCATGAATATCCAGCCTCATCTATATATGTGATAAACACAGTACAAGAAGATAAGAAAGGAGAAAGGTATTTAGTAAAGGGATGCAATAGATTTCTCCATGCAGGGTCTAGCCACTGGAGTTTGGGATAACTGAGCTCAGAAAACTCAGCATCTCCAGCCAGGAACTGGACGTCAAGAAAGCTTAGAAATTAATTAAGGAGTAGGCCACAGAACCAAGGGTGAGGGAATGGATACCCCAAGACATATATGATCTATAAATCCCATGGCAAAGGACCAGTCTTTTATAGAGCCAAGCCTCAGAGCCAGGCAGAATGGTACAGCTGTGATTTGGGGAGAAGCAGAGCGTCCACTCTTCTGTCTTCAAGCTAAGTGAATAGTCTACTAACTGTCACACCAGCACAATCACTACTAACCTGGCCCTTTTCCCTTGCCAGTTTCCATCCCTCTATGCTTCAAGTTGCTGTTTGATTTTTTTGCTATTTGATTTTCAGGTAATGCTTCCCTCTGCTGGAAATGTCTTTTAATTACAGCCCCGGGGCACAAGGAAGTGACTCTTTGAATGAATAGATGAATGAATAGGCATTTATTAAATATTTACTATGTGCCAGGCACAAGAAAAGTGGTCCCTGCCCACAAAGAAGTTATATTCTATGATAAGGCAATTGATTGACTTGTCCTTTCCAGGAATAGTAATGTTGATTTGATTACCGCTGCTAGAGGTAAAGGTAGAAGGTGGGAGGTTGGGGTAGGAGATTTCTTTTTTTTTTACTCTGTTTATTTATTTATTTCTATTTTTTTGGTTAGGCAATGGGGTTAAGTGACTTGCCCAGAGTCACACAGCTAGTAAGTGTTCTGTGTCTGAGGTCGGATTTGAGCTCAGGTCTTCCTGAATCCAGGGCCAGTGCTCTATCCACTGCACTACCTAGCTGCCCCTGGGAGATTTCTGAGAGCATAAAAACAGTCTGACTGTGAGCTAAAGATAGAGGACACTCACCAATCAGAATCTTAGGTGTCCCCAATCTTTCTCTAGTCTGGG
Organism: Vombatus ursinus; assembly: GCF_900497805.2. Classification (NCBI taxonomy): domain Eukaryota; kingdom Metazoa; phylum Chordata; class Mammalia; order Diprotodontia; family Vombatidae; genus Vombatus; species Vombatus ursinus. The sequence continues at coordinate 6,219,845 of NW_020954580.1, read as the reverse complement.
ACATTCACTGGGCCCAATCTATGAACCATGAAGGAAACTTAAAATTTGCAATGTAGTACAATGCAATCTTACTGCTGAACTGAGTAAACCTTTCCTCCAGTTTCATTTTCCAAGGGCCAGAGATAGGGGAAACTGAGATGCCAGAAAGGCAAGTAACTAGTGAGTCACTTTGTACATAAGTGATGAAACAAAAATAAAAATTCCCACAGGATCAGGAGTTTTCCTTCTGTTCCTTATCTTCTCCTTTATCCATGGTGCCTCTTACAACTCACTTGAATTCAGCAAACATTTACTAATTCAACAACTACTCATTAATCTCTTCCTAATAGTGGAGGCAGTACCTGTTCTGTTCTGTCTTTTGAGAAAACAATGCCTCAGCCTTCCATGTCCACTAAGCACCAGATACCAGACCTCTACAGGATGTGCAGAATATCTCCGGGATGTAGATCATCCCCTATCATATTGGCATGAGGCAAAAGAACTGGGGCCAATATGAATTCACTCAAGCCCCTAAGGACTCTGATTACCACACATTTGTGAGTCAGGCACAAAACATAATTTCCCTCCTGCCTCCACCCATAGAAAACAAGCCAACACAACCATCTCAAAACAAACACTGCTGTCCATCCATCATCAAAGGAACCTGAAAGGTAAGGGTCTCAGTCAACTGGTAATTCCCCCATTCTTTGGCCAATATAAGATTCAGAGTCACTATCTGCCAAGTCAAAAACCTCTTTCCCCACTCTCTGCACCCTCAACCCTATCAAGCTCAGCTCTAGCCTTCTCTGCCTTCTTGCACTGTGACCCCTGGAATCAACCATTCTGTTGTTAACAATCTCCTGATTACCATAGATCTCTTCTTCTTATAATCCCTCCACAGAAACCTGTCTTCCTCTTCCTCTTCCAGTACCAGATGTACCTTCTTTCATGCCTCCCAACTCACTGAGCCAGGAAGAGTAAGCATACTCATTGGTTCTCACTGGTACTTCTAGACTCCCCCTCTGCCACCATCACTCCTCCTTTACAGATTGTTTTAACTATTTCACCCTCTCCTTTTCATCATTGGCTATACTCTCTAGGCCTCTGGGTCACCCTCCTTTCTCAAGGAAGTCTACATCTGCCTTAATCTTCCTTTCACTCCAATATGGAGCTTTTATAAACTCAGAGGATGCTTATCCCAATTCCCACTAATGAGTAAGATCCCCAGAGCTTGGGTATTATGTCTCCTCAGGGCTTCTAGGGGTAGCACTGAGGAGTTCAAGGTGATTCTCTAATGCCAATCAGCTTGAGCCTTTACCAATGTGTTATCCCCAATATTATCAATTAAGAATCATTTCAGTCAGCCAGACTTAAGCAACTTAAAAAAAAAAAGGATATTTACTGAAGTGGTATAGTAAGAACAGGAAATGCAAAAACTCCCCCTCCCCCCAAAAAAAATTCCATGGCACTCTCCCAAAAGTAACAGAATCCAGCAATCAGTCCAAAAACTTTTATGAAGCATGTGTTATGTGCCAGACACAAAAAGAGGTCAAACAACAGTCCCTGACCTCAAGGAACTCACAGTCTAATGGGTGATACAACAATCAAACAAATATATACAAAGCAAGCTAAGCTATACTCAGGATAAATAGGAGATAATTAACAGAGGGAAGGCACCTAGAATTAAGAAGGGTTGGGAAAGGCTTCTTGTAGAGGGCAGGATTTTAATTGGGACTTAAAAGTAAGCCAGGGACTTCAGGAGGTGGAGATGAGGAGAAAGAGGATTCCAGGCATGGGGATGGGATGTTTTAAGGAACAGAAATGTGGGTCTGAAGTCAGAGAGTGCAAATGGCGAAGGGGTAACTCACAGTTTCTGATTGCTAGAAGCCCTTTTTCTCACATCCATGGGGTTCTCAAGAAGTTCCCCGTAAGAAAAGGGTAGTTTCTTTACTAGCTTCCTCATAGAGCTGTGAACCTATGTTCATGGCTTTCCACAGTTCCCAATTAGTACGCTAAGTGGGAATTGGGACAAGCATCCTCTGAGTTTATAAAACTTCCATATTGGAGTGCAATTAGTATTGGCTGATCTAGATACACTACCAGGTTACTGATGGGAAGATGGAAAGTCCAATATCCTCTTCACTCTCTGAAGGTTGAACAGTGGTCCTCCAGCCAAATGGGATGAGGGGAAGGAGACCTAAGCCAGGGCCAAAGCTAAGACCTCTCTTTCCTCCCCTATCCACCAAGCAGATCATCCTCTTGGGTTTTACTTGAATACCCAGTTCATTGGAATCTCTCAAATGATTACCTTCTTAACTCACTTGTTATTTTAAAGATGACCCCTGAGTATCACCAAGTTTCCTCAGTCTATCTGTTTTACTAGTTACGTGCAAGATCATTCCAGTTTTAAGAACCTTTTGTACTTAATTCAAAGACTATGGTTACGATTGATTGCTTGGGCGTCTTATCACTTGAAAGCCATGACTTAGTGGAATAAAACAATCAGTCTCACCTTTACAAATATTTTACTTCTGGGACGGAGTCAAGATGGTGGAGTAAAAGCAGTGATTTATTTGAGCTCTCCCCCAAACCCCTCCAAATATCTGTAAAAAAAATGGCTCTAAACAAATATTTTACTTCTATTCAAATAATGTTTAAAAGATAAAGATTTACAAGTATCATTGTAAAATGATTCATTTCAGCATTCTCTGATATACATTACTGATAATAGCAAAACATGAGTTTAAATTCGGTGCATATATACATATAAACAATATCTATATGTCATTTTAAAATGAGAAAAATAAAATAATTCACATACTTTAAAGCCCTCTTAAACACTCTAGCTTCCCAAATCAACCTTCTCTCCTCTTCAACTATATCTACATAGAACTACAACTACAAGGGGAAATTTGGGGAATGTAAAAGCAAAAGGTATTAATAAAAATGTAATTTTAAAAAGAAAGAAAATCAATCCAACCCCTCAGGGTGCTCTAGAACCTGGGGGAAGAAGTAGCTCTCTAGGCTCAGGGAGCCCAGACTGCTAGTGTGAGTAGGGGTTGAGAGAATGAGCCTGGAGTGTGTGTTGCAATAGGAAGGACAAGATGATTCATTATAAGAAAAATAATCAATATAAAATTAACTATATATATAAAACATATAAATACACAGACATGCATGACACAATATTAGTAGATAAAGAAAAGTCCTTTAATCAACAAACTGTTATGTGTGCAGACACTGCTAGAGACTGGTGTGGGGGGAGAAGGTTACAAAGACATAAGCACAACAGTCCCTACCCTTAAGAAGCTTCCTTTCTTTTTTTCCTTTTTTAGGAGCAGCTAGACATCACAATGGAGAGAGCACCAGCCCTGAAAGTCAGAAGGACCTGAGTTCAAATCTGATCTCAGACCAAAACACTTGATACTTACTAGCTGTGTGACCCTGGGCAAGTCACTTAACCTCAATTGCCTAAAAAAAAAAATTTTTTTTCATTAAAAAAAAAAAGCAGCTTCCATTTTCATGGGGAGATACCTGTGACTAAGGGTGCACCTCAGGTGTTCTTGTTGTACATCTGAGGACCATGATCAGTTACGGGGAGCCTGACCTCAAAAGAGTAGGGATCCAGCTTTTCTCTCATCTCTGACTCACCTTGAATTACTCCAAGAAAACCTCCTTAAACAAAGATTGGGCTTGGCCCATGCCTAGGTTCTCCACAAAAGGGATTAACAAGACTCCTTTCTGAGATAGTTACTCGATGTACAAAGTAGAAAATATCAGCTATAGGGCAGTTATTTCTCTCTCTCTCTCTCTCTTTCTCTCTCTCTCTCTCTCTCTCTCTCTCCCTCTCTCTCTCTCTCTCACCACAAAAGAAACACTTAAAACACAAAAGACTCAAAAGTGTGCATTGATAGTTAAAACAAAAATCTATGGTCCAACACTCCTATTAAGGTCTTCCAGGAGGTTGATATTTAAAACATGAAACACTTTTGCAACTCTGAATAAGTATTTCACTCAGATCTACATTGCATTCACCGATTCACTCCAGGTTCACATCTTCTTTTCAGCCTGACACGCATGACTCATCCCTCTGTTGGGGATCATCTCCTCCAACAAAGGTATATATACTTCAGGAAGCATATCCTTCTGGATAACCAGGGCCTAGATCCATCAGTGATTTCAGACCTCTTAAACCCACAAGATAGCTGCCAAAGATGGGAACATCCAACTCTCAGAATCGCTGCTTGGGTACCTGGGATCAGGAAGAGAAACAAAGCAGAAGAAGCAGCCATGTTTGTGCGGCCTCTATAGCTGCTGCTGGAGAGGGAGGAGACACATACACACACACAAGGTGTCAGAGTCTCAGTCCACACATTCCCCAAGAAAGGAAGAGAGACAGAGATGGAGACTCAGAGAAAGAAAGAAGAGAAAGGCAAAAAGAAGACCAGAAAGTAGTCTGCTGCTTCCCTTTTAAAGGTCAGCACAAAAGGGTAATACCTCCCAGGAGCCCATTATTATTGGGTTTGCCCAAGTCATAGACTTAATCAGATGTCTTGAGGCTTCTCAACAAGGTGCCAATTGGCATGTCCATACCTACTATAGGGAGAGTCAATCAAAAGTTTAGAAACAAAAGCTCAATCCCAATAAACTCATCAAGTTGATCAGGGAGCTGCCAAGACCAATCCTTACATTTGTAAAGTGGGAATGATAATAATAATACCTGTACTACCTACTACCTTTGCTGTTGTGACAAAAGTGTCTTGTAAATATTAAAGCAGTATGTAAATATGAGCTATTATTATTCCTAAGGGAGGAGTACTGACTGAATAGCCTGGGGAAAGAGTAGGAAGTCAATCGCTGATGACTGGATACTTTGGCCCAGACAATTTAAGTATTCCTGAAGTCTCTGGCTCTGCCGGGCACATTGCCTGACACATAGTAGACATTCAATTATTGCCTGGTGGTGTATTGCCATTTAAGCTCTCTAGATCTCTAGGCTTCTGTTTCCTCCTCTGTAAAATGAGAATGAGGGGCAGCTAGGTGGTGCAGTGGATAGAGCATTGGCCCTGACATCAGGAGGACCTGAGTTCAAATCTGGCCTCAGACCAAACACTTGACACTTACTAGCTGTGTGACCCTGGGCAAGTCACTTAACCCCAATTGCCTTAAAAAAACAAATAAATAAAATGAGGATGGATTGGATACTTTGGCCCCAGAAATTATCTATGTAAGCTAAAGTCTCCATCAGTCATTCTCTGTAAGCTCTAGGAGTTTCACTACCTCAGGTGTAGAACTTTATTATCAGTTTACAATCTAAACTCCTTGAGGGCAGACTTATCTTCATTCCAAAATTCCTTATTACATAAATATTTGTGGAACGAACTCAATGTCTTCAGGCAAGAAATGTTTGGAGGGGCTGGAATGGGGAGGACGAAATGAGACACAGAGGAGATGGGCCAGATTTAGCTATAATATTGTTCATATTTATATAGCACTCAACTCCATTTTACACACAAGGAAACAGGATTTTGCTCAATTTCACAAGGCACAATCAAGATTTGAACCCACCGTTCTTCTGAATCCAAGTCTATTTCATCAAGGTCATTTGTCCCATGTCACAGAAGCAAGAAGTGGTCTATCTAGCACATTATGGAACCTAGCTCTTTTTACTCCAAGTCCAATGTTCTTCCTACTTCAGGAGTGTCCTCTCTGGGACTGTTTCCTCATCTGGAAAACTTGGCGGGTTTGGACAATCTGAGTTCCTTCCAGCTCTATGCTTCTCTCTCCAGGTGAGTGGATGAATAACCCACTCATTCCCATTGATTTGCTTGACATTTACGATGTATCTCTGTACAGAGCACCATACCAGGTATGAGGGAAGAGGCAACATTTAGATAACAAGTGAAGCTGACACATAGTTTTTAAAGCATACAGAGTACTTAACATGTATTATATTTGATCATACCATCTGTAAAATCAGCAAAGAGCTATTATTATCCCCTTTAAAATGAGAAAACTGAGGCTCAGAGATATTGAGTCAATTAATAAACTTTTATTAAGCAGTTGCTGGGCATTGTGCAAGGCACTAAGGATACAAAAAGAAACAGTCGCTGCTGTCCAAGAGTTCACATTCTATCAAAGGAGACAACATGCATATATATAAGTACATACAAGACATATACAAGGCACATACGAGGTAGCCGAAGGCACTAGATATTAAGTGGACCAGGAAAAACCTCCTGAAAATGGAACTTGAACTGAACTGAGTTTTGAAGGACGTCAGGGACTCCAAATGGCAGAGACGAAGAATATTCCAGGCATAGGGGACGACCAATACAAAGACACAGAGACAGAAGATGGGACAAGTAGGTCAGAAGGGACCATAGAGTGTGTGGAAGAGAGTTATGCCTAAGGAGACTGGAAAAGCAGGAAGGGGCCCTGTTGTGAAGAGCTTTAAAAGTCAAACTAAATTCATATTTGATCCTAGAGGTAATAAGGGAGCAACTGGAGTTTGAACGTGTATGGAACAGGGAACTACTCAGTCATGTCTGTGCTTTGAGAAAATCACCATGGTGGAGGATGATGTGCTAAAGTGGGGAAAGGCTTAAGGCAAGGAATTCAATTAGGTCAAGGAGCCAGTAACCCAGTTCCCTCCTGACTCCAGAATCACTTCCGATTTACCATAATGTTTTCATATATAAAAAGTCTCCCCAGTCTTGTCACAATAAGTGCACACTGCAAGCCAAAACCACAGGATTGGGGGCTGGAAAAGATTTTAGAGATCATCTAATCCTACCCCCTTGAAGTCCCTGTGAGGTTGTGACTTGTCCAAGGGCACACAGGTGGCAGCAGGGCCAGAATGCAGACCTCCGCTTCTGAATCCAGTACTTTTCCCAACACTCTTTCCAGTGACTCCTTGGTCCCTCCTTCACGGATCTTATAGACCTAGCAGAAGTACAAGACTCAAGTACAGGATACCCTACACAGCACAGCCTATATGATATAATTCTAATACAGGAACTTTCTGCAAAAGGTGAAAAATGTGCCATGAAGTCTAGGAAGAGAATCAAGGGAGGCTTCCTGGAAGAGACACTCTACCATCTTTTGAAAAGGAAGAAACCCTAAAGACTAGTAATCCCTTCTGTTTACATGTCTAAATATCTATCTATATAGAGAAAAGGGGTGGGGGGAAGAGAGAAGGAAGCTAGGCAGGACAGTGCATAGAGCACTGGAATTCGGGTTAGAAGGCCTGAGTTAAAATCTAGCCCTGTGTGACCCTGGCCAAATCAGTTCTCAAGTGCCGCCTGCCTCAGTTTCCCCATCTGTAAAAACGGGGATAACAGCACCAACTCCTGGGATCAAATGAGAATTATATTTGTAAATAATTTCGTAATTTGTAAATAATATTTGTAAAGCACCTGGTACATAGTAAGTTAGCTTTTACTGTGAATGATAAAATGATTGTAAAGTGGCCGCTTATAGACAGTGCTTTATAAGACGTCTCATTTTTTTTTTGGTTAGGCAATGGGGTTAAGTGACTTGCCCAAGGTCACACTGCTAGTAAACGTCTAGTTTCTGAGACGATGTCTCATTTGATGTTGACAACGGCCCCGGGAGGTAGGGGTTGTTATTAACCCCATTTTACAGACTGGGGAAACAGAGGCAGGGGGCGGCCTGCCCAGGGTCAGCCAGGATTTGAACTCGGGCCTTTCTTCCTGCCTCAAGGCTGGGGGCTCGGAATACTGGCCACCCGGCGGCCTAGCCGGAGGGGAAGCCCACGGCCAGCCGAGGTCCAAGGCTAGTTCCCCGGGCAGGCGCGTAGCAGCTGCCCCGGAGGAAGGCAGGTGAAAGCAGACGGCAGCTACCGCGGGAGGCGGCGCTCCGCAATGACAGTTGGAAGGGCGGGGGCGGCCCCGAGGCACGATGGGAAAGCGGAGGCGTGCGTACGTGCGGGCGTGCGTACGCGCCTCCGAGCAGGGCGCCGTGGGTGGTGCTGGCGGGCGTGGCCCGCGCGCGCCAAGCTTAGGCGTAGCGGGGCGGAGACCAGCCGGCCCGGGCCGCCGGTGCGTGCACCCGCCCGCTCACGGAGGCTGAGAGGGAGAGGGGCGGGGGGAAGAGGAGCGGAAATGGCGCCACGGGGCCGCGCGCCGCGGCGGCGAGCGGAAGTGGGTGTGAGAGCGGAAGTGGCCGGCTAGAGCCGGGGCTGGGCGGGGACCGGGGGCGCTCGGTGAGACGGCGATAGCGGCAGCGGCGGCTGCTCGGCGAGCGGGTGTAGGCCAGGTCCGGGCGGCCAGGTCGCCGAGGCGGGAGGGCAGGGGAGGAGGGCTCGAGCCGCTGCGCGTGTGTGGAGGCGTGCGCCCTGCCCCCTCCCCCCTCACCCCGCTCCCTCTCCCCACCTCCCCGCCCCGGCCGGGGGGCAGCCTCGCGGCTCCCTCCTTCCCCCCCCTCACCCGCCCTCTCTCCTTCCCCGGCCCGGGGCAGCCCCCGCAGCCGCCGCCGCCATGATCCTGCTGGAGGTGAACAACCGCATCATCGAGGAGACGCTCGCGCTCAAGTTCGAGAACGCGGCCGCCGGGTGGGTGAGCGCGCCGGGGCCGGGGCGCACGGACTGACCCCGCTTCCTCCCTCCAAGCCCCCACCCCCTCCCCCGGGCACCGGGGTCAGGAAGCCCGCAGGGAGTGGGGCGGAGGACCACTGGGCGCGGTGGGGAAGGGGGATGGGGGTCAGAGCCGGGGTGGGCGGAGGGAGTCGGGGGAGCAGCCACCCAGTCATCGTTCTGGGGGATGGGATGCGGAAGGACCCGGGGGACCTCTGGCGCTCCCCTGCGCAGGGCGGAGAGGAAGTGTGGGTGTCCTCCCCCGTTCCCTCTCCCAGGTCAGACCTCCAGCTGAGAAGATGGGATCTCTCTGGCTCTCCTCTGCCCCGGGCAAAGCAGGAGAGCCGTGGACCACCGTCTTCTCTTTTTTAAGGCAAATCTGCTGCTACCTACACACACACACTCTCACACTCACACGCACACGCGCGCACACACACACACACACCCTTATCTCTCGCCTGAGTTTCTCCTTTCCCCACCCAATGGCCTTCCTCTTGTGATTTATCCTTTAAATTCTTAAAGTCTACTACACCCCGGTGCCTGTAAGGCTCTAGTCCTAACTGGCTTACATTCTTCTCCACTCTTGGTCAAGTTACTAAATGACATTCCTTCTCTTTGGACCTTTTAAAGCTGGGCTTTGGGTTGACCCTGTGATTATCCTGCAGGCATCTTCACTGTTCTGCACATGGCAGGCATCTAATAAACATGGGTTGAATTAAATTTTTCCAAGGCAAGCATTTGTGACCAGCCTGAGAAGCTGCAGATGGCAGAAAATTCTCCATAACCCTCCTTCCTCTCTCCCCCCCCCCAAAAAAATCAGGTTGCTTTTTTAATATTTAGAGCATATGGCCAGGGAATTGGGCTCTAATTCTGTGTGGCCTGTAGCAGTCTATCTTTGTGGACCTGTTTCCACAGCTGTGGGGCTCGTTGTCTCTGTTTTATAGAGAAAGAAATGAATAAAGAACCCCCTTACTGACTTGAGAACTAAAAATGTCACTGCTTTGAAATTCACAGAAGTAATGCAGTGGGGGAAGTATTAAGCAGTTTAAAATAAGCTAATCCAAGAAGCAGTGAAAAGAAGTATTTTTAACCCATTATTTCAGTCCAGTACACTCTGTACAGTGGGCCCATATATTTTATCATTATAAAACAAAGCATTTTTGTTGTTGTTGAAGGGTTACATGAAAGGAATATATGTGCTTCTGGAGGGAATTTTACAGTTTACTTTTCAGGTGGTTATTTTCATGCCTTTAGTTTTCCCTCTAAGCTGCTTTTGCATTTTAAAAGTTGAAGTGAATAACCTCCAGTTCTTATTTGGGTGACTTTATTGTACCTTGAGCAGGCTAGCATTTAGGAGGAAGTTGAATTAACTTCTGCATTTTTACAGCTGATTTTAGTGCCATCAAGTCTTGACAGGCCTGAAGCTGAGGCAGGTTGGTTATGTGTAGATCTGTGTGATAAATGTGTGTGTGTGTGTTTTCAAGCATAGGCATGTCTTGCGGTGAAGGAATGCATTTACTTCTAATTATGTTTTAATTTATGACTGAACCATCCCATTATTCAGACTTTAGCTTTTTATTTTTCTCTTAAAACTACTGCTACAAATAGCAGGTGGTTGTTTCAGAGGGACCAAAACTAATTGGGAATACATTAAGTAGATACATTAAGTAGATAGTTCAGAATTGATCACAAAGATGAGGTGTAGCAAAACATGAGTTAGCTTTTTTTGAGTGATATGACTTGGGACAAGAGGGCTGTGGAAACTAGCCAGGATGAAAACTGGTAGGATTCTGCTGAAAAGTTTAGTGGAAATGGCGAAAAAATCCCATCTGCATAAAAAAGAAGTGTATTCTTAGGCCTCACTGGATATTGGTTCTCTGAGATTGCAAAGGCAGTGCCTCCCAAGTAGATGTCCTCAGACATACTAATGGAGTGGTTACCCTGATTTAGGGCTTACCAGAACTTCCAGCAAAGATAGACGCCTGTGATTACCATGTTCTAGCAGTGCTTTCAACCACAGGCAGGACAGAAGAGAGATGTGTTGTGGGTAAAGAGCTCTTAGCCAAAATTACGAGACTTTGGAAGGATGTCTCTTGGGATGCAAGGTCCAAGAAAGACACCTAGGAAACTACAGATTGGGATTCTTCTTACTGTTAAGTAGAACTCCCCATTCATAGTCCTTTCCAAAGTGTGAATCTTGTGTTCAGATTATTTAAATACAAGAAACACCAGAAGAACTCCCTGGAATTCTTATTCAAAATTCAACTATCCTAATTTTCTCTTTTTGTGAATGATTTTTTTTCCCCAATGATCTGGTAACCCAGTGCTTATTATAGTGATATCTCAAAAAATGTCAGAATTCCCCTTAGAGCACTGTTATCTAAACAGTTTAAATGAACACATTTGAACAGTGGAAACTTTAATTTGGAGGCCATGCAAATAAAGCTTAACATTTACTCCAAGCAATTTGCCTTTCATTATTTACTATTATTTTTGTGGGTATTGGCATATTAGAGGCAACCAAGTTTCTTCTCTAAATAACACACTTATCTATAAGTTGACATCTTCTTGATAGCCTTCAAACTAAAATGACATGATAGACTAGAAATAGCCAAATTATCATGAATATCCATGAAAATTAGCGTGGATTTTTTTCATTGCCTTTCCCTCTACTCTTCTGGATGTTGGATAAATGGTATTTGTCAGGTCACATCTTCACATCCTATCAGCATCACTGCCCTACCTTTGGAGAGCAACCTTTGCTTGAGGAAAGGGCTTCCAATTCAAGCAGAGGTTACACAGCAAATAATTTGTCTGTTCATCACTGTATACACCATAAGAATCTTATTAGACTAAAAAGTCTGGCTTTCAACTTGTCCGAACTTTGAATCCAAAACTATAGGAAGTGTTGTTAGATGAAGATGGCTAGGGTGGCTGTTGAGTTTACGTTGGCCCCGTACCCTATCCTGTGTATATTTGGGGGAGCTATGGTTATGTGAGGGGAACAAAGTTGCTTGGGAACTCAGCAAATAGCAGTGCCAGTTGAGGTGGACAGGTGCTGTGGAAAGACAAATTTGAACAAAGAATAGATTCTGCAACACACTACAGATGTCCTCTGAGGAGCAGTCTGGTCTAGAGTGATTGGGATACTTAAGGATAAAGAGTGACTTAGGTATATTTGAGAGAAAATAATCTAATTGATCTTCAAGTTCATCTACCCTAACCTCACCCCAGATAGAGCCAAGTGAAATTATTCCCATTTCACAGAAGCTTGAAATTAGAGGCAGGGTAGTGCCATGGAAAGACCAGTGGATTTGGAATAAGAGAACCTGAGTTCATTTCCTGACTCTGCCCCTCCCTGTGACCTTGGAAATATCACTCAACCTCCTTGGGCCTTAGTTTCATAATCCCCAAAATATGAAGGTTGGACTAACGTCCTAACCTAATTCTAGGTTCCTGGGGCCTCACGGATCATATAGTCTAGCTTCTTCCTCTTGAGAAATCTTATCTCCTCACTGATTTTCTGTGACTCTGCCCTGAATTTTGGCAGTTTTGGGGTGTGGGTGTGGTTCATCATTGGGTGTGGTGCTGCTTTGGGAGGTGTCTGGTTCTTGGCACTTAAAAATTTGGTTCCACACTATTTACTGAAGGCCTACAGGACCTACCTACGTGCAGGGTACAATCATCTTGGAAACCAGGGAATGATCAGAAACCTTTAAAGTGAGAACAGCCTTATTTTACTACAGAAGGAAGGCAAAACAAAGGAGAGGTATATCCATACTGATACTGTACATTTTCAAATGGACCAGCATTTAGGGATAACATATCTCCATGACCCCTAAAAGATGGGCTAAGTTGTTAGTTCTTTTGGTAGTACACTGCATTGTAGTGGTCAGAATATTGCATCTGGCATCCAGGGGTCTAGGTTTCTGCCTTTACTATGTATTTTAACTAACTCTGTGACCTTAATTGTAGAATGAGGGCATTAAACAAGATGACTTACAAAAGCCTTTCAACTTTCAGTATATTATCCTCTGAATTTAATTGCCAGGGTCATTGACAGATCAGTAATACATAGGAAGATCAGAACCATAGGAAAGAGGGTGAACTCTTCTTTGTAAGAGGTTTTCATAATAGTTCAGGAAGCTCTTTTGAATTAATTGAACAACTGGTGTCACATGAGAACCTTTCCTATTGAGTGATATATTTTAGTCATCAGATAATCTGATATGAAATGAGTCTCCATTTTCATCATTTTTGTGCCACTGACCAATTCTTGATTTTGTGGGGTAGTCTCATAAGCTCCTGCCATAGTTTCAAGATCCAGAAACTTTGGGCAGGAGTTAGATTGGGCTTTAACTTTTGTCCCCCTTATCTCCTTCCATCAGCCTGTGTCCATGATGGTAAATCAAAAGCTACAAGCACCCTGTTTTAGGATTGAGAAATTATATTTAAAAAATGAGAGATTGCCTTAAGTTACAATAATTTCCTTTGGGATACAGTTATTAAGTCTGTAGCTCCCAAGGTGACTCCTTATGAAACTTCTTTGGTGATTGAACATGCCACTTTGACTCCTAAGATCTTGAAATTTTTTTTCATTTAGATCCTTTTTTTATGTCATTCTCCTTAGCCTCTCCTTGTTCCCCTTTTATGCAGCCTTAAATAGTCAACTAAAATATTAATGACAGTGATTTGACAAATATTCTGTAGTCAGGCACAAACCACTTAGCATAAATCACAGCATTTTCTGCCATTGGGAAATGTGCTTCTGGAATCCTGTAGTCCAGAGAAATTTTTCAGAGTTCTGTTCTAGGATTAGCGCTATAACTATAGATTTAGAACTGAAAGGGACTTCGGAAGTCATCTAGTCTAAATTCATTTTACAGAAAACCCGGTCCTAGGAAGGTTAGTTAAATGACTTATCCAAGGTCACACCGTAAGTGGTAGAGCTGGGAGTCAAACCCAGGTTCTCTGACTCTAAATCTAGTGCCATTTTCCTGCACCAGTGCTTATCCCTGATGTTTCACGTTTGGTGGTAAAGAAAGGAAATTAATTCAGTTACTAAATCCCTGTGCTTCTTCTGAGGCCATATGGTTAGGTGTCTGCAGCCTGTCCCTGTGCTGAACCAGGCAACACTACTCATCACACAGGCACAGCTTACCTCTGCCACAAATCAAGTTTCAACTTCTTAAGCAGCTAGCTATCTTTATTATTCATCTTTTTTATTTGTTATTCTTCTTGAAGAAGGTGGCAACTATATTGACTCTCTCATTTCATCTCTATTTCTTCTAAAAGAAATCTCAATCAGGTTCTGCTAAATATGTGCTGTAGATCCTACCTAGTGCCTTCCTTCTTAGGACCCTAGAAAAAACTATAAATACAGTGTAGCTTTGTGTACAGTTAATACATTTTACCTTTTCAGTGTATGTCTGTCATATAGAATCATAAGATTTAGAACTGGAAGAGGCCTAAGTGAGCATTTAATGTTGGTTTAGTAGGATCCAGTTTCCTTTAAGAATTATAAACCACTTTTTTTTCTGTTATTCCCCTGTAGTCCTGGAAGGCAACTAAATATTAGTCCATTTCACAGGAGAAACAGCTGTAATACAAAAGAGGTTATCAAGTTAATTGTGTGATCTTGAGCAAATTAGAATGAAGAACTAAGAGTGAGAACCTGGATTTCTTCTCTCCTGGCCATGTTGCCAGTTTGGAAAGTAAGGTGGAACCAGTTTGATTGCAGAAGTTGAGAAGGCTGACTAGTATGTTCTCATCTGTGTCCTATCATTATACTTACAGGAGAAAGAAGAGTTCAGTCATTCTTAATAGCTTTTCTGTTAAGCTATTGTGTTGAATGATCATCAGTTATTTATAACTGGGAGATGTGATAGGCTTTCTAACTGATGAGCCAGTATTTATCAAATGCCTGCTGTGTACAGAGTACTACAGAGAAAATAGAAAGATTCAGTAATATCTGCTATTCTTTTGCTTAGACAAAACAGAGAACTTAATATTTATGTTTATACAGGGTGTCCCAAAAGATTTTTTTTAATTTTTTATTAATTTATTTTGATTTATCAACAATCACTTCATTAAGCTTTTGAGTTTTAAATTTTTCTCCCTCTCTCTCCCCAAGAGGGCAATCTGATATAGACTCTACATATACATATCAGTCCCTTCATATTCATTCACACTTTGTCCTCAGTAATAACGTGAATGAGATAAGGAAGCTCTTGTTATACCCTTTTTGTAGATGGAAAAACTAAGACTCAGATGTTAAATGACTTATCTGTCTGTGATCATCCAATCAATCAGCAGTGACATTGGTGCCAAATTTTATAAAATACTGACTTTTAGACTAGTTTCTTTAGACCAGTGTCTTAGAAGATACCACCTTATTTATCCCACAATAGAAAACTAAGCACCTGCGGTGTATAAGAGCACGGTGCTAAGTGTGGGGAGAAAACAGAGCACAAACAAGACTGTAGTTCTTGCCCTCAGGGACCTTACAGTCTAAGTCTAGTAGGGGGCCATAAGACACAAAGCTAGATAGCTATAATGCACAGTACTGTGCAATACTATGAAAACAAAGGCTGTTAGCTTTGGAGGGAGGACTCAGATCAGAAGAGGTGTTGTTTATGTTGAGCTTTAAAGGATGGTTAAGAATTTGTCAGGCAAAGGGAGGAAGGACTTTTAAAGCATATGAACATAGAAGTATGAATGCAAAGCGTAGCATGTGTTTTGGGAGCAAACTGTTCAAGTTCTGTGTGGATTACTAGATAACTGAAGTAGAGATAGTCTGGGACGACTTTGTGCAGGTAGGGACTTTGGGGCAAATCTGAAGAGAAGGATATGATTTGTCAAAGAGGAGTGAAATGGTCATTTTAAAGTGTGGTGAAATGGGATCCTGTAGCCTGAAATAAATCCCCTTGCTGTTTTGTTTTGAAATAAAATTTAAATCATCCTGGAATGGTGCCTGTAGAGTTATCTTACTGCCTGTTAGAATATACTTCCTGCGTCACAGGTGGGATTAGAAAAGCAACCAAGAATTTTGTTGTGTTATTTTTTGTTTTTCAAATTGTCAGCACCTCTATCCTGCTCTCAGATACTAAACTAAGAACAGAAGTACAGTGTCAGCCAAGTAAGGAACATAATAGTAGCAGCCAATATTTGAGATGACCCTGAAGTAATCATGCTTCTTTTTTTCCCCACCTCAAGCACTGACCATGTACAGAGACTGAGAGGGCTTGATTCAGTAGCTGTGCAGTAGGATCAGTAATAAGTTGAAGAATGGTTCATGTAACTGGCTTTTTCAGAAGCTCATTTTAGAGGTTGAGGAAAACCAGATTCTTTTCCCAGTCTTATTGAAGGTGAACTGCAAGATGATTTTATTAATTGACCTGGGAAATTTCTATCTGTTTTACAGAAACAAACCAGAAGCAGTAGAAGTAACATTTGCAGGTAAGTTTTATAACTTCAATTGTATTATGGGAAAATGGAAGACAAATATAAAACAGAACCATTTGTAAAACATATACTAAAAGTCTTAATATGTTCACCAGCAATCAGCCTATATTCACCAACAGTCAGAAGAAATTTTTAGGTGAAAATTTAAGGTGTTAACATCAAATAGCACAGCATACTGGAAGAAGCACAGAAGACAGGAAAATTACTCCAATCTTTACTGAACATACTGTGCAGACTTGAGCAAGTCACTTTTCACCTTTGATTTTTCATCAGTGAAATAAAGAGGTTAACCTCGATCATCTTTAAGGTCCTTTCCAACTACCTATCTTGGCAGAGTAGGCTTCATTCTGTGATGCAAACTAAACCTCTCTCTGGGTTTTGTCATCCCAGAAAATGTTGTACAAAGCCAGGGAATGGGATATCTTCACTAAAAATTCACAAATAAAAGGTTACCTGACAGTAACTGAAGACTTTTTTTGTTCTGTCAGTCTTTGCTAATGCTTCCCTCACCTAAATATCCTGTAAATTAGGATTGATGATCCCATTGTCTCCAAGTAGTTCTCATGTTTGCTTTACACTGTATTGACTTGCACAGATAAGATCTACTGGTTCATTAAAACAGATGGATTTCTCCTTTCTTTACCACCTATAAATTTGGTTATCTGTGAATTATATTTACACTTTTATTTCCTACCTTTATTTGTGTTGTGAATTTCCTTATTCACCTAAGTGCCCTGATCTAATTAGAAATCTTTCCCTTTTTTTGTTTTTAAAGCTGTATCCAAAAATGTTATACCTGCCCATGAAAACTGAGATACTTTTTTTGTCGCTGTAGGGGAAATTTTGGGAGATGATGGCTACTGAGTTTTAAATATAAAGTACATTCTGTTTCTAACAAGATAAATCATCAGTTGACTGGCTTTGGCAGTACCTTGCTTGCCTCTTTATGAATCTTGTTGCACCTTTGTAAAAGTAACTAGGATATATGTGTGGTTCACAAAACTAGGTTGTTCAGTCTTGTTTTATGAACCACACAGTGTAGTTGTACCATGCAGTCTATAAACCAAAATACAATGAACCATCGGGTGAAAAGGTAAATACATTAAAACTAAGCAAAGTAGCCTGGAAGTGGCCAGGAAGAAGGAAGGCTGCCAGGATTAGAGAGCTTGAAAAGGCTTTTTTGTCTGTGTTCTTTATGGCAAATGAGGGCTTAAAATCATTTCTACCAAGTAACAAGGTGTGACTGATATAAGAATAGTTTAGTGGGTTTAGATAAGATTAGGGAAGCCAGTACTTAGAACTTCTAATCGTAGTATTGCCTCTGACTTCCACATAAAAATAAAATGTTATGTTTTACTCCAGTTTTCATTTTTTGTTTCATTTCATACTGACTGTCTTTAAGAGAGCATAAGGATAAGCTAATGATCACAGAGCTTTCCAGGAGAATGTGCTGAGTAATATGCCCCCTGGCCCACTAAACATCCTCACCCTGTGCTTTTCCCATAGACTTTGATGGAGTCCTTTATCATATTTCAAATCCCAATGGAGACAAAACAAAAGTGATGGTCAGTATTTCTTTGAAATTCTACAAGGAACTGCAAGCACATGGAGCTGATGAGGTGAGTGCCAGGCTATTTCCTTGTGACTCTTTTGTGTTCCACCTTGTCTTTCATTGGCTGCTTCCCACTGAGCAGTATAAGCTAAATCTGGTCCACCTTCTTCAATGTGCCACACCTAGCAGAGGCCCGTCTGAACTGTTTTCCTTACCTAACCAGTGACTATCAAACTCTTTATCTCACAGTGAAGTGTTACATTTGTTTTTTTAAATGACCCGCCCCCTCCAAAACTGAAGAATTTGATGGTCTCTAAGCAGAATAGATTGACTAAAGACTGAATGATGTACTGACTTCTTTGAAGATGAGCATTGTCTATATTTCTTGACCATTAGAAGAAAGAATAGCTAGGGCAAGATGTGTTTGATTATGCATTTGGTTTTTTTATAGGCTTATTAGTTGTTAGAACCATTCTGACTAGGGATACTATACAAAATAGAGCTTCTCTACCAGATTTAAAAAAAAAAAAAAGTTGTAGGCTTAGTTCCCCATTCTAGAAGTTAGAAGAAAAGCCCCTTTCTTTTTGGTTTTGCAAACTGAGTGTTCTTTGCGCCTGGACTCCTTTCTGACTTTAGCTGTCTTAGAGGAAGTAAGATGGGGTGTCGAGGCATTATGAAACCCTTAACTGCTGTACTCCGTTCATTGGCTGTTGGCTGATCTCTACAGTGACAGGTTTAGTTCCTGTTGAACTATATTTGCTCTGGGGAGGGCCATTTATGGAAGAAAGAAAATGCTTTTACATTACTGTATGCATGCTGTGGTTGGGTTTTAAAGCAGGAAGTATGACTCAGTTCCTGAATTAGTTTTCAAATAACCTAGTTTTAGCAAACTGAGTCCTTGCAGTATTGAAGGAAGACGTAGCGATTTCCATTCATTTTCTTTCAAGATAAGGGAAAACAATTATTGAACTGCTTAAAAGGATCACCAAAAGGAGTTCAATGATATTTTATAATTTCTAAATAGCTTTTAACAGACCAGGATTTGTCTAAATGTTTTTCTTCAAGTTTGAAGCTTCAGCAAAGTAAAGATGGTCACTTCCCTTGGCGGTCATGATTTGCTCTATCATGAGAAGTTCAAGAGGAAAAAAATGTTTACAGAGTAAAGTTTCTTTTACCGAGAAAAGAGATGGGGAAAGGGGGAACTGACACTCAAACACAGTCTTTCAAGTGCAGGTTTGTCATAGGAAAGTTCCAGTCAACGTCCTCTCCCCTGAGTGCAGCAAAAAAGAAATGAGCTGATGTTCTAAGAAGAAGGGGTTTTACTGGCAGAGTTAGTAAATGCATCAGGCAGCTGATAAACCTTGTGTAATAATTTTCCCCAGCATAGAAAACCGTCTCTTTAAAAGTCTTGATGAAGAAAGGGGAAAATTACTGAGTTCAGGTTCTTCAGGCTCCTCTCCTGCTCCATGATCCTGGGAGAAAGAGACGTGAGAGCAGGTTGCTCAGTTTAACTGCCAGGGTCAAAGAACAAGCACCCACTGCTTGGGTGGAGTGAGGAACGTTCGCAGGCTCGGAGCCTCGTCAGCAACGAATCACTCCCTGAGTTGGTTAAACAGTGACCAGAGTGTGATAATGAGAAGCAGTGTGTTCCATGTCTGAGGATTTAGCAGGCTTCTTCAGAACAGAAGGCATCTCCCGCTGATGGGGGAAAGATGTGACAGTGACAGGCAGCCTCCTGATGTCACATTGGAAGAGGGGGTGCAAGTTGAAAAGTGAATCATGGCGAAAGTGCGTTTCTGGAGTCATGTTGAGGAGGCAGTGGGTTTGCTGAGGTGGGAGGAAAGGGGTGATGACAAAGTGGTTAGATACAGTATGAACTGGTCTTGAATACCTGTTAGATCTTTGTGGAACGTAGCTAAATCTTGAGATTCAGTTTTTGCCTACTGCTCATTCACCTTTTTCTCACATTCTTCAGGAAGTGAGAGAAGTATAAAGAGTACTTAGAGGACCAAATTATAATTTGTCAGCTTCTCTTGATCCTCTGGGTATACATAGGGCTTATTTTTCAAACACTTTAAGGTCTGAGGATTTTATGGTCAGCTCCCTCTGTACCACTTAGAAGTCTATGACCTTAAGGCTCTCAGTTCACTTCCTCTTCTGTAACACATAAAGAATAGAGATGCAGTGCAACAAGTGTTTATTAAATGGCTGACAGGTGCTAGGGGCACTGTGCTAGGAACTGGGGAATACAAAGATACACTGAATGTCTCATTTAGCTACGAGTCACAGAGAAGGCCATATGATCGCTAAATTGATCTCTGGATTTCTTAGTGGATTGCTTTTACAGAGGCCCTCAAGTACCAGTTAGCTGTTTGCCTGGTCATTAGAAAGGAGAGGACATTTACATGAACCTAAACAAGTTATTTTTTGTGGTTATAGTGAGATTAGGATATATATCTAGCCTCCCAGCCTGAGTCTGTCACTGACTTTTGCTGCCTCTGCTTTAATTTGGCCCATTAGAAAAAGAGTAATTACTTCACATTATCTACCCATGAGGCAATGATTAGGGTTAAATATGTTGTGTCTGTATAGTATAATGAATTACATTGTAAATGCAAAATGTTATTTCTTTGTAAAGACCAGAGAATACTGAAAAGGTTGTTATATCCTTGACAACTTCATTACTGACGCATCTTCCATCTCTATATGTAGTCATCCCTCAGTATTTGCGGGTTTCATATTGACAAGTTTCACAATCGTGGTTTTGGTAGACCATCAATAACTAAGTGGAAATTTTTGGAGATTTACAGGGACACACATATGTAAAAAAAAATTTAGTAAGTCATAAATACCATATATTTTTAATCTGTTTTATCATTTACTGCTGTAAGTATACACACATAAATTTATTATGAACAGTTAAATTTTGTTAAAAGTTTCAGAGCATTAAAGAACTGTAGGCTATCCACTCTCTTTTGGGAACACCTCATTACTCTTCATCTCTCTACCATCCCAGACTGAGGCACATGATTGTTCTCCCAGCAGCGATCTTTGTATTTTGAGCCCTTTCCTTGGAGAAGGAAATTCATGAAGCAGTTGCTATATACAGCTACAATGATGGCTGCGAAAACTTTGCATAGTGTGCGAGATACTAACCTCTATAACATTGAAACTCCAGCTTTTTTATGAATACAGTGTGTTGTTTTACTTGTTTTGTGTGGTAAATAAACATCAGAATTATTCAAAATAACGGTTTGGGGTGGAACCTAGAATTATTTGTAGTTTTTCACATTTGCAGGGGTCCTATGCTCCTAACATTGCCAATTGTGAGAGACAACTGTAGCTGCTTTACTTCTCTCCTTTGCCTCTTTTCCCCCGTCCCTCCATTCTAGCTCTCAGACACAAGAGTGAAAGGAGTCTTCTGCTTACTCTGCTTAAAAAACATCAAGGCTTTCAACTGCACATGGTCAGAAAGAGGCAAGAGGGAGGGGCCAGGCCTCCGATGACAGCTTGGAGAAGTCACTAGCCTCTTACTGTGTGATGGGTAAACAGTGAAATGACTGAGGAAAACCAAGTTCGATCTTCTGAGTATATCAGTTTATTAAGCAGTGAATGCCAGTTGCCCAACAAATCAGGACCAGGCTCCTTCCTCAATTTAGTGCTGGACCTTGAATATAAGGGGAGACAGACTTTTGTCGTTAAAAACATTTGAGCAAATAAGGCGATTAATTAAAAGAAACGCTGCAATATTAGGTAATCTGATTTCAAATTGTAGGAAAGATAAGGGACTTTCCAAGTTGGGAAGGGGAGAGCAAACAGGTACAGTTCCTTGAAATCAGAAAAAAAAGTGTTCCATTCCCTACAACTGTCTGTTTTGATTATTATTTACAGTAACTGATCAGTACAGGGCCAGTTTTCAGGTAAGATATATGGGTTGCTTGAGACGTACAATTGTGAGAAAACTTGCATCAGTCTTTGGACCTGGTCAGCATAACCTAGGTCCTTAGTTAAGGGTTTCTAAGCAGTGGAGAGAAGCAGTTCAGTTTCCTAGCCACCCACGGCTAAATTCAAACAAAACAATAAGGTTTTCTCCTGATTTCCACAACAGAATGAAATATTCTCACAAGACAGAAGTTGGACTAGACCCAGTGTGACTAGAGTCAGTGTGGTTTTACTCAGTTCCCACAATTAACACTTGCTGCCCTAATCCCCTCTGCAGCGTAGATGGGGGTGGAGGGTATGGAGTCAGACTGGGTGCTAACTTGTTCAAGCATCAGGAAGCTACGTTTTTCCTCTGGCTCTTCCATTCCCCTTCCCCCCTTCTCCTTACCCCACCCCCCTTTTGGAAATGTGTGAGAAACGGGACTCTCAAGGGTCATTGTGCTAATAAAACTGAGGTGGAGACAGGAGGCAAATGGACAATGTCAGCAGAGAACCCTCTTTCTCTCCAGCAGGGAGATTAGCGTGGGGTGAGACTGGATATCTAAGGGTAGTGGGAAGGTAGTTCCCTGGATCTAGGAAGGAGAGTGTTGCAAGTTGTCAAAGGGAAAAAAAGCAGCTATTTAAATATCTACCTAGACCCAGCTCAGGACAAAACAACCAGATTCACTGTTTAGGCATTATCTTTGAACCCCTGGTGTCTAACCTCTGTTAACTCTTCTATCAATAGGGTCATTGTTTCCTCACCTACCTGCAGTGATTGGCACCTCCTAAGGAAGTGACCTTTGTTACATTTAAGGTTAAGTTACTGACCACTAGAGGAAACCTTTCAATCCTTGAAGGGCAAGGAACTGAATAGTAATCGTTCTGGAAAGTCAACCCAAAACTGTGTAGTTCTAACATACCATGTTCTTTTCTTTGTTGTCTTCCGCGGGTTTGGAAGGAAAGCTCTTGTGTTTGTTAAAGATTTCCTGGGTCCTCACAAATAATGACTTTTCTAAATTGAATAATCTGTACCTCAAAGCATTAATTAAATTTAATCAAAGCCACATATCTTCCAAATGAAGCTTTAGCGGCAGGAACTGTGTCATACTAAGTATCTCTGTAACCCAAAGTATAACTAGCACAGTCTGTTGCTACCTAGTAGACACTCCATAAATACTTGTTGAACAGCCTCCCCCACATCACTGGGGGCCATCTGCAAGCTTCAGAGCAGTCAGTGTCCACCAAGAGAGGAAATCAAAACTAAGTGCTGGGGAAAGATGGTGCTAGGACAAGCCAGAGTAAAATCCTAAATATATATCTCAGCTATGTTTTCACCTTGTCTCTGAATGTTGACTATAAATTGTTAGAACTAGAATCTCACCTGATTCTACCTAAGAGATCACGTAGTACAGCCCCTTATTTTACAGATGACCATACAGGTTCATGGAGGTTAAATGATTTGCCTAGGGTAGCAGAGCTTCAACCCAAACCTTTGGTTTCTTTAGATTTGTTGGGAATATAAGCTATCACAGATGGAACCATAATGGCTGGGATCCAGCTATCTGTGCCTCTTATTTTCATTTTTAACTAATTTATTTTGAATTATCAACAATCACTTCCATAAGTTTTTGAGTTTTAAATTTCTTCCCCCTCCCTCCCTAGACGGTGTGCAATCTGATATCGGCTATACATATATATTCCTATAATATTTTCATATTAGTGATGTTATAGGTAAGAATTAGAACCAATAGGAGGGACCACCAGAAAGAGGAAACAAAACACAACAGAAGAAAAAAGGATAGCAAATAGTATGCTTCAATCTGCATTCAAACTCCATAGTTCTTTCTTTGGATGTGGATAGCATTTTCCATCATGAGGCTTTTGGAGATGTCTTAGATCCTTGTATTGCTGAAAAGGGTTAAGTCTATCAATATTAGTCATTGAACAGTGTGGCTTTTACTGTGTACAACGTTCTCCTGGTTCTGCTCATTTCACTCAGCATCAGACCATACAAGACTTTCCAGGTGTTTCTGAAATCAACCTGTTCATCATTTCTTATAGCACAGTAGTATTCCATTACATTCATGTACCACAACTTGTTCAGCCATTCCCCAATTGATGTACGCCTTTTATTTTTTTTTTTTATTTTTTATTTATTTATTTATTTTGGCGAGGCAATTGGGATTAAGTGACTTGCCCAGGGTCACACACACAGCTAGTAAGTGTCAAGTGTTTGGTCTGAGACCTGATTTGAATTCAGGTCCTCCTGACTTCAGGGCCAGTGCTCTGTCCTCTGCGCCAGCTAGCTGCCCCTGCCCTTCCTTTTTTTAAACTGACTTCAACTTCATAATTTTTAAGAACACATGAGAAGCTGCTTACTGGAATCAGTCAGGGTGATCTTGGTTTTTGTCTTGGCATTTACTTAAAGTTAGAGTATTGACTTAGTCAACTGATAAGTAACACAATCTGCTCTCACACTCAGGGTTAGAGGACAGTTGTGCATAATGTGGTAGGACTTTGAGAAAAGGTGGACAATGTAGAGGGGAGATAATGTCCTACAGGGGTAGGTGACAAGACTCTGAGAAGACAGTTTCAGATCTGTCTTGCTTGGTTATTCTTGAATAAGTGTCTCCTACTCTGCCCATAAAACAGAGTTAGAGGGTGAGATTATGGACCTTTATTTCAGGAAGAATAATGACTTGATTTCCCCCTCATTTTGAAATTATTTCTTTTCCTCAAATCTCTCATACCACTCATAACACCCAGAATGTGTGTGTGTACGTGTGTGTGTGTGTGTGTGTGTGTGTGTGTGTGTGTGTGTGTATTTCCTGTACTTACCTCAATAAAAATGTCTTGTCTTATCCCATCTCCCTTCACACCAGATTGTTAAATTTCTAGAAAGCAAGCTTTGTCTCCCCAGGTCCTGGCACATAATAGACCCTTAATAAATGAGTTGAATTGAACTTTACAAATAAATTATTTTTGAAAAGTAACCTTTGAGATGACATTATGTTATTTTTTTATTTTCTAGTTATTGAAGAGGGTATATGGAAGTTTCTTGGTAAATCCAGAATCAGGTAAGCTTCTGTAGACTACCACTTATACCTTAGCTTTTGCTAAGGACAAAAGGATTTAATCTGAATGTTGTACCTTTCTCTCTCTCTTTTTTTTTTAAACACTTACATTTCATGGACTCAGTTTTTCCTCTGTATAAAAAATAGCACTCATGGCACTACTCTTTCCTATATAAGTAATGATGGATATATCACCAAAAAATAGCATGGACAACTGTTGCCTAGATTTCCAGCCTGAGGGCTGCCATTGTTTGCCTGTTATGATTAAAATGTCTTTTGGATGAATTAAGCAAGCATTGATTTTTCTTTTACTGCTTCTTTCTTGTCTCCTGCACAATTGGAAGAATGTTATAGCTGAAATTGGGAGAAAAATATTTGTCTTCTCTTAACCTACTGTTAATGCTCAGCCATGGACTAACTCCAGAAGAGTTGAAAATGTCTGTGACCCACTTTGATGGGCACAGCTATGAGTTATTAGAACTTTTATTTGGGAAGAACTGGTCACTTTGTTATATCTGTAATTGAATTATATTCCCATGCCCTAAAACAGTCAGCCTGGCTCCATGCTGAAATAAGATTTTAAGTTATAAAGCTGTTTGAAGATAAGCTATTTTCAGAAATATGAGCATCATTTGATATTCAGGTAATGCCACAATTATGCCTCATTTTAAAAGTCTTCTGGAAACGAAATTGGCTACTTTTTTAATGTAAAAAAAATACAAATAATGCAAAACAGTATTCTTGTGTTTAATGATTTTATTTTTAAACTATAACACCTATAATTCCCCACTTCCACCCCCTTTTCTGTCTTGGAATGTATTCCTTGCAGCCTGTCATATTACTACATCTGGTAACCGTTTCTGACAAAAAAGTGTCGTTAAAATGCATGCTCTTTGTAATGAGTGTATCATAAAAGAGACACACAGAAGAAAACAACTTATTGTGCCAGCCTCTCCTTTCATTACCAAGGACCAAATAAAACACAAAAGTCAAAATTCAGAAGCAGAAACCTGATTTTGATAGATTGGTTAGGAAGGAGATGCTTTCTGGAGAGACAGAGAGAGAGAATAACAGATCTTTGTTCTTCCCTTCCACCCCACACCAATGGCAGAAGACCATCATGTAATAATGTATATGATTGCCACAGAAACTGTATACAGTATACTATTAAATGCCAAATTAAAGAAAAAATGAACTGAAATGCCTCCCATTACTTTGGGATCATTTGTCTAATCCAATTTAGAAATATTAATCATACGGTACTGAATTTTTATTCCATCACACTGCCTAGCATTCTCCCTTCATTGTTCTTCCTTAAAATCTGAGACTTGCTTTAGTCTTGCCCGTATTTGTTTTGTCTGGCTTCTAAAATTCGGTAAACCCCAACTCTGGAAATATTCCCTTTCTTATCTTCTCCCAGCTCATCTTATTTATCTGGTACCCAGGTACCCAAAATGGGGAGGTTATTATAATTATTTAATGTTAGAGTGCCAACAATGTGCTAAACACTGTCCAGAACAGAAATTTAAAGAACTCATGACCTTAAAGTTCATGATCAGAATGGGTCAGGCCCAACAAAAACACAGAATGGAGACACTCTTGGAGAGTAACAGCACAGAAGTCTGGTATGTTCAGCAACTTGAAATTCATACCACGCTGGTAAAAATCTATTCTGTGCCCAAGTCTCATCAGTTGCCTAGGATATGAATCAGCTCTATTGAGATCTCTCTCATTCATACCCAAATGTCTCTTTATACACAACCCCATATCATTTGGACCTTTTGGCTCCTATTAGCAGCATATCTAATCACTAGTTGCTGCAATTCCTAGTTCTCACAGTGCTTATTAGATGTTAATTATGTAGGTTCTTGGTATGTTACCCTGGTAAGAAAATGTCTCTTAACTTACCCTGAACCTAAAGGAATATTTTATGGATACATTTATCAACTGACAATTCTGGCTTTATATTCATGGTTTTTAATAGCATGTTCCTTTTTCACAAATGTCTCTAGAACAAGCCAAATTTCTGATTGAAGTTCCCAGATTGTGTTCTTGGAAGCATTGTCTTTGCTCTAAACTGGAGGTGTCAAACATGATGTCAGTAACACTCAAGGGAACCAGATTAAAATGAGTAGAATGTTAATATGTGGTTTTCTAAATCAACATGCCACTTTTTTCAAGGATCCTTATGAATAGTTTATTAAGTCTTTCATTCTATGTGGGCTTGGTAACAGTGCTTTCAACTATCAGGCATTTTGGTGTCACTTAGAGCTTTTATATTTGTTAAGTGTTTTATATTTGTAAGCATCTTAGAATATAAGATTAACTTTACTTCAGCCTACTGTGGTAGAAGGAAATGGGTAGTATTCTGCTTGTTTTACATATAGGGAAATGAGTCTAGAATTAACTTTAAGTAAGTTAATGTTAAAACTCTAGAGCTTTTGTCAAAAAAGATTAGTGAGGAGAATTTGGTAGACTTTTTATTATTTTTTTTCAATTAGCAAAAATGTATTTTCCCTCCACACTCCCTGTCAAGCCAAACAGATTCCCACATTGAGCAAAAAATGTCCAAAAAATATATTTCAGTCTGCCCTCCTGAGTGCATCATCTCTCCGTCCACAGATGGGTAGCAAAATTTCAGCATGGGTACTCGGGAATTATGGTTGATCATTTCATTGTTCAGAGTTTTTAAATCTTTCAAAGTTGTTTATCTTTACACTGTTATAAAATTGGTCTGATTCTGCTCTGCAGAATCTTTATTCTGCATCAGTTCATACAAGTCTTCCCAAGTGTCTTTGAAACTGTTTCCTTAGATCATTTCTCATGACACCGCAGTATTTCATTACATTCACGTACCATAATTTGTTCATCCAATCTCTATTTGATGAATATCTCCTTAGTTTCCAATTCTTTGCCACCACAAAAAAAGTCCTGCATAAATATTTTTTATACATGAGTCCTTTTCCTCTCTTTGATTTCTTTAGGCCGTGGGCCTAATAGTAGTATGACTGGGTATGTAGTTGAATGACTTTGGGGGCATAGTTGCAATTTGCTTTCCAGAATGGTTGGACCAATTCACAGTTCCACCAACAGTCTAGTGCTGTACCTATTTTCCAAAGCCCTTCTGACATTTCTCTTTCCTTTTTTTTTAATAACCTTTGCCATTCTGATCAGTGAGAGACAAAAGCTCAGAATTGCTTTAATTTGCATTTCTCTAATTTTTAGTGATTTGAGGCATTTTTTTTTCACATGACAAATAGCTTAGAATTCTTTGATAGACATTTTAAGTAAGATTACAGTTGATGGATTTCCCTTCCTTAGGATACAATGTCTCTTTGCTGTATGACCTTGAGAACCTGCCTGCATCAAAAGACTCCATCGTGCATCAGGCTGGAATGTTGAAACGAAACTGTTTTGCCTCTGTCTTTGAGAAATACTTCAAATTCCAGGAAGAGGGAAAGGAGGGAGAGAACAGGGCAGTAATCCATTACAGAGATGATGAGACAATGTGAGTATAGACCATCATGCCTACACATCACTCTTTACAATTACAGACTAAGGAATGATCCTAAGAAGATGAAGTTATTATGGTTTAGTATGCAGTTTGGGAGAATTGTGTGTCTGTCAAAATAATAGTCCCTTTGGAAGTCACTACTTTTTAAGTTATTCTTCCTGTGGCTATTGGGGGGGGAGGGGGGGGGCGAAAGTTCTGTAGCATATGGTTGGCCTGAGGACTTCAGCTTTAATGCCTTTTGTTTTTTATTTCTCCTGCCCTACTGTCTCTCACATATTCCAGAGGGTCATATGAGGAGCAACCCATTTATTAGTGGCTTTTGTTGTCAAGACAAGGTTATTTAAAAAAAAAAAAAAAAGGCATTTACTATGCATCAGGCATTGTGTTAAGTGTAGTCAAGCGAAACAAATTCCCACATTGGCAGTATCCAAAAATATGTCTTAATTTGCACACTTGAGTTTCATCCCCTCTCTCTGAAGAGGTGAATAGTGTGCTTCACCATGGGTATCTTGGAATCATAACTGCTGAATAATAGCTCTGAATTATCAGACTTACTCTTGATTTTCATTTACAGTACCATTTGGGGAGAGAAGAGGAATAGTGTGACATTGTAAAATACGTTACTTAGTGTAGGGGATATACATGACTGATAACCCTTACAAGAAAAAAAGGAATTAATTTAATAGTCTCATGTGAAGCCATTTTTATCTCTACCTCATGGAATTTCCTAAGCCACTGCTGATAGAAGAGAGAAAGTTAGAAAGTATACTGATTAATACTTATGTATACTATATTTAAACTAGATAGAAGAAAAACACGGTATTTCCATTTGAGGAGCCCACATTGTGAGAACTCTGAATGTTAGCTCAGTATCAAAAGCTCTTGAAAGCTATAGAAAAAGTCTACTGTGTCTCAGTTTCTGTGATAGAAAAACAAGGACTGGATTAATGTGCTACATAGGAATATATATGGAAGATTATGAAGAGTTAATCCCAGGTTACATGTTAAAAATTATGCTGGAAACCTAAAGAACTCTTAATTTTCCATGGTATATAGTGCTCTCTTCTACAAACAAGTTCTTGGATGTAGAGCTCCCTTCTCCCAGGCCGGGTCGCCTGTGATTGTGCACCACGGCCCACTTCCTGACTGAGGCTACTCAGGAGCCACCACTAGGGCTCCTCCATCATTACAGGAAGTAAGAACAAGAAATATGACAGCAGTCCTGTCTAGTGGTTCACTTCATTTTTAGCAACCTCTGACTACCAAAGAAAGCATTTGGGTTCCACTTCCAGCAGCAGCATCTGGGGATGTGTGTTGCCTTCCTTCTCAGTCTTTAAAAATCTGATCCAAGCAGTTGGTGGGCAACTTCTTCTTGGAGAAAGTGAATCCCTAGAGTACTTGGGAACTTTCCAGTTTGCTAATAACACTGTACTTTTTTTCTCTTTTTTCATTTTAACTACCCAAGTTTAACTGCCTCAATAACTTTTTTTTTACTTTGTACTCAACACAGAAGCTTTTGAGCAGCCTTTTAAATATATAGAAAAACAATCCATTTCTATCAATAGAAACTACTACTTTTAGCGTCAGATGAAATTAGGTGAAATTAAACACGTGTTCAAAAAATTTTCTTTCAGAAACATTAAAATGGTATCAGAATTAAATTGCAGAAACTGAAAATCCATTGTATATATAAAGTACTTCACAAACCTTAATTTGCTATAGAAATGTTAATTAAGGTAAAGGTTAATTGGAGGCATGAATGGTTCTTTCCATAGTTCTTTGTGGGCTGCCCTTGCTTCTGGGGCATTACAACAACTTAATCAGGTTGACTGTTGGTATTCTGTCAGCTTACGGATTTTTAGTTTTGCTTTCTTGCCTTCAGTTTCTTATTGTGCTCTCAAAGTTACATTTTACTGAATTCAGAATTAAAGATCATATAGTTCTATTCCTTAATACGGTTTCTTTGTAGTCATAAATAACATGTATGTAAAATGAAAATTTGCTTTACTCAGTGATTTATCATATAATCCCTATCTCCAAGCTCTGTTAATGCATAGACATATCTCACTATTGTCCCCTGTAGAGTAAAGCTTTTGGTGTCACCTTCTTAACACACTCTGTGGTTCATAGAAGTAAATTGACTGTTAACCTTCATGGTTTCTCCATAGTTTCTTCCTACTCTTCTTCATCAATAAAATCTTTGACATGACCCCATGGTGACTCTTGCTTTTTTCACCATCCTCTGTTTTCTTCTCCGCAGGTATGTTGAATCTAAGAAGGATCGAGTCACCGTTGTCTTCAGCACAGTATTTAAGGATGATGACGATGTGGTGATTGGAAAGGTATTCATGCAGGTATGGAAAACAGCCTTGGAGGAAAATAAGGCACCCTGAGGATATGCTTTTATGCTATCAGAGCAAGAGTTGTTCAGTTGTGTCCAACTTTTTGTGACCCCATTTGCAGTTTTCTTGGCAGAGATATTAGAGTGGTTTGCCATTTCCTTCTCCAGTTCATTTTATAGATGAGGAAACTGAGGCAAACAGGGTTAAGTGACTTACCCAAGGTCACACAACTAGGAAGTGTCTGAGACCACATTTGAACTCAGGAAGATGCCTGACTCCTGGCCCTGCATGCCATTCACTGTGCCACCTAGCTGCCTTAGACCAAGAGTAGTTTCCCCTATTATAAAAGACCAGATTTTTATCCTTAGGGGCTTAGTTCTGGAAGGGGCACCAGTTTATATGGTTCTCCCCACCCCACCTAGTAGCACAACTTGTTTTCCAGGTAGTGATGGCTCGGGAGCCCAGAGAGCCACCAGAATCAGTTAAACAGAGGATGAATTCAACACTAACTCCTCTGAATAAAGAAGTGTAGTAGATGTGACCATTAGTAAATAAGGGTAACACGTCAGATAAGTCTTTTTTACCATCTTTTAGTAGTTCCTTAACTCTGTGTTAAAGTGTGCCTATGCTTAATACAGTCCTGTGTGAGGATTCTCTAAAATATTCACATGGAGCAGTACCCACCGCAGAAATAAGAAAGCGGGCAGAATTGCTCGACACATGTAGCCTGAGCTTGAGTGAGATCACCATAGGGCATACCTAATCACCTTCTTCCAAAAAAGCTGGTTTGATAAAAAGCCCTAAAAAGGTTTAGTGGGATATTTTATAATTGGATTCTTGGTACTGTTGAGCTCAGTCATTAGGCTCTTGGCTGTCTTGTCATAGTATCTGCCAGTCATTGTATCTAAGCTTTTTTTTTTTTTTTAAACTTCTGAGATCGAGCATCATTTAGATTTCAATACAGTGGTTAAAGTCTAAGAAAATAAAATAGTACTTTGGGTTTTTTTTTATCATGTGACAGGGTGATAAGATTTAGAAAAGTAAAAGAACCAGATTTTGCCACTGGGAAACTTGCTTATAAGGGAACTGCATTAGGGATAATAAGAATAATTTATGTGTTCTCCTTTCAGCAAGAAAAGTGCCATCTGGGTGCAGCTTCAATGTACTGTCAGGTTTTTTTCTCCTTTTTTCTGTTCAGAAAGGGAAGCTAATCAGAAATTCTAATATTTTTAGATGTTTTATTCCGTATTTAGGAAAATTTAGATTAGTACTTTAGCACTGTGGAGCAAGCAGGAAAGTAACCAGATGTGAATATACATTTTCAGACCTAGAAGTCAGCCTCTTAGACAAGCAACCATTGCAGTTTATGCAAAATTGATGGAAGAGTTAAGGCCAAGAACATGGGAATTGGGCTAAATCCAGAGCCACAGGCTAATTTTAAAGGCCACGGATATGCTGCCGTGCATATTTAGAATTGGCTGCATTTACCAATCCTGTTCATTTATTTGAGTAGACATCTTAATTTATTTATACTTTACACAGATCTTATCATGGATGATTTATCAACAATCAGGTCCTTTGAAGAATTTGGAATATTTAACCTTTGTCTATAAGTTTAAACTCCATCTTTGAAAGTGAGGGCATTAGGATAGTTATCTAAAGGGAAAGAAAGAGAACCACTTGCTTTTTGTTACTAATTTCTTTGAGGCGTATTTGAAAAAACGCATCTGGAAACATGGATATGAAATTCTCATAAAGCTTTCTGCACATTTGCTCTCTGCAAATTCAGAGAACTGAGAGAATTTACTGGTAATGACCAAAAGACACACTTGCTGTTTTGTTAGAGTCTTTAAAACCATCTACCCAAAACCTGCTTCTGGGCTCTGGTAGTTTAAATATTTAAGATGAGAGGTACACACAGCACAAAAGAAGCATGTGGTTGGACTCAAACAGGGTCACTGCACTTTTTGTTGTAGTTACCCATACTGCTATCTAGATACCTCTTGAGCAGAATAAATTGACATCATTTGGCAGAAAGACTTCATAATTTGCTTTTCTGCTTTGAGCCCCTTAATTGAATTCTTTGTTGCATTTCACTGTACTTACAGTAAAAGGGCCTGGAGTTCCACCCTCTCACCTCTATCTCAGATAACGTAGTGTTCCACTTTGACAGATTTCCTTTGTAGTCATACAGAACTAACTTAAAATTGGAAGAGTCTGATAAATGTTCAGTATTATTATAGAAAGCTCATGATTTTAGAGACAACAGTCTTATCCTGATGTTTAAAGATCAGGGCTTAATTAGCTGTGCTTCCTTTTATATCATGAAGTGCAATGAATTAAAGAGTAGTTAGGAAAAATACTCCTCGTCTCTTCTAGGATTAAAGAAATTAATGCCTTTTAGATTTACTATCTCATTGCAGTTTTGAAGAAGGAGAAAGATGGCATGTTGTACCCAAATCTTTATGGTGGTAACTTGTCATGGTTGCAGTAGAGTATGCCAGTGAGAAATAGATGGAAAGTAGAGGGTGTGTGATTTAGGAAACAAAGTAGGAGACTTGAAAAATAATGACATTAAATAGACTGGACTGTTTACAAAGTCTTTCAGTATATTTCAAAATGTACAGAATTGATTTCTAAGTTATTAATGTTTCACAAACATCTATGCATCTGGACACAAGTACCGAGTGTGTCAGTGAGTCTTCAGGTGTACAGGGCAAAAGACATAGACATGGTGCATCAACGGAATTCAGACTGAGACTGTAATTGAGTTACAGTGTTAAGGTATCCAGGCTGGAGTTTACCACTCTTGGAATAGTGCATCTTATTCTTCCCAGGTTTTTGGATAGACCTGTTACTGCTGTATTCAGAACTGTTTGTATATCCCAGTAGATAATCCATAGTAATATACTCTCTTGTTTTGTTTACACAAATTATCTTCCAAAAGCCCTCTACTAAAAAATTGCATTTATAGTTCTGTTTCTGCTGGTCATGCTAACAAAAAAATTAGATTATATTTCGAGCTTTTAGTAGCTCTCTTGTTCTGTCTGCAGCAGCAGTTATTCTTAAAGCCTGGCCATCCCTTTAAGAAAAAAACACCAGAACTTACATGTTACTTACAAAATAAAATAAATAACCAAGAAACCTGGAGAAGAAAGAAAATGGTGATGGAGTCACATATATAACTTCTTTCTCCTAATAGAGTTTTGTTTTGTTTTTTGTTTTTAGGCAATTGGGGTTAAATGACTTGCCCAGGGTCACACAGCTAGTAAGTGTCAAGTGTTTGGTCTGAGGCTGGATTTGAACTCAGGTCCTCCTGACTTCAGGGCCGGTGCTCTATCCACTGCACCACTTAGCTGCCACCCCCAATAGAGTTTTGTCGGTTAACTCTAGAAGGATGTTGTCACTTATTTCACCATGTAGGTTAAGAATGTGATTTATAGCAAAGTGTTCACCATTGGTCAGTTGTTGTTCTTCATTCTCGGAAAGGACCAAAATGACATCGCTATGCTAGAGTCAAGTTACAGTGTGTCTAACTGTGGCTGATCAGACCAATTGGAGTTTGGAATGTTCTACCACAGGTCAGGCACAAATAGTCCATGTGAATATTTGGGGCGGATTCTCTAAGTTTACTTATCTCACGTTTCTTTTGAGTTATTTCAGTTCCGCTTTGCTATAGGAAATAATGGATAGTTCAGCCAGATTCCTGACTTTAATGCAGACCTGTGAGTAAGTTCAGTAATGTTTACCAGCCAGAAATATCTCCTGGATGCTTCCCACCTGAGATCAGTCACAGAGTCTGGTAGAAAACAGGAGCACAGTGTCCATGCCAGTACCATATGCTGTATTTTCAGTGGTTGTCCAAATAGATTTTTATTTATAGAATCATAGAATCAGCCAGACATAGTGGTGAATGCCTAGAATCCTGCTGCCAGGGAAACTGAAGCTGGTGGATCACTGAAAAGCTCACATTTATCTAGATTTTAATTTACAGAATTCCTTATAATAAGGTTACATATAATTATCTCTTCTTACAAATGAGGAAACTGAGGGTCCTAGTGGTTAAGTAACTTGCTCATATTAACCCAGCTGTTGTTGTTTAGTCCAGGGCTTCTTAAATTTTTTCCACTCTTGACCCCTTCAGCCCTTCTTAGACTGTTTAAGAAGTAGCAGTTTAGTCATTTTCAGGAGTGCTCCTTTTGAGAGTCACAAGATACTAACGAAGATACTAGAGTGATTTGCCATTTCCTTCTCCGAGTCATTTTACAGATGAGGAAACTGAGGTAAACAGGGTCACATAGCTAGTAAGTGTCTGAGGACAGTTTTGAACTCAGGTCTTCCTGACTCCAGACCTAGCACTCTATCCACTGTGCCACCTAACTGTCTTATTAACCCAGCTTTGAAAGATTATAGCCTGGACTCTTGACTCCCAGATCTTAGATTCATTCCACAATAGCACAACTGCTGCCAACTATCCTTACCCCTATTTCCACTCATCTACTTTTCTTTAAGCTAAATGGCCTCATTTCTCTTACCCTTGTTTTGAGTATCTTTATTGTAGGCACCCTTTTTCACACCTCAGCATGTCAGTATCTGACCAGGGCAGACCTCAAACTGAACACTCACTTTTTTTGCCTGCTACATAACAGTTGACGTCATTTCCAGCTTTCAGTAAAATAAGTTGGGTTGTTGTTCTTTCTTTCTGTCTATCTAATCTGTTCTCGCTGTCCTGCCCGCTCTGAGCAGCAGCAATCAGTCCTATTCTTTCTTGGCTCTTCTTGTAACCCCTAATATACTCAAAGGCATCCGTGATCTCAGCAGTTTCAATGTTCCCTCCAATGAAGCAGCTTTGAACCCGTGTATGCCAGTCTTGGGTGCATGTCATGCAGTTGGTTCCCTACCCTGCCAACACAAACTGAAATCAGTGCCACATTATACTCAAATGTCTGTCATTCTTTCTATTAACAGTTCTTCCTTATTGACTAGAATTAGGCACAAAATAGCACTTCGCTTTGTTACTGAAGTGAGGTAAACCAGAAGAATAATTTATATGAGGACAACAGCTTGAAGCACTTAAGAACCCTAATCACTATAAGAATGGCCAGTTAGGTCTCCAGTGGACGTAAGATAAAACATGTTACCTACCTCCTGACAGAGTCACTGGACTCAAAGTAAAGAACAGCACGCCTTTTTTTTTTTTTTTAAACTTGGGCACTGTGTGCATTTGATTTACTTGATGATGAAGATTCACTTTTCTTTCTCTTGATTTTT
The DNA here is from genome assembly GCF_900497805.2 of Vombatus ursinus. NCBI lineage: Eukaryota > Metazoa > Chordata > Mammalia > Diprotodontia > Vombatidae > Vombatus > Vombatus ursinus. The sequence goes on along the minus strand of NW_020954580.1, from coordinate 6,184,129 downwards.
AATGGAGGGGAGAGAAGAGAGTCAACCCAAGTGCCAAAAAAGAAGACCATCGAAACTTTTTTAAGTGCACAGGCAGAAGCTCAGAAGACAGCACAGACAGGCAGTACAGTTTTGAAAACAATGTGTGGCGTTATATACTTCTTTCCCCAAAAAAGACAGTGGTATGAAATGGAGACTCAATTTCATATGTAATCCTCCTTTTGTGTTCTATGTATATGGAACTTTTGGTCTTTTAGTGTTTAAGTTCAGGATAAAAAAGTAGACCTTTTTAAGAGAATGAGCTGAGCACAAACATCAAGATTGTATTCACAGCTTGCTCTTTGTAGAAAGTCTCAATAGGTCACTGCTCTGTCCTGCCACCTTAGTTTGTGGTCTCTTTCCAGAACTCAGCATCTATTTTCTTGTTGTCTTTGGGTTTTCAGTGCCTGAATTCCTATCAGAACAGCACTTAATCCTCCTGTTAGCTGTCCTTAACCACAGTTCACCGCCATGTATCTTCCCTTTGTTTGTCGATGTCCTCAAAGGAGTGCATCTCTTGACGTATATTGCTAATCTAGTTTTCTTGTTTCATCTTGTGTATAAGGTGTGTGTGTGTGCTTTTGTTGTCATGTTGTAGGCACCAGACACATCCAGACAAATCAGCAGTACCAGTGATGTTGAATCTACTTTTTGTGTTAATTTCTAGTTCATTTAATTCTCTTATTCTGCATTTGGAATAGTCACTTTGGAAATAAAGGTTATTAGAATTGCCTCTCTTCTTGGACATTGTCTCCTGTGAAGTAATGGGTATCTCCACTAATAGTCTTCTTCCTATGTTCTGGCTTTTCCTGTTTGTATTTGACTTAGGAGAAGTTTATGGCAATTTTCACCTCCCTCTCCATTTAAAAGTTTAAAGCAGGGTTTCTTAATGGGTTTGTTGTTGCTGTTACAAGGAGGCTTTTGGCAGTCTGAAGCTTTTATGGACCTTTTCTTTTTTTTTTTTTTTTTTTTTTTTTTACAACCAGTGTCTCTGATAAGGGCCTAATTTCTAAAATATATAGAGAACTAAGTCAAATTTATAAGAAATGCAAAGGATTCCCCAATTGATAAATGGTCAAAGGATATGAACAGGCAGTTTTCAGATGAAGAAATTAAAGCTATCTATAGTCATGTGAAAAAATGCTCTACATCACTATTGATTTAGATTGATATAGAGTATTTTTTTTTTAATTTGGTTAGGCAGTGGAGTTAAGTGACTTGCCCAGGGTCACACAGCTACTAAGTGTTATGTGTCTGAGGGTGGATTTGAATTCAGATCCTCTGGAATCCAGGACCAGTGCTCTATCTGCTGCGCCACCTAGCTGCCCCTAGAGTATTTTTGAATGCATAAAATGCATAAGATTACAAAGGAAACTAGTTGTACTGAAATAATTATTAAAATATTTTAAAAGAAGGTGGTGGACCTAGGTTAAGAACCCCTCCTTTAAGGCTTCCTGACCAGACCTGAAAGCCTCCAAGACAATAAATCTTTATTATTGCTTTCAATCCCCAAACCAGGATAACTCAGATAAAGCACTGCTCTGGCTAGAGGTTTTTTCCCATTTCCCTAGCTGTTAATGCCTTCCTTCCACCCAATCTGTCTTTTCGTGCTGCAAACCAGTTTATGTACACATTATGTTACTTATCAGAATTTAAACTTCTTGAGGGCAGGCTCGGTTGTTGCTTTTCATATTCGTGTGTGTGTGTGTGTGTGTATTAAACTTTTCAATACGAGGCTGGAGTTACAGTGGTTTAAAAAAACAATGTCTTTGTTTCTTAGCAAGTCCAGTCTCAGTTGAAGTTAATATTTGTATGAAGTTGAGATAATACTTTCAAGTTTTCGATCCATATTTTTATACCTATAAAGTTTCTTAAACATAGTAGGGTAGTGATGCAGTGCTTGACCCATACATGATAAGCACTTAACAGATTCTTCTTGGTTGGTCATTTCTTTATCTTAAGTCCTGATCCAGAAACCTAAATCCTATTAATAATAACTCAGGTTTATATAGCACTTTAAGGTTTTTGAAGTCCTTTACATACATTTTATCTTATTTGGTCTTCAGAATAACCCTGTAAAGTAGATGAGTTATCCCCATTTTACAGGTGTGGAAATTGGTTTGGATGTTAAGTATATGAGGCAGGATTCAAACCCAGGTCTTTCTCACTTCTTGTTCAGCCATTTGTCTACTATACATACATTCTCTGACACTATCTTTTTAACTAGCTACCCCAATTTTTCTCCTCACTCAAAAAAATTTACCCACAACCTGAATCCTTAACCAGCAGACCTGCTGTTAGTAGATAATAGTTAAGACGTTGTTTAAACCTATGGCAGAATAAAAAGGTGTTTTCACCTAGAAAGACTTGTATGGACTGATGCTTAGTGAAGTGAGCAGAACCAAGAGAATGTTGTACACAGTAACAGCCACGTTGTGCGATGATAACTTTGATAGACTTAGCCCTTCTCAGCAATGCAAGGATCTAAGACATCTCCAAAAGTCTCATGATGGAAAATGCTATCCACATCCAGAGAAAGAACTATGGAGTTTAAATGCAGATCGGAGTATACTATTTGGTCTTTTTTTTTTCTTATGTTTTGTTTTGTTTCCTCTTTCTTGTGGTTCTTTCTATTGGTTCTAATTCTTCCTATCAACATGACTAATGTGAAAACATGTTTAATAGAATGTATATGTATAGCCTATATCAGATTGCATGCTATCTTGGGGAGGGAGGGGGAGAAAAATTTAAAACTCAAAAGCTTATGGGAAGTGATTGTTGATAAATCAAAATAAAATTTAAAAAAAAAAAAGGAATAAAAAGGTGTTTCCTAGAGCAAGTCAGTTCCAAAAAACCTTACTTAGCTGTTCAGAAGCATCTGTAAAAACATACTCCCCAAGCCACAGGAATTTCCATTCTGGGTCAACTCCCTCTCTCTCTGACCTTTCCAACAGTCAGCTGAGTAAGAAAATGTGAGTCTCTTTCTTCTGAAGTTTTTTTCCTTTTGAGGAGAGAATGCATGTAAAAGGAAACCTAACATGCCCAAATCAAGTCCACAAGCATTTAATAAGTGCTTACGTGCCAAGCCACTGTGCTAAGCACTAGTCAAAATTAAACTGCCCTTAAGTATCTTATATTCTAAGGGAAAACAGCATGTAAACATCGAGGTGTATGCAAGCGATATATGGTAGAGATGGAAGGCACAACATGAAGTAGATAGGATTTGAGCTGGACTTTGAAGGAAATCAGGTAACCCAAAGGTAGAAGTAAGACATTCAGGTGTTGGAGGAATGAGAGGCAGCCAGTGCCAGGATTATGGAGTAGGAGGTGAAACATCCTGATTGAGGAATTCCAGGTAGGCCAGTGTGGCTGTGATGTAGAGCGATCAGAAGAGAATAGATTGTAAAATTGATTGTGGAAAAGTAGGAAGGGGCCAGGTGATTAAGAGCTTTGATTGCAAAAAAAGGAGTTAGTATAGGATCCTGGAGATAATAGTGAACCGTGTTGAGTTTGAAATGGGGACATCCAGTTCTTTTTTTTTTTTCCTTGATAATTAATTAATTTATTTTTAGTTTTCAATAGTCACTTCCATAAGATACTGAGTTTTAAATTTTCTCCCCTTCTCACTCTTTTCTCTCCACCCCCCCCCCAAGATGGCATGCAATCTGATATAGGTTCTACTTATACATTCATTTTAAGCATATTTTCACATTAGTCATGATGTAAAGAACAGTTAGAACTAATGGGAGGAATCACAAGAATGAAGCAATAAAACAAAACAACAAAGGAAAAGGAGAGCAAATAGTATGCTTCCATCTGCAATCAGACTCCTTAGTTCTTTCTCTGGGTGTGGATAGCAATTTCCATCGTGATTCTTTTGGAGTTGTCTTAGATTTTTGCATTGCTGTGAAGAGCCAAATCTATCAAAGTCAGTCATATCACAGTGTGGCTTTACTGTGTACAGTGTTCTCCTGGTTCTTCTCATTTCACTCTACATCAATTCGTGTAAGTCTTTCCAGATTTTTCTGAAGTCTGCCTGCTTCTCATTTCTTATAGCATAATAGTATTCCATTACATTCATATACCACAACTTCTTCAGCCATTCCGCAATGGATGGGCATCCCCTCAGTTTCCAGTTCTTTGCCGCCACAAAAAGAATTGCTATAAATATTTTTGTACATGTGAGTCCTTTTCCCATTTTTATGATCTCTTTGGGATACAGCTCTAAAAGTGGTATTGCTGGGTCAAAGGGTATGCACAATTTTATAGTCCTTTGGGCGTAGTTCCAAATTGCTTTCCAGAATGGTTGGATCCACCAACAATGCATTAGTGTTCCAATTTCCCACATCTTCTCCAACATTTATCATTGTCCTGTCTTGTCATGTTAGTCAATCTGATAGATGTGAGGTGGTACCTCAGAGTCATTTTCATTTGTATTTCTCTAATCAATAGTGATTTAGAACATTTTTTCATGTGACTATAGATAGCTCTAGTTTCTTCCTCTGAGAACTTCCTGTTCATATCCTTTTGACTATCAATTGGAGAATGACTTGTATGCTTATAAATTTGACTCAGTTCTCTATATATTTTAGAAATGAAGCTTTTATCAGAGACACTGGTTGTAAGAAAATCTTCCCAGTTTTCTGCTTCTCTCCTAATCTTGGGTGCATTGGCTTTGTTTGTGGAAAAACTTCAATTTAATGTAACCATAATTATCCATTTTGCATTTCACAGTGTTCTCTATCTCTTGTTTGGTCATAAGTTCTTCCTTCTCCGTAGATCTGAAAGGTAAACTGTTCCTTGCTCTTTTAGTTTGCTTATAGTATCAGTCTTTATAACTAAATCCTGTACCCATTTTGACTTTATGTTGGTATAGGGTATAAGATGTTGGTCTATGCCAGTTTCTGCCATAAGTTTTTCCAGTTTTCCCAGCAGTTTTTGTTAAATAGTGATTTCTTATCCCAGAAGCTGAAAAGTCTTTGGATTTATCAAATAGTAGATAAGATCTGGTACAGCTAGGCCACCTTCTCTAGCATTTTTCATTAATTCCCTTGATATTCTGGACTTTTTGCTCTTCCAGATAAATTTTGTTGTTTTTTTTTCTAGCTCTGTAAAATAATTTTTTGGTAGTTTGATTGGTATGGCACTGAATAAGTAAATTAATTTAGGTAGAATTATATTAGCTCAGCCTACCCATGAGCAGCTGATATTTTTCCAGTTATTTAGCTCTGACTTTATTTGTGTGAAAAGTGTTTTGTAATTGTGTTCATATAGTTCCTGGTTTTGTTTTGGCAGGTAGATTCCCAAATATTTTATAATGTCTACAGTAATTTTAAATGGAGGGACATCCAGAAGGCAATTGGTGATACAAGAATAAAACTCAACTCCTAGAAGTTGTTGAGGTCACCAAGCAATAATTTAGAATGAAAATAAAAGGGGGCCCAGGACAGGATCTTGGAGACAACCACATTTAACAGTCCTGACATGGATGAAGAACCAAGAACAGACCCTGGGAAAAGGAGGGACTGGATGGATAGTTAGAAAAGAGCAGTGTCAAGAAAGAGAAGAAAGTCTCCAGAAGGAGATAGTGATGAATAAATAATGTCAAAGGCTGCAGAGAAAGAGAGCTCAAGAAGGATCAGAATTGAAAAAGACCATTAGATCTGGTAGTTAGATAATTGGACAATACATAGTAATGTAAGATTTTTTTTCAATGTGTTGATTGGTTTTGCCGAGTTTTGTTTGTTTGGTTTTTTTTTTTTCCCTTTAATTCTTTGTTATAAGACATGGTTCTCTGGGAAAGAGGGAGTAGATATACAGAGGAAGTCTGTATAAAAGTGATATAAAAACAATATCCAAAGCCTTTTTTTTTTAATTTAAAAGAGATCATTGGTAACCTTGGAGAGGGCAGTTTAGGTTGAATGGTAGCATCATAAACCAATATGCAAGGTTTAGAAGCGAGGAAGTAGAGATACCAAGTGCCTTCCCCCATTCCCCTAAAGCATCAATTATTTCCTAAGCCACTCAAGCCTGGGAGGCCAGCAAAGTGAGAATGCAGAATGGGAGTCGTGGAGAGAAATGTAAAAAGCATGGGAAGGCAAGAAGGGATCCACCTATGAAGAGTTTATCTAAGGAGTTTATTTGTATTTGATCCTAGAGCAGGAGTTCTTAACTTTTTTGTGTATCTAGACTCCCGTGTGGCAGTTCTCTGAAGCTGTGGACCCACTCCCAGAATCACATTTTTAAATGTTTGAAATATATAGAATTACAGGAAATATATTGAAATATAGTATGCAATTTAAAAAAAAAAAATTCTCAGATCCCAGAGCTCTGACTCATAACTTTTATCCTGGAAATACTGGGGAGCCATCAGGAGGGGTAATATAATCAGGCCTGTCTTTTGCTTCAAGTAAAAGTAGCAGATAATTACAGTCCAGACCTTATAGCCATTTCTAATTTATTGTTAATCTGCTGGGATATAGTATTGCATTTCCTCCCTGTTTTGTATCGACCCAGGTCCTCAAGGCCAAAAGCCTTTGAATGTCAAGCACTTGGTTTTTAACTTGGTGTTCTCCTTTAAAAAGCAGAAGACTAGTGGTTAACCTCATACCTTGGAAGTATTGCAGGTTCGGTTCTAGACCAACACAGTAAAGCAAATAGTACAATAAAGTGAGTCACATGAATTTTTTGTTTTCCCAGTGCATATGAAAGTTATGTTTACACTATACTGTAGCCTATTAAGTGTGCAATCATATTATGTCTAAAAAAAAAAAGCAATGTGCGTACCTTGATTAAAAAATACTTTATTGCTAAAAAAAAAAATGCTAACCATCATCTGAGCCTTTAGCAAGTCATAATCTTTTTGCTAGTGAGGGGGAGAATCTTGCTTTGATGTTGACGGCTGCTAACTGATCAGGGTGGTGGTTGCTGAAGGTTGGAGTAGCTGTGGCAATTTCTTACAGTGAGACAACAGTGAAGTTTGCCGCATCGATTGGCTCTTCCTTTCACAAAAGATTTGTGTAGCACGTGATGCTGGAACCCTGCCACTGCTTTATCAGTTAAGTTTATGTAATATTCTTCAATATTGTTGTGTCTCAAGGAATAGGGAGGCCATAGGCGAGGGAGAGAGATGGAGGAACAGCCAGGTAGTGGAGCAGTCAGAACATAACATTTATCAGTTAAGTTTACTGTCTTATGTGGGCCTGGTTCATCACACAAAATAATTACAATAGTAACATCTAAAATCACTGATCACAGATCCCTGTAACAGACATAATAACAATGGGAAAAGTTTGAAACATTGTGAGAATTACCAAAATGTGACTCAGAGACATGATGTGAGCACATGCTGTTAGAAGAATGGCACCGATAGACTTGTTTGACAAAGGCTTGCCAGAAGTCTTCAGTTTGTTTTAAAAAAAAAAAATTATCTGCAAAGCACAATAAGATGAGGTATGCCTGCAGTACATATTTAAATTTTGCTACAAGCAAACATCAGAAGTTTTCCAAAGATATCCTCAGAAAGGACAGATAAACAGATAACTTTACTTCCTTTCCCTGCCTCACCTAACCCCAACAGTTCCAGGTTTCCTTCGAGCATGGATTTGCCTCCCATTTGATGCTAAACTATCTTCTTTACCTTTTCTTTTGTCTTTGAAGGAGTTCAAAGAAGGACGCAGGGCCAGCCACACAGCTCCACAGGTCCTCTTCAGCCATAGGGAACCTCCTTTAGAGCTGAAAGACACAGATGCGGCTGTAGGAGACAATATTGGCTATATCACCTTTGGTGAGTTGGACAGAATTGGGACCTTCATGCACTTGTCTTAGTAATGAACTCAGAATACTGAGCACTGATAGAGCTCGTTCATATTGAAGTGGACAGCAGGCAGAATTCCCCGACCTCCGACCTCCACCAGCAGGCAGAGTGGGCTCTGTAGCTGGGGGATCTCCAATTAAAGTGAAAGACAAAACCTACTGTAAACAACTACAAAAATAAGTACTTCAGTAATTGCCTGGACCTAAAAAGTAGGGCCCCCTCCCAATAACTGGAACACAGGATCCATTAGATAAATAGGAACAAGAGACCAAGCTGTCTGTGCCTTACAGAGGTGTCTGCCTGTACCATAGGAGTAAAAGGATCTCCAAACCATCTGTGCCTCTTGCCTCCTTTCTAGTTAGGGCTTCCAGGGGTTTTGCTAATAGAATTTTTTAAATATATTTTTATTTATTTTGTTAGACATTTACCAGTTAAATGTAAGACAATTTTTAATAGTCATTTTTAAAAACGTTGAGTTCCACATTTCTTCCTCCCTCCTACCATACTGCCTCCTCTCACGAACATCTCCTTACTTCAGTAACGAGATGACTGGACAGGTGGTTTGGCTCTTTTCCTGAGTGATTAATGTAGATTATTTACCACAAAGTCAGTCTGATACTACCTCCGCCCCACAGAGAATTGTCTAATGCGTCCATAGGAACCAGTAGCCTTGGCATGAATAGGGGACAAATTCCAAAAAGAAATGTGCATTCCTAGAATTGTGAACTAGAATGACAGTTTAGAGGGGAGACCCCATCCCTTTGTGGAATTCAGTTCTGAACTAGGCTCCCCTTTGCCTTTGGTATCTGCAGAGTTTCCTCTTTACCCTCACTTCAGAATACAGCCATTCATTGCCACAAAGAATAACTGAGATTACCTAGGAAGCAGCCCCCATAGCTTGTATGTGATTAAGTGAGTGGGTTGTGCTTAAGAAAAAAGGGATCAAGCTGAAACCTTCTGTTCCTTCCACACTTCTTGGAATCCTACAAAGCATACTGATGACTTCTTTTGTTCCTTCTCCAGTGCTGTTCCCCCGCCATACCAATGCTAATGCCAGAGACAATACCATTAACTTGATTCACACATTCCGAGATTACCTGCACTATCACATCAAATGCTCTAAGGTAAGAGACACCCACCAGGACTTAATGAGCAACCAGAGGAAATTTTCATGTCTTCCAGACTCCAGCTTTGACAGTCTGCAAAACTTTCCCTGCCATGGACTTGAATTCTTAACTGTAGGAAAATACAGAGTCCCTCAAAAAAATAGTATCTATTTCCTATCAAAGTTTTCACACTTGCCCTTATGCATTATCCTCTCCTGTCCTACCTCCTATGAATACCTCTGTGTTAGAGACTTCAGCCTAGATTATTACAGATCTCCCCACCCATGCCAACCCCCAAAGTGTATCTGCTACACTTTAGGTCTCATCTCTCTGAAAAAGACAAAATCACCAATGGGATTTCCAGCTCCAGTGGGAATACTGCTTCCTAGCATCAAGATTTCCCTTAGCATCTCTTCCCTAATGAGAATCAAAATAACTTTATGTAATTTTAATTTCGAAGTTGAATCTCCTCTTCAGCGTATAATTTGTTTGTCTCCAGGCCTATATTCACACACGAATGCGGGCAAAAACATCTGACTTCCTCAAGGTGCTGAATCGTGCACGCCCAGATGCAGAAAAAAAGGAAATGAAAACAATCACGTAAGTAGGACAGACCTACATCAGCAGGGTTTCTGTCCTTCATTCTGTAAAAAAAGAACATTGTGTCTTTTGACAATCCTTTCTTAGGGCTTGGGTGCACAGTCGGCAAACAGGATTTAAAAACATTTATAGGGAAGGCTGAGCTTGCTTGTAGCCAAACTCAAGCATCAATTAAAGATATATAGAGAGAATTTGTGTGAACCTTCTTTAATAAACTAGGCATTCTTACATTAAGAGTAGCTCTTTAGGCCATTGGAGAACTGAAGCCTTTTCAAGGGAGCAGACTCAATGATTGGCAAGACTGGGACCAAGGGCGGAGCCGTGCTCGATTCCAGGCTACTTCTCCAAAGAAGTCTTTTTCACTTGAAGATGCTTGGCTCTTCTGCTGCTGTCACAGAAGGGATGAGGCAGAGTAGAAGCTTAAGCTCCCTGTCACAACCCTCAGGACAGACGTCAGATAACCTCAAGAGAGCCAGCTGGAACCCCCAAGGAGCTTGACCAAAAGTTAGCTCCTCTGTCTGTCTACAGAGTGCCGGCATTGTTTGCAGATTCCCCCAGCAAATATCACGTACCTGCCATGTGTACTAGTCAGTGGAGGGAAATCATAAAATAAAAAGATGCTCCCTGCCTTCGTGGAGGTAATGGTCTAGTATACTTACCAGTTTTCAGTTCCCAAGTCATGTTTGATGAGATGTTGAAACTCAACTGAATCTGCCATATCCCTTACTGCACAGCAGTCTTTGTGTTCCCTCTTATTTTCCCCTCTGGGGGAAAGTATGCCTAGGACCATTCTGAGGTGTGCTTTCTAAACCCTCTGGATATGAAATGAGTTCTCTCTAACTAAATCTGCCACTGCTGCCATTTGATTGGAGTGAGGAGGGTGCCTGCCTCATGTCTCGGTACCAGAGGCTTGTGTTAGGAGTTTTCATTTATAGAAGTATAATTCTGACCTCTGGGGAATAGGGGCATGCCAGTTATATGACAGCAGTGAATTGGTACTGGGAGACTTTTTCAGCTCTGTGAATTAAACTTGCTGCAGTAGAGTTGCCCTTCTGAAGAGATGACTGAGGGCTGATGCATGCACATCAGGATGTCCTGTCTGCTCCTTCCTCTTCTGCTTCTGGACAGATCCCTGAATGGGCAGTACAACCTGTCTATGCCTGGGATAGGGAGGTGATAAGCAGACTCCTACCATTACATGTTTCAGTTCTTCTCCTTTCCTGAAGTTCATGATTTCCCCTCTCCCTGCTTGCTCTTCACAGGAGTTCCTATTTCAACAGGTACCACATGGGTGACCTCAGTCGTGAGGCCACTAGCTTCGAGCTGCATTCAGGGCCCAGTGGAGAGCCAGTCAGTTCAGTTGAGGCCAGGAGATGAGACAGCAGATAGGTACAGCAGAAGGGAAGCTTGTGTCAGTCAGCCTGTCAGAACCCAGACAGGAAGGCCGGTAGCATAAGTAGATAGTATGAGGATTGCCTTCGGGACGATTCTACCCCTGGTAACAGCTTGTCCACCTGGAGGAAGAACCAGACATAAATCTCACTAGGTACCACCTGTTTTGCCAGCCAATAAACAGGCAGCGTCTCTTAATGGAAATATTTTCCATTCCAGAAGGTTTCCCTACATAACCACATAGCCATCAAGTGTTTTCTGGGGCCAGAAGTCCCTATAATTACCAATGGTTTTCCCTTTCCTGCCCACCAAACTTTTAACAGAAGCTATTAAAGAGTAACAGGGTGAGTGTAATACTTGTTTCCTCTGTTTACTTTCTGGATAAAATCTAACAAATAGGAAAATGATAAAGATAGTGGCAGTAGATAATTAGGGAGGAAGCAAAGGAAATGGGTAATTCCCAAACTATTTGACCCTGACCAGGAATCAGACAGATCCATTTCCCAGATGGAGACTGAATACACATTAAAAATGATTCCTTCAATGAAATGCAGACATTTTCCTGAGCTGGAAGAAAACATAATTCTTGAAGAAGTCTTGTAGGCAGAATTAGCTTTTTTCCACATCTTGTCTGCACTCTAGCCCCAGGGAGACTGGACAGCTATGGAAATGAGGATAAGGTGGCCTTTCTTTGGTAGAAACAGGACCTGCGCAAGAGCGTGATGCATACCTACTCTGGATCTTTTGGGCTAGCATCTAGCACTCAAAACTTTTTGAAGGACTTGTTTGGGGTAGGGTTTTTGTCGAGGAGGAGGTTTAATAGGGCCTAAATTCAAAGTAATTAATCAAAATAAGTATTAAGCATCTACTCAGTACCAAGCACTGTACAAGGCAACAGAGTTATATTTCCCACATAAGATCTGGCTTCCCGGGATTTCAGTTCTAGCAGAGAAGCTTTACAGACTAGCATACAAAATTACTTCTCAATTCCTCATAAAAATTAGGGTCTGTGTCACAATCATGGGGAAGAGGGAAACTTCCTTTTAGCACTAGAGGTCAGAGGACAAGACCCATAAATACCCTAAGGACCCTTAGGTCACTTTCTGAGGCTCTTTTATAGAGCTGGCTTCCTCACAATCTAGTAGTCAGAAATACTGATGACATGACATCCTTCTTTAATAACATTGAACTAGATGACCCCCTCTGAGGTCCCTTTCAACCTTAGGTCTGTTATTTTATGATCTGATTCTATCCACATTGCAAAAGGTACAAGCCTGGCATCTCTCACTCACGCACGTATACACACTCTCTGGCTAACGGGGAACACCCCAATTGGTTTAAGGCCTAAAAAAGTCCTAGAAAGACAGATGGTTCCAGTCCAGAATATGTATGATTACAATGTGGAGCTGTCCCCAGTCTTCCTCTCATCCTGTCTTAATGCCCTTATGTGTCTTCCCTGGCTTCTCATGGTCACTCTTTGAAACCACTGAGGTATGTATTCAGCAGCTTCAGAAAAGGGCTCTGTGAGAAGGCTGGTGAAAACTGTCTCCAGATTCCCTCTCGCTGTGCTTCTGTGGCAATGAAAATATACTTCACATTCCTTACGCAAGGTTGCCCAAGAACCTGGCTCTTCTCTTCCCTTTTTTCTCTTTTTTTTTCCTGGCATATCTTGGGTGGTCACCTTAGAAACGTCGTGGGGTGGGATGACCAGCTAGCAAGAGACCGGCCCTCATGTTTCTTCTCTTTTCCAAGGGGGAAGACGTTTTCATCCCGTTAACTCATGGGAACAGACGGAGTAGGAGGCTGACACCAGAAGACTGGAGCACTTGCTACCGGATAATCGTAGCTTTTAATGTTGCACCTCTCCAGATTCTAAAGGAATTCTCCCATTTTGGTTCTATTTTGTACACGTTTGGAAAATAATCTGCAGAATCGAGCTGTGCTTGCAAGGACTTCATAGTTCCCAAGAATTAAAAAAAAAAAAAGAATTCCACTTTGATCAATTTAATTCCTTTTCTTTATCCCTCCCTCACTGCCACCACCTTCCCCCCCGCACTCCCCTTCCCCTTCTTTCCAAGCTGTTTTCGCTTTTGCAATACGTTACTGGTAATGAGTTGCAGGAAATACAATATTAACTTGTTTTTCTCCTAAGTATTTGAGTTTAAAACTCCTGTATCTAAAAATACGGTTGGGGTCATTAATAAAGAAAAATCTTTCTATCTTAAATGAGAAGTTGGTGAATTTCTGATCTGATTGCAAAGCAGAGGGACCTAGGAAGGGGAGCCTGATTCAGTGAAAAGAATACCAGATTTGAAGTTAGAAACCGAGTTCACATCTTGGCTCTGGTGCTTGTGGTGATTTTGGGCAAGTTTCTAAACCTCTGTGGGCCTCATTTTGCTCATCTGTAAGAGAGTGTTGGACTAAAACCTCTGACATCCCTTCTGCATCTAAAGCTGTGATCCTATTCTAGCATTCTGCTTGACTTGAGACCTAACTAGCCTCGAACCACTGGTGCCCAGGTGGGAAGTCTGCAAGCCTAAGAGGTACCTCCGGAACATGAGTATTAAGTATGATAAGGAAAGGTAGCTAGCCAATAAAGCCGTTGAGAGTAATCTTAGAGTAGGGGTGGGGATGGATCCAGAAGGCCAGTTGATTAGCTAGCTAGAAACACTCTCACTGTCTCCCCCTCCTTCACTATTATCTTCCATCTAGAATAGTTCCCCTGACCAGGCTTCCATGAAGCTGATAAACTAGAATATAAATGTAGTTTACCATCAATTTTCTGCATGTCCTGTACTGAGTGTTGGAAATACACACGTAAAAGGCAGTCCCAGCCCTCCCAGAGCTTACGTTCAAACAGGAGGAAAGGAAGTTGTGGTCTGGAATCCTTAGGTTGGCAATCCACAGAACAGACAGTTAGCGAGCCCTCTACATAAGCAATAGTATTGATGCATTCATTTGATTACTGTGCCCAGAGTAGGAAGTGGGAAGGAGGATGTGTGTAGTGGCCAGACAGATGGTAAGATTGCCAAGGTGGATGACTAGGTGAGGTGACTTGAGCATGGTCTGGCCTGGGGCTGCCTAGAGCTGGTTAATTTGTGTTCTCATTCATCAAAATATCTTGGCCCCCAGGGGATATTTTCAAAAGAACACTGGCCAGGAAACCAACTTGTAAGAATAGAAAGTACTTCTGATCACTAATGACAGAAGGAAAGAACCTTGTCTAGGTTTGTGGGGGGAAATCTGGTGAGTCACTTTTCCCCACAGACACTTCCATGTAAGTTGATATCTACCATTCCACCCTGTTCAGTACAGCTCTCCAAAGACCATTAATTGTGTAAGTTTATCTTTGGAGAATCAAGGTCCCAAGTGAGGAGATGTCTTAGAGTGTTAATAGTACCAGTGGTGTCATTCCATTTACCATATTAAGACCAATTGTTTATAGAGCTTCTATGAAATCTTGGAGTTTTTGCGCCTGATTTTCATCGAAGACATTGGAGCCTTGTGCATTGCTATTCCCCTGCCAAAAGTACGTATCTTGAAATTTCAGTGGAGTCAGCATGTTTACACATTGAGGAGGGGAGAAGCCAGAAGAGGAAAACATGGTGGAGATGTGTACCCTCAAGCCACTGGTGGTGGCCTACTGGAAGCCTAGGCGCTAGTCTGGCTTGGGGAATCTCAGGCGATCCAAAAGCATCTGTCCTCCCTCTTCCCCACTGGGCCAAGAAGTGGCCCCTTGCTTTCTAAGAGTTTACAATTTGAAAATAATGCTGTAGAAGGCTGAATTGTGATGTCCTGTGCCCTCCACAGGAGCAGAGGAAACAGACAGGGGACCCTGTGGAATCTCAAAGTTTACCAGCTCTTGGGCTTTTATTTACCCCAAACTGCTTCAAGGTGGATGAATATGGTCATAGTGGAGCTAGGGGCTCACAACCTAGGCAAACCTGAAGTGTAGTGAGAAATTGTCACCCCAGAATGGAGGAGACACTGGCTGACCCATAATCTCCCCACTGATTATTCCTTTTAGCATGTGAAGAGCAGGAATAACTTAGAATCTGACAGGTAAGGCCAGGCTGGCAAGGGATTTATATTTTTTTGTAGAGGCAATAGGAAATCATTAGAATTTATCGAGTAGGGGAGTGACATGTGACAATTATGTAGCACACAGCCCTGGCAGAGTATAGAGCTTAGGTCATATCAGTGTTTAGGTAGGTCTTTTTAACCTTAGGCAGATAAAAACCTTGTGTGTTCTAAAAGTGCCTTTACTGAATCATTGTTGGGATAGCTACTGTAAACCCTGACATCATTGACTCATCTTTATCTGATGGAATTGATCATGCAGAGAAGCAGAATGTTTGAGATGGTCAGCTAGGCTTCAAGTGCCAGGTCCACAATGGAAAAGAGAGTGTTTAGTCAGTTATCCCTATTTTTCCTGGGAGAAAAAGAGAAAATTAATAGGGTGCTCTTTTTCTATGCCATCTGTGTACAACAGTGGGCTGGTAGAGTATGGCGGTGAGGTTGCTGATTCTGTAACCATTTTGACATGGTTCACCTCTCAGTCTAGAGCTCTGGGAGAGGATGCCTGTTATCACTTTATTACCCTTGCTACCTGCCTATGCTATCCTGAGCATCTGGCTGTGTCCAGACACAACCAGGAGACCTGCCAGGAGAAGGCAGGGGGACAGAGAAGACGAAAGGACACCACCAAAGAGCTAGCAATTTATGCTCTAAACAAGGTCTAACAGCACTCAAGATGTTCTGATGGTTTTCTGGTCCTCCTGTTCATTCTCTGGTTAAAAGCCAGGCCTCTGAAGGCAACACACTGAATACTCTGGGCTTATGAGCTTCTGAAGCGTGAGATCCAGAAACGGGAGAGATGGAAAGGGGCCGGACCTGCCTGACAAAAGAGAAGGAATAACAGAGAAAAATGAGCCATTATCCAGCTTTTTCCTTATCAAGGGGCCAAACTAACGGTAAAATATATGAACAAGGAAGAAAATTGAGACCCATTTTTTCACACTTAAGAAAACAAAGATGTTTTCATCCGACAGAAAATTCAATTCGACAGACACTGGTTGTGAGTAATAAATGTGCTAAGTTTGGGGATACAGAAACCCAAATGAACCAGTCCCTGCCCTCAGAGAGCTTACATCCTATGAGGGAAGAAGGGAATACTATCTGGGCACATGTAAATTTAAAGAATATGGTTCAGTGGAAAAGAGGCGGGATTTGGACTCAGTGGACTTTTAACTCCCAGGTAGAGGTCAAATATACCAGCTTGCCACTGATTTACCTGTATGACCTTAGGCAAGGCATTTAAACTCTCTGGCTCTAAGTTTCTTCATCTGGAAGGTAAAGGTCTTGTAAGATGATTGATAATTTGGTTTCAAGGACAGGGAATTGACCACTGGGGGAATGGCAAAGGCCTCTTCAGTGCCTTGAAGCTATGGAGGGCTGTCACCATATGCTCAGCTATAGCTCATGTTGCTAGTTTGACAAATGGCCCAGGACAGCCCAGTGGAGCCCCACCCATTCAGACAAGGGGCCAGCCCCAGGGTGGTACCTCCCAGCTAAAGATGCTATCCATGTTTGTGAGGTAGGATTCCACCATTATCTCCTGGTAAAGTTTGGCTTGGGTTTTTCACCACCCAGTACTTAACACATTGCTTTGGCACATAGTAGCCAGTTAATGAACATCTGCTGAATTTGTTCAGTTGCATTTCTGTATAGGTTAGATCACAAGATCCTACCTCATTCCACTTAGTAATTGTTTTCAAGCTTTTTTCCTTTCTCCTTGCACCCTCAACCAAGCTCTCACACCCCAATGACAGCAGATGACTAAGTCTCCTTCACTAAGTGTGAGGTCACCTGATTTCAGCCCCTTCAGTTCCTCTTTTTCATTGCTCAGAACATGTTGCCTCTCTTCTTTCTTGTGGTTTTTCCCATTCTTTCAAAACATGACTAATGTAAAAATATGTTTAACATGATTGTACATGTGGACCCTATATCAGATTGCATGCTGTCCTGGGGAGGGGGGAGAGGAGGGAGGGAAGAAAATTTGGAACTCAAAATCTTATAAAAGTCAATGTTGAAAACTAAAAATAAATAAATTTTTAAAAAGAAAGAAAAAAAAACCATGTCACCAATCCAACATTCCAATACATTTCATGTCACCAAGCCTTTATTAAAAGCCACCTATGTGGCTAGTGCTGGACACTGAGAATACAAAAATAAAAGCAAAACAGTCCCTGCCTTCATAAAGTTTACATTCTACTGCAGGAGAATAACAAATACACAGATAAGTAAATATGAAAAATTTTTATTAAACAGTTGAAACTAGTGGAATCCAGTATAAACTAGTTTAAACCAGGTGAATCTAGTTCAAACCAGTTTAAACAAGTATAAACCAGTTTAATCCAGTATAAACCAGCTTAATCTAATTCAAACCAGTATAAAAGAGTATAAGCCATTCATATATATATGAATATTATACTCATTCATATATACATAGATATATATATATATGAAAGTAAAATAAGCCATTCACATATATATGTACTGTTTTATACTGGTTCAAACTGGTTTATACTGGTTTGAATTTATGCTGAATTGATTTATACTGGTTTGAACTGAACTAGTTTATATGTACTGGTTTATACTGGTTTGAACTAATTTATACTGAACT
Source organism: Vombatus ursinus (assembly GCF_900497805.2). Lineage (NCBI taxonomy): Eukaryota > Metazoa > Chordata > Mammalia > Diprotodontia > Vombatidae > Vombatus > Vombatus ursinus. The sequence continues at coordinate 6,166,512 of NW_020954580.1, read as the reverse complement.
GGCTTATACTGGTTTGAACTAAACTGGTTTATATTGGTTTGTTTATACTGGTTTGAACTGGTAACAGAAGAGGGAAACAAAAGCAAATGACTGAACCATTATGAAAGGCATCTTGGTATAGGAGCAAGAATACTGATCTCTTGGAAAATTCAAGTCCTGGTTCTGCTACTTATCTGTTATTGGACAGTGGAAATCAATTGACTTCCTTTCTCAATCTCTGTTTCCTCATTTCATAATCTCTACCTTGCCTGTGGGGAAGAGGGGAATGGCATTATGAAGATTGAATGGGATTATAGAAGTCAATGTGTTTGTAAACTGTAAAGGTATGATATTTTCATATTACTATAGATATTTCTCCCAAATGCTTTCCGGCTGTGGCACTTCAGATTGGAAGTGTGATACAGTGCAAAGAGTGCTGTCTTTGACTCAGAGGATGTCTCATTGGGCAAGTTAACTTAATCTCTCTGGGCCTCAGTTTCTCATCTGTAAAATGAGAGGGGTTGATTAGTTGACCTCTAGGTTTCCTTCCAGCTCTAAATCTATGTGCTCAAATAGTATTCTTTTTCCTGCTCTTCTGCTCCTACCTATTCAATTCAGTGAACGTTTATTAAATGCCTACTATATGCCAGACACTGTACTAGAGGAGGGGGAGGGAAGAAACTAGGGAGAGAGGGAGGGAGGGAGCAGGAGAAGGAAGAGGAGGAGAAAAGGAAGGAAAGAAGAAAGGAGGGAAGGAAGGAAGAAAGAAATATTCTATGCTTCCTCATTTCTCTCACTTTACTAGTATCCCTCCCTCTCCCTGATCTAAAACAGCTAGTAGATAATTTACCAAATCATCAATTTATTAAGCACCTGATATATGCTAAGCATCGTGTCTACTTTAGGGGTAGTTTCAGTCCTCAAGGTGCTTACATTCTAACAGAAGAGACAATATGTTCATGTGTCATTATTTACAAGATACATATAAAATAAATACAATGCAATCTTAAAGAAGATGTCACTAGTAGCTAGAGAGACTATTACTTATCAAACTGGGCACTTAACTAATTGACAGAGTTTTTCACTTTTCACCTCTGGGATACAGCAGTGGTGTGCTGGGCCTGGAGTCAGGAAGACCAGAGTTCAAATATGGACTCAGACACTAACTAGTTGTGTTTCTCTGAGCAAGTCAGCTAACCTTTGTCTAGCTCCCTTTCTTCATCTGTAAAATGGGGACAATAATAGCACCCATATCCCAGAGTCATGAGGATAAAATGAGACATGTGTAAAAAAAAAAAAAAAAAAGAGTAGCTCAGTGCCTGGCACATAGTAGGTATTATAGTTTGATGTTTTTGTCGTTGTTACTCAGACTGGGTTCTAACCTTGCCGACAGAACCATTCTCCGAAGCATTTTGACTAGGTTTTAGTCATTAGTCCTCCTCTCCAGCTGCTGCATTTTTATCAATCCTTTAAAGCAGAATTCAAATACAAACTTGTCTAAGAAGCCTTTGCTGATTCTGATAATGGCGTTGGTCTATCAGACCTAGGACTTCTCATAGAATTTTGATTAGGACCTCTCTGACACACATCGTGTAATACAGTATAATGTAACTATGTGTATATTTACAGTGCCTTGCACATAGTAAATATTTAATAAATGTTTTACATTGCTTCATTCATTCATATGGCTAGGAATTTCATGTAGACAGGGATCATGCTCTAAATCCCCATTTTACCTAGCACTTAGCTGTGCACATTGGCAATCTATCAATAAACATTTATTAAGCACATAGATGCTTTATCCATGCTTGAAAATTTGAGTTTTGTGTGTATCACATCTATTTTACCAAACTGTAAATTCCTGGAACACACCATTGACATGGCAGAGGGGCTTGTATTGCTCAATGTAACTAGGAGCAGGGTTACCCAAGACAGAAAGACCATAGTGGGGAGTTCTGACAAAAGGTGATCCACTGGAGAAGGAAATGGCAAACCATTTCTGTATCTTTGCCAGGAAAACACCATGGACAGCAGCCTGGGGTGCTATGGTCCACAGGGTCACCAAGAGTCAGATTCAACTGAACAACAGACAAGTTCTTTGAGGACAGAAACAATATTTTACATTGATAGGCACAGAATCATAAAACCTAAAACTGTAGTTCTTGTATGTAAGGGACCTTAGAAGACTTCTAATTCAACATCATCATTTGACAAATGAGGAAAGAGACTCAGAGAGCTTAAGTGATTTAGCTAATAGCTAGTATTATAAAGTGCTTTAAGGTTTGCAAAGTGCTGTATAAATATTATCTCATTTACAGCAGCCTTGGGATGAAGGTGCTGTTGTTATTTTATAGATGAGAAAACAGGCACAGAAAAGTTAAGTGACTTTTGCCCAAGTTCACACAGCTAGTAAATATCTGAGGCCAGATTTGAACTCAGGTCTTCCTAACTCCAAGTTCAGTGCTTGATTCACTGACCAAGGTCACACAAGTAGAAAGGGGCAAACCCATATTTGAACCAAAGTCCTGTGATTCTATATTCAGCTCTCTTTCCAAAGTATGCTACCTCCCATTCTCACCCTCTGGCTCAGTGCTCTGCAGTCAATGATTGAAAAATGATTGTCACATGAAATGAAAGTGAACATAGAGGAACAATAATCGGAGGTCTTATTGACCATAAGTGATACGTGTTTATGCACACGCTGTGACTTTTTCAACTTTGGCACCCCACTTTTAAAACTGTTCCCTTGCCTGGGGCTTCTCACTCATGTCTCATCTCCTCCCAACTGATGTGGTCTTAGGGAAGAAGGGGTGGATGTTCAAGTCAGTCAATCTTTCTCTCTCTCTCTCTCACACACACACACACACACACACACACACACACACACACACACAATCAGGGTTAAGTGACTTGCCCAGAGTCACGCAGCTAGTAAGTGTTTGAGGTCAGATTTGAACTCAGGTCCTCCTGACTTCAGGGCCGGTATTCTATCCACTGCACCACCTAGCTGCCCCTCTGCATGGATTTTTTTCAAGCCCTTTCCAGGCATCCTGTTTAATCTGGAAGAGCTGATGTTTGACCCTTCTTGGCTAACTTGGGATAAGGAGAGAACCAGTGATTTCATTTGTACTACAAATTCCCAGGAAACAATTTCTTCTGCCACTGCCAGGAAGCAAGATCTAGTCTGTGATTTAGAGCGTACCTAGAGCACTGAGAGATTATGGGACTTGCTCGGTGTCACAAAGCCAGTTTTCAGAGGTAGCATTCGAACTCTGGTCTTCCCCACCAAAGGCAGCAACCTTTACCTTTTCCTAATCCGAAGCTTTGAAAAAAGATTGAGCAGATAGTTTAGGACACACTGCCCCCTTCTGGGGATTGTTAAGCCCTTGCAGTTTTCTGGTGTTATCCCACCCCATCCCCTACCTTCCCCCCCAAAAAGGCTTCAGTCAGGCTTGGTCTCAAACCACTGAGAATGAACCGGGATCCATCCTGCTCAAACTCAGGAAGCTTTTCTCGAGAGGCAGAGTAGTAGAGTGTTAAATCGGGAAACCCATCACTCCCTTATTCAATAAATTCTAATGATTCCCTATTGCCTTGACCAAAAAATATAAATTCCTCTCTTTGGCAATGAAAGCCCTTCGCAGTCTGGTCATACCTGTTCTCTCCCATCTTGTTCTACATTTTCTTTCCCACACCACAGTCCAGTAAAAATGGCATGTGACACCCATCTCCCATCGCCCTGTCTTTGTACCAGTTGTGCCCCTTGCCTGGAATGCCCTCCCTCCTCACCTGCTTCTTACAACTCCTTATCTCCTTTAAGACAGCTTCTTTATGAAGCCTTTCTTAATTCCCATTCCACATCACCAACCCCACCCCAGTTTCTAGTGCCCTCTCTCCCAAAATTATCTTGTATTTATTTTTGTATATATCTTGTCTATACTTATTTATGTATATGCTATCTTCCCTGGTAGAATATTAGCTCCTGGAGGGCAGGCACTGTTTCATTTTGTCTTTGTATCTCCAATGCCTGGCACATAGTAGGTGCTTAATGAATGATTGACCATGGGCAAGTCACAGTTTCTCTGAGCCTATTCCTTATCTGTAAAAAGAGTGATAATATGGAGGGCAGCTAGGTGGCACAGTGGATAGAGCACGGGCCCTAAAATCAGGAGGACCTGAGTTCAAATTTGACCTCAGACACTTGACACTTACTTGCTGTGTGACCCTGAGCAAGTCACTTAACCCCATTGCCTAGCCAAAAAACAAACAAACAAAAAAAAAAGCAGAGCGATAATAATGCCTGCAATATATATTACAGGTTTGTTGTGAAGTTCAAATGAGCTAATATAAAAAATTGCTTTGCAAATTTTAAAGCCCTATCCTTTTTTATGAGTTTTTATTGATATTTTCTGTTTTTACAACACGATAGTTACCCAAGTATTCTCCACCAGACCCTCTCAGAGAACCATCCCATACAAAATATGGTATTTTTAGGGAGGAAAAAAAGGCTGCACAGTTGACTGACACATTGGAAAAAGTCTGAAAATATGCAATGTATAGCACCTGTGGATCTCACACCTTCACCAAGGGATACATTGAAGGTGTCTTTTTGTTCTTTTTTTTGGGGGTGAAGCAATCAGGGTTAAGTGACTTGCCTAGTGACAGCTGGTAAGTGTCAAGTGTCTGAGGCTGGATTTGAACTCAATTCCTCCTAATTTTAAGGCCAGAGCTCTATCCACTGTGCCACTTAGCTGCCCCTAAAGGTATCTTTTCATATCTCTTCATTTGAGATCTGTTTGATCTCAATAATTTTGTTACATTTACTTTTGATTTTTTAGTTTTTTGTCATTGTTCTTTCTACTTACATTGTTGTAGTTACTGAGTGAATTGTTTTCTTGGTTCGGCTTCCTTCACTCTGCATCAGTTCATATAATTCCTTCCATGCTTCTCTGTATTCATCACACATCATTTCTCACAGCACAGTAACATTCTGTTACATTCCTGTACCACAAATATATAGTCATTCCCTCAAATGATGGGCATCTACTCTGTTTACAAGTCTTAGCTATCACAGAAAGTGCTGCTCTAAAGATTTTGGAGTATATGGGGGCCTTCTTATTCATGGCTTCCTTGGGGTACAAGCCTACTAATGGAGTCTCTGGTTCAAAGGGTATGGGCGTTTTAGGTGCTTTACATAATTCCAAATTGCTTTCCAAAATGTTGTACTATTTCGCAACTCCACCAATAATGTATTAGTGTGCCTATCCTACAACCCTGCCAACACTGACTGTTTCCATTTTTTGTCATTTTTGCCAATTTGCAGGATTTGAGGTGAAACTTCAAGGTTGTTTTAATTTGCATTTCTCTTATAATTGGTCATTTGGATCATTCTTTCATGTGGTTGTGAATACTTCAAAATTGATCATTTGAGAACTATTTGTTCATATCATTTAAGCATTTATCGAATGGGGAATGGTGAAGTCTTAGCCTTAGCCCTGTGAAATGTCAGCTGGTAGTATTCTGGGTATTGCTCCCCTAAGTCATCACTCAGAAGAACCTTATTACCTTGATGTTCTCAGTCTTCTAGACAGGCCTACTTCCTTCTGCCTCTCCTTGGCCTCCTAGAATTTAGTATTTCCCTTTCTTCTTCCCTAGTTCCTCCTTCAGAGGAACCCTAAAGAGTGTTTTCTGCCATGATAATAAAGAGAGAAGAGTGCTCAGTAAGTGCCTAATGAACAGAGTTCTTGCCCTACACCCTTCCCCCTAGACCTCTTCTTTGTGTTAGGAGGGATATGAGTTAACCAGAATCTTTGGGAGAGTCCTCCATAGTCGATACTACCAGCACATCCCAGCCAGTCCCCAAGCTTAACCAGATGGCTCAGAGGAATTTAAATATTTAGGAAAATAAAGAGAGATTAGCAAAGAAGAAAGCAAAACACCTGAGTCCGGAATAGAGGCTCTGGCAGCTATCACCTAGACAGCTAACTTCGGGAGGGATCCAGGGACAGGCGGAAGGCTGAAGGGTTGGTAGCGAGGAAAGCAGCAAAATGAACCAAAAACACTATGTGTGGTCCTCCCAACTGAGAAAGGGTGGGTGAGCCAGTTCCAGAAGATATAAGAGGATGAGACTTGAGTCATGTAGATGACCAGTCAAGGGTCTGACCAGACGGAGGCCAGAACAGAACCCAAGCATGCTGGCTGGCTCTGAGCCCCCTGAATCAGATGTGTTCCCACATCACCCTTCACACAGTGTTTAAACAGCAGAGAGAAAATGCAGACATCCTGAGGCCCAGCAAGATAGAGGCTGAGGATGGAAACCAGAGGGAGGTCTGTTTATCCTTGGGATCCAAAAGCCCTATAGCCTACATTTCTCTCCAGGCCCACATCTAATTTTAGACTTTCCCAGGACCATCTCCTTCCTATCCAATGGTGGGAGGGTATAAAGAACATCTCTTGAGACCCACAATCTTCCTACGCATGAGGTTCCTGAGAAAAGAGGTGAAGGTCTGAGAATTTTCTTCCTTCCTGATTCATGTTTCTCCAGGGCTCTGTCTCTCTCATCTGCCTCTCCAGGTTGGAGTTATCCCCAGACCCTAAGGAAAAGAACTCTTACCAATGACTAACACAATACCTTGTCAATTATTAAAAAGACTCTTCTCAGGGTCTTATCCAGCCTCAACCCCTCCCTCAGCTCAGAAGGAAGGAAATCAGATGCCATTCCTGTCTTCCTTCAGAAGCACGGTCACAGGAAAAGACCCTGGCCCTGAGGAAGTGTGTGTTCAAATTCCTGCTCCAATTCTTAATAGCTGTGTGGCCCTGGATAAGTCACAACCTCTCGGAGTTTCAATCTCATCTGTAAAATGGGCATCATCATGTATTTGCATTACCTACCTAGATCATGGAATGAGTATGAGGACTCAAGTAAGCCATTATTCTCCCTCCTCCCCTGGTTTCAAGCCTGCTTTTCCTGTGGTAGGCCTCCCTCTGGTCTCTGTCATGGGAGCTGATCTCCTAATTTTTTAGATGCTTTTCTCTCCCTCTCCCTTAGCCCCCAAAGACCTCATCACACGACTAGAAGGGAAAAAAGAGATTTAGGGCTCTTGGTTCCCTCCCTTCTCCTTTCTCTGCCCCTGAGAGTAAAGTTCCCATAGTCTCTGGGCCTCTCGTTAGCCTGGATGTTTGAATGAGAAGGGAGGAAAAGGAGTGAGGGAGATTCCATGCTTGCCTCCCCCCCAACACACACACACACACACACACACACACACACACAAGATTGTAGATTTAGAGCTGAAAGAAATCTCCATCATCTAGTCCAATCCCCTCATTTTACAAATGAGGAAACTGAGGCTGGGAGGTCATGACTTGCCCGAGGTTAACCAGATCGGAAGCAGCAGAGACAAGCCTCTGCCTCCAAATTCATTGATCTTTCCACCTCTCACTCAATTCCACCTCATCCTCAACATGTCCTGCGCTGTCATCGGGGCAGTCTTCGCTCCCCTCATTGCTAACTTCCTGGTCACCATTTTAGGAAGTCCTGCAACTGTGCTTCATATTACTTTTTTTCTCTTTTTTTGGTGGCAATTGGGGTTAAGTGACTTGCCCAGGGTCCTACAGCTAGTAAGTTTCTGAGGTCACATTTGAACTCAAGTCTTCCTGACTCCAGGGCCAGTGCCCTATCCACTGTGCCACCTATTTGCTCCTCTTTACATCACTCTTCACTGGACTCCAGGACTCCACCTCCTGACCTCAGGCATCGTCCCTGAAGGGTCACCCTTTCTCCCCACCACCCACTATTTTCTAGCAGCTCTCACGACGTCAGACACTTACTAGCTATGTGACCCTGGGCAAGTCACTTAACTGTCTGCCTCCGTTTCCTCATCAGTAAAATGAGCTGGAGAAGGAAATGGCAAACCACTCCAGTCTCTTTGCCAAGAAAACCCCAAGTGGGGTCATGGAGAGACACAACTGAAAATGACTGAACAACTCTATGCATTGTTTTCCTCTGTTCAATGTAAGCTTTTTAAGGGGTCTACATTGCTTATATTTGTATTCCCACAGGGATTCAGTAAACACTTAATAAATGCTATCATATTTCCACCAACTACTTAAGTGACTTACCCAAAGTAACAGCTAGTGATGGCAAAATCGAGATTTGAACATAGGTCCATTTGGTGTGGGATTGGAGGAGGGGTGGTGAGACAATAAAAGAAACCCCACTCCAAAAATATCTCCCCTACATAACTCTTTTGGATTAAGGTATTGATACTAAAAAATAAATGTATTGGGGCAGCGGGAGGGGGTAGGGAGAAGAGTTAACACATTAAATCTTATCTTTTCCTAACTGAAATTAAAGTCTGTTTATTCAGGCAGAGCCTGAGAGAAGACAGGTTTTAATACCATAAGCTAGGGCCAGAAAAGTCCAAGGCTGGGGTGCTGAAGGAAACAGGGTAGCCAGAGCTAAACCGAGAAATGAGGGGACCCTAAGCAGGGGTGGAGGGACAATGACATTCACCTACTTCACAGGTTTGTCCAGTTTTGGACAGCTACCAGCTGAGATCCCCTCCTCACCCCTGTGGGTGAGCCAGATGCCAGATCCTTCTCTGATGCCTCCTCCACCTCCTCCCTTGAACCCACCCCCCACCCCGCCTCATAAGGGCGGACCTTTCCTTCCTTCCCTCCTTCCATGGTGGGGGCCCGGGAGGCAGCTGTGCACAGCCCAGAGCCTGGGCCCTGGCAGGCAGGCACGCAGCAGTTTGTCCTCATTAAGGTACCACAAGCCAGATGGAGCCCAGGGCAGCACCCTGGGGCCTGGAGAACAGGACTCAAGGCTCCAATCAGCTGAGGCTTGTAAGTAATGATTTCCCTTCCCCAAGAACCCCCTGGAGAGAGGACTCCTACCCCAAACCAGAGCCCAGCTGAGATCCTGAAGAGGTCATTGTCACCAGCCCCCCCCCCCCACCTCTAACCCAGCAGCACAGGGCCCATCTGTGTCTGTCTGTGGAGCCCATAATCTGATGCTGGAAGTTAGTTTAAATTTGAAGTCACAAGAACAGAGTTCAAATCCCAGCTCTGCCATTTCACAAACTGATTCCCTTCTTTCAGTCTCATTTTCCTTATCTGTAAATTGAGGTTTGAACTCATTCCCTTTCCAGCTGTAGATTACATGAATCTCCACCCTTTCTGCTGCTTTGGCTGGGGAGGGGTACAGGATGAGGAGGCAGAGGGAGGTCACTGGGGGTAGCATTTAATGGAGAGGAGAGCAATCAGAGCAGAGGAGACAGGGAAGGGCTGGGCAGCCCAGGGCTGTGGCTGTGTTCTCAAAGTGGGTTCATCTGAACCCAGCAGGTTGCTTTCTCTCCCTTCTCCAGAGTAAAGTATAATGCACCCTAATGTGAGGTAAGATCCCCTGAAGGTTCTGTGGGACCTCAGTGGGGTGGAATTGAGGCAAGGGTAGAAACAGAACTGGATGGCCAAGTGAGAAAGGAAGAGAAAGGATGGGACATGGGTAAGGGGACTGGGTCAAGTCATGCCTGGGGTGGGTAACACCACAAGGTCCCCAGATCCTGGGCTGGACTCTGGCTCTCCCTGATACTAGCAGGGAATCCTTGGAGGCGAAGACAGGGGTACCTTGAGCTGTGTATGTGAAACAGAGCCTAGGCTGCAGAGAAGAGGGAGAACAGCCTGCCTGTCCATTAGCTCGGGGTACCTCTGGTTCTCTGATGGACTTGAGGGGGGAACAGGAAAAGGGAGGGGACCATTTTAGAGAGGAAATGAGGGGAGTATAGAAACTCTAGTTTTATTGACTTTGTTCCCAGCAACGCAGTTACTCTCCTATTGACAGCAGCTGTGAACTCTCGGTCCTGGGCAGAGCTGGGATGGCAAGGTCCCTGCTTTCCCAGGATGAGGTCAGCCTGGCTAGAGCATCTGAAGGAAGCACATGAGATGGGATCAGGGAGAAGTGGGAGGTACTGAGAGCCAGAAAGAGGCATCCATCTGGCCAGGCGCAACAGAACTAAGATTCAGGCTCCATCTCTTCCCTGCTGCCGTGCACCTGCCCCAAATGGGGATATCAGGCCACATCAGGAGGGTCCAACCTCTCCACTCCTGCTCTGAGGTCTCCTCCCAGGAACCACGTGGCGCTGCTCTTCCCTCTCCCCCTTCGGGCCCCCACCTCCTCAGGGACTGCCCTGTGTTGTTCCTGTTGCTAGTACATCGAGGAGCCGAGTTTATGGGCTGGAAGTCCGACCCGGAGGCTGCTCAATGATCTGTGACACATTGGGAGTGTGGGGAGCAAGGGGGGAGGGTGCCAGGGACAGCCCCAGTCCTCAAGCTCATCTTCCTGATTCAGGCCTTCCTTCTTATCAGTCCCTTCTTGACTTTAACAGTAATTACCACAGCTCCAAGCCCCTCTTGTGGTTCAGAAGTTATCCTGATGGGCAGTAAAGGCATAGAAAAAATGGTTAGGGGACAGGTGTCCTGGCTCAGGAACCCAGCCCTCCAACAGAATTAGAAACTAATGCCTCACACCTAATCTGTGGCCCCTTCCTCCTCCCCAGGAATTGTAGCCCTGGGCACCATGACGGCATCTAACACCACAAGAGAGAAGAACTCAGGCCCCCTGCTCCAGGTTGGGCTTTGGTTCTCCCTCATACTGGCAGGCCTCATTGTTGGTGCCAACCTCCTCCTGGCAGTGGGAATTGCCCGAGACCGCCGCCTCCGAAGCCCTCCTGCCGGCTGCTTCTTCCTAAGCCTGCTCATGGCCGGACTGCTCACAGGGCTGGCCCTACCCACACTGCCTGGGCTGTGGAGTCAGAGTAGGCACGGTTACTGGCCCTGCCTTCTCCTCCACCTTACCCCCAACTTCTCCTTCCTCTCTCTGCTCGCCAACCTCCTTCTGGTGCACAGTGAACGTTATTTGGCCGTTCTGAGGCCCCTCCGCCCTCCCCGAGGAACCCGCTGGGCCCTACTGGCAGCATGGACTGCCCCCTTGCTCTTTGTCAGCCTGCCTGCCTTAGGTTGGAATCACTGGGCATCTGATGCCAACTGTACATCCCAGGCCATCTTCCCTGCCCCTTACCTCTACCTCGAAGTTTATGGCCTTCTCTTGCCCTCTGTCGTGGCTGCTGCCCTCCTCTCTGCCCGGGTGCTGGTCACTGCCCGGCACCAGCTCCAGGATATCCGCCGCCTGGAGAGGGCAGTGTACCGTGATGCCCCTTCAGCACTGGCACGGGCCCTGGCCTGGCGCCAAGCGAGGGCACAGGCAGGTGCCACACTACTATTTGTGCTGTGCTGGGGCCCATATGTTGTTACACTCCTCCTCTCAGTGCTAGCATTTGAGCAACGACCCCCTCTGGGACCCGGCACCCTCCTAGTACTCAACTCTTTGGGCAGTACCAGTGCTGCTATTGTACCTGTAGCCATGGGGCTTGGGGACCGGAGATACACGGCCCCTTGGAGGCAAGCCGTGCTGAGTTTCTGGGGAGTACTGCAGAGAACAGCCACCCATCGCAGACCCCACCCTGAATCTGGAGCCCCATGCCAACATGGCAGCACGCACAGTGGAAACGACAGGTAGAAGTCGACGCAACTTCCAAGACCCAGCTGCAAGGCTCCCAGTGACACTTGTCTACTGCCCCCCTCCAAGGCACCATCTCCCCCACTGACTCTTGCCTCTGACCCAAGACCCCTCCTTCCTTCTCCCTGGAAGCCTCCTCAGAGTCCAAGGTATCACCCCTCCCATGTATGGAGCTGCCTGTCCACCCGTCTTTTTGTCTGCTGGACTGCCCTGAAGAAATGTTCAGGCTCTCCTGCCTTCCCCAGGGACTCAGGGCAAAGAACCTGGAGAAGCAGGCCAGTCTATGCGTGGCAACCCCTCCGAAGAGGATACGATGCTGCTCAAAGTGGGTGATCGCAGGAAAGAGGGACCTGGGAAACAGCCTCCTCAACCTAGCGCTGGGGACCACCAGGCTAGGGCCTACATCCCACCCCCCATACCTCCCACCGCCCTTCTCCCTGCCCCTCCCATCTTCCTTTAGACAAGGGCTCTGGGAATCATATTTTATTTACATTTTTTAAAACCTCTGTAATCATAACCCCTTTCCCTTCACTCCCGCACCCCCCCACATCTCAAGGTCCTAGGGGGCCTTGCGGGGAGGGGGAGAGAAGAAAAGAGCTTCTAATGATCTGCTCCTCATCTCCTACAACCCCCAAATGAATCAGAGCCCCAAGGAACACCACAACTGGAAGGTGAGAACTGCAGAGCTGAGCTTCCCTCAGGAAGGTCAACATGAGGGAGAGGGGGGCAGCGTCTATGTGGAGAAAGGTGGGAGGTGGCAGCATCTAGGAGATGAAGTCAGAGGGCGGCCTCCCTGGCAGCCCCCTGGGTGTGGGGGAGCCAGCCCCCCTCCATCTCCCCCTCTCCGTATAAAACGAGAGCCCAGAGCCAGGGACAGGAGTCTCCACTAACGGTCCGGTCTCTGGACACAGAACACTTTGGCTTTGTGGTCTCCAGACGTGGTCACCACCAGGGAGGCATCTCTGTAGAGAAAGAGCACAAAGCAGAAGTGAGTGTTGGGGGAGGGGTGGGGAAAGGGGGTGATGATTGCTGGCACAAGGGGGCTGGTACTGCACCCACACCTGAGTCCTCCGCAGGCCCTGAAGCATCGACGGCTTTGGTGACCTGGCTTCTCCCGGCTCTCCCCCTCCCTTTATCTCGGCCCCTGGCAAGCTTCAAGTCCCAGCCTCTATGAGAAGCCCTTCCTGGGCCCCCTTAATACTTGTGACATCCCTCTGTTCACTATCTCCAATGTTTCCTATATACAACTTGTTTGGACACACTTGTTGGTTTGTATGTTGTATTCCTCATTAGACTATGAGCTCCCTGAGGGCAGGGGTTGGTTTTTTGGGGTTTTTTTGATGGGGCGATTGGGGTTAAGTGACTTGCCCAGGGTCACATAGCTAGTGTCAAGTGTCTGAGGCCACATTTGAACTCAGGTCCTCCAGACTCCAGGTGCTTTATCCACTGCACCACCTAGGAGTTCTTTTTTTTACCTTTCTTTGTATCCCTAATGCTTAGAATAGTGCTGGGTATATAGTAGGGGCTTAATAAATGTCAACTGACTGACCTCTTCAGGACCCAGGGATCCTGGCTCCCCTTAGGGGTCAGGCATCCCAAGATCCTCATACTCTCAAGGCTCCCCTCCCCCACCACGTCCACTCACTTGCTGAGAGCAAAGTCGAGGATCTCAGCCGTGTGGCCTCGGTAGTCATTAAGCAAGCGTCCTGTTCGAGCGTCCCAGAGCCGCACGGCTCCATCGAGGCTACAGGTATACACCACAGCTGCCCCCTCCTCCCACAGCAGCTGCACGATGCCCGACTGCAGGAGGAAAGGCAGAGGCCATGAGACACAGCTCAGCCAGTGGGGCTATTACGCTTCTCCCCATAGGAAGAGGAGGGGAGAGAAGAGGGAGATGCTCAAGGAAGCTCCAGCGGGCCTTCTCCCCCCCACCACTGGAGCTGCCTTACCTGGTGCTGGCACCGGTGTCTCAGGCTCTGGGTAGACAGGTCATAAATGGCCAAGGTCCCATCAAGGTAGCCAATGGCAGCCAGTGGCATCCTGGGCAGAGGGGCAGCATCAGGCAGAAGTGCAGTCACCTACTTGCCCACCCTGCGGCCCTCTCCTCTCCACTGTGCTACCAACCCATCTCCCAGCAACTCCTCCACTTTAGTCTGAGCTGCTACAGTCCCGTACCCACTCTCACTCACACATTGCAAAAGCCCAAGGATTCCACTGAATTGGATTCGCTTTCTTCATCCTCCCCAGGGTTAGGCTGGGGACCCACAGAGTCTGGTCTGAAAACACCTACCACCTAGGGAAAAGAGAAGGCGCCAGAGCCAAAGTCACACACAGAAAATCTTGGCCATTTCCTTCCCAGGAGCTGGCCTCAGTTTCTTCATCTGTAAAATAGAAGACCTCTATGGCTCCTTCCAGCTCTAACATTTGACAATCCTATGCTCCAACATGGGGAGAAAGGCCTGGGGAAAGGAAGCCTTGGTGACAGGGTAGCTAGGGCAGCCCTGGAGCCAGGCTTATAAGCTCTAGGTTCCATAGAAAGGAGTTCTCGTCACTCACCTTGCCAGTGGCTGCATTGACCAGCTTGGCCTGACAGTCCACAGAACCAGTGAGAACGAGGCTCCCATCGAGGTTGGTGGCCACACATGTCAGTGGGCCCTGGTGACCTTCGGTTCCTGAAGCGGAGAGAAAGGGATGAAGGATAAGGCAGGGCCTGCCTCCCCCTATCCCTCCACACCCCCTTTCCTCAGACTTGGCAGCTTTCTCCATCTGAACCCTCCAGTCCCACCAAAAGCACTTGTGGTTGCTGTACCTTTGAGTACGTGGATGGGGCTTCCCTGCTTCAGGTCCCAGATCCGGACAGTGCCATCTTCATAACCAACCACGGCTTTCCTCCCTGGTGCCCCAAAGACAGAGCCAACAGAGAGGGAGGAAACAGGCTCTCAGACACTCAAGATACTCCTGGTATCTCAAATTAAGAACAATAGGGCGCAGGGCCAGATGCTGCCCCAGGAGGAAGCAGCAAGGTAGGAGGACTGTGTCCCTGGAGAAGGGAAGCTAAGGGCCACAAAACCCAGAGAGGATTGTTGGGAGCTTCTTGTCCTGAAAAGAGTTTGTGGACAACAAGCATGATAATGACGATGATCATAGCTGACGTTCACGTTGTATTCTGCCATTTATGGAGCACTTTATACATGCATGAACTCATCAAATCCTTGCAAAAACTCCATGAAGTAGGCAATACAGGTATTCTTATATCCATTATTTTACAAATGAGTAAACTGAGGCAAAAAGAAGTTGAATGACTTGCCCAATGTCACAAAGCTAGTAAATGAGTAAGCTAATGAGTGACCAAACTGGGACTCATGCCAGAGTCTTCTGACAACAAAATCACAGTATCCAAGAACTAGAAGGTGCCTCAAAGGCCATCTCCTTCAACCCACACCCAGAAGTAGACCACTGTCTGGGACCAACACCCCAGACAAATGGTCAAGCAGCTTTCGCCTCAGGAGCCTAACAAGGGGGAACCCGTTACATCTCAAATTAATCTCATTCTCTGACCCAGGGGTGGGGAACCTTCAGCCTTGAAGCCACATGTGGCCCTCTAGGTTCTCAAGTGCGGCCCTTTGACTGAATCCAGTTTGTTCCATCAAAGGGTCACACTTGAGGACCTCGGACCGCAGGTTTCCCACCCCTACTCTAACTGTTCAGAAAGCTTTTTCCTCACCCTAAGTCTAAACCCATCTCTCTCTAACTTCTACCCACTGCTCTGTCTTCCGAGGCTAAGAAGAATGGGTCGAATCTGTTGCACGTGACAACTCTTTAAATACACTGACGCCTGGGATCTTTGACGTGGAAAGGGTGCCAGGGAAGGGGCTCTCACCATCAGGGAGGACTCGGCCACAGGTGGCCGGACAACTGGGTCCCTGGAAGGTCTTGCAGTCGCCACTAGGGACCTTCCACATCCAGGTGTTACCATCAGCTGTGCCTGCCAGGAGGACGGGTGCCCGAGGATGCCACTCCATCCACTGGGTGGGCCAGAAAAAGAGAGAGAGCAGTTAGCCAAGAGAGCCCCATGCCTCCCACTTCACTGGAGTTCAGGGAGTTCCATTAATCCCTCCAGACTTCCCTTATTTACTGCTTCAAAGACATTATATATGAATGGGACTGTCAGGGCAACAGCGACAGAATGAGATGGTTCTTTAGTATCTTTGGGGCTGGGAGATTAGGCCAGAGAGCAGACTCAAAGCCACTCCAACTCCCAGCCCAGTGCTCCCCAAGTGGAGCAACACAGTCCACCCACATCCCACGAGTTCTCACCTCCAGGTCCCCCACTTCAAAGGACCAAACCTCCTCCTTGGTGTCCACCTGCCACACTTTGAGTAGGCCACTCATGTCCCCAGTGGCCACCAGGGCAGAGTCATGGCTGAAACCCGCACAGGTTACAGAGTCTTTATGGCCTAAGAGGTGACAGTAGGTAGAGAAGGGATATTGGGGAAATAGCAGCATGCTGGTAAACTGCTCCCACGAGGCAACCAATGGAGATGTGGACTCAGACACCCTGCCTCCTGGGGTTGGCACCACCAGGTGACAGGCAGAGGAACTGAGGAAAGGGGCCAGTGGAAAGCTGCATCTATAATCCCTGGCCCACCCATTTCCTAAGTCCAAATTTACAAGTTCCCTCTTCCGGTCCCCTTGATTAAACAGAATCCAACCCAGTTTGGCTTCTAGGGTTTCCCTTACAAGCCTCCCCGTTCTCTTTTGTGTGCATTCTTCCCTGTCCCAGCCCCATTTCCCCCAGCCCCCCAGCTTCCTCACCAGGACACTCCAGGAGCAGCTCCCCGTCACTGAGCCGCCATACAAAGGCTTTATCGTCCTCGCCCCCTGTCACCGCCAGAGTATTGGTCTTGGGGTCCAGGCTCACACAAAACACAGAGGCTGCTCCAAAAGAGACAGGCAGGCCAGGGTTGTATGGGGGAGTTCAGGACATCCCCCTACAGCAGAGACCCTCCCCTTCTGTTCTCTCCTACCAAACCAAAGAGGTCCAGGAGGGACAGCTGATCAGGAAGAGGTCCCCACTCCCCACCACACCACCCAACTCCCAGGACAAGTTCAAGACCACACCAAGGAGGGTGGCTGGGCAGTAGGGTCCCCCTGCCTCGGGTGTTACCTGAGTGATGGGCAAAAGTGACCTCGCTGTCGTCGGGGCTCTCCATGCCGCCATCCACACCCTCGTCTACCTCGTCCCCCCAAGCCTCATCAGCCCCCTCCCCCTCTAGCTCCTCTTCTTCCTCAAAGTCCACTCCGTCCATCTCCTGCGCCAGGTCATCTGTTTTGGGGACAGGAAACAGGCGTTACAATAATCGACACCCCTCCTTCCCCGGGGAAGATTAGGGGGTTCAGGGGATGGGAAGAGCCAGGGGGAGAGCTGGTTGGGTTAGGGGAGAAACAGGAATTTAATGGGGATGAAGGCAGGAAGCATTAAAGAGGGGCTAAAAAGGTGGTGAAAAATAGAAGAATGTTTAAGGGGTACAGGAAAGGGGAGCTAAAGTTCAAAGATCATCAGATGAAAGGTTAAAGGTCACCACCTCTGGGAGGTGGAAGTGGGATAAAGTAAAGGGAGTTAAAGGCTGGAAAACAAGGGGGCAAATGTCCCGGGGTAGGGGGCACAGGTCACCACAGCTGGCCACGAAGGAGTGATTGAGGAGCCAGGGTGAGGTCAAGGGTCAAGGGTCAGAGCCCTGTCAGCTCCGCGGGGGGGGAGGGGGCAGCTCTAACCGGGGTCTGGCGGGCCGGGACCCAGCTCCACCACCTCGATGATCTCCTCGTCCCCATGGAAGTGCAGGGCCTCCGGGGAGGCCGCCCCGTCCTCGGGCCCGGGATCAGGATCGGGCTCCATGAGACTCAGCGAAGCCGGTCCACCACCCGCGGCCCAGCCGCCTCCAGAGCCACGGCCGCGCGACGCCACCTACCACGGTCCGGCCGAGATGGGGCAGGGGGCGGTGCTTCAACGCGGAGCGACGCCGACTTAGCCAACTGGGAAGGAGCCCGGCCGGCGGAGCAGCCAATCAAAGGGGGGGGTTGGCCGACGGCGCGGGGGTGAAAGGGCGGGCTGGAAGGGTTCGCGAACCCGCTCCGCCCCCGCACGCCAACAACCTCGCCTGCGTACCGCTAGAGGCTTGTGGGAAGGGTAGTTCTCCCGAGGTTGCCGCATGGGATTCTGGGAAGTGTAGTCTTCGTCCCTTTGGCTGGGCCGAGCAGAGGGCGAGGATCCGCAGCCTCCGAGCCCCCGGCGCCCTTGAACCTAAACTACAACTCCCAGCAGACGACGAGGCGGGGCTTGAGGACCGAGAATATGGCGGCGACGGTTGTAGCTGCGTTGAAGGGCCCGGGGCTGAGGGGTGCCGCGGGGCGCGGGGGTAAGAGGCGGGGCCCTGGGGCCAGGGACCCGGACTTTCTTCTTCTCCACCCTCGGATCCGAGGGCATCGGGTTCCCTTCCCTCCTCTCCCCTCTCCTCCTCGCAGGATCATGGGGTCTGGGGCAGGCGCTTGTGCAGGGGTCATTGTAGGCATTCCCCTGTCTCCGAGCGCGCCGCCCCGCCCCCCCAGTGGCTGTCAGCCTGTGTGACACCCCTCCCTTCACTCCCTTTCCTGGTAGCGCTTCTTCCTGAGGCCCTTTGCTTTTGTTTCTTTGGGCCAGGCTTGGCTTCTGATGCCACCTGCCTATGGCATGACCTTGGCCAAGTCACTTCCCCCTCCCCCCCAGCTTGGGTCCCGCCTCCGGGGCCCGCTGGGGTCTCTCCAGTTGACCCGGCTCAGGTGGTCACTCCCCTCCTCCATCCGCAGGGTTTCTCCAGGGAGCCGCGGCTCGCAGGGCCCCGCTGCGGCACTACGCTGGCCCGCTGCCGTCCAAGCCCGAGCCCGGGCCCTGGCCCCCGGGGCTGGAGTACATCCCCAAGAAGAAGGCCAAGAACCCCATGAAGCCGGTGGGGCTGGCGTGGTGAGTCCCGGCCTTGCGGCGGGTGCGCCCAGAAGGAGCCCTGGCGCCACTTGGCTCAGACTCGGGGACAAGGGGACGGCCTATTGGGTACGAGTGGCTCAGGCCACTGACTTGGACAGGGCCTGGCGGGTGGATCCTTAATAAGGGCTCCACTTAGAAAGCACTTGACACGCGTCTTATTTTTCTTATAATTGTATTTTTCCGATCAACAAAAATCTGCCTTAACCTCCGTCTCATATTCCCTTTGCCTTGAGAAAGACAAACACCCCAATTAGTCAAGCAAAGGCCACGCATTGGCCGTCTGTCCGCACATGTCTGCATCCCTGCTCCCTGCCCATCCCCCTCCTGTGCACGTGCCACGAGTCAGAGCCCATCTCCCTCTGAGCCCAGCCCCCTCCGGTGCACATGCCACGAGTCAGGGCCCATCCCCCTCCGGTGCATGGGCCGAGGGTCCCAGTACAGGCTGGTCACCGGCCGATCCTCCCGAGTCTGCGGTGAAGGGGCACCACTGTTCCTAATGTGGAGCCATAGTGCTTGGGCTTCGGCCCCTTCTCTTAATCAGCGGCACGGGAAGACAAGCCCCTCTCCCCATCCCCTCAGGAATGGTGGGGGCAGGAGGGAGGAAGTTCGGGCCCAGCCGAACCCGCATCCCTTCCACTCCAGGGCCATCGGCTTTCCTTGCGGGATCCTCCTCTTCCTGCTCACCAAGCGAGAAGTGGACAAGAATCGCCTGCAGCAGATGAAGGCCCTGCAGAACATGCGGACGGCCAACAGCGGCCAGTACGAGAGGCAGAGGTTCAAGGCCTCGGCCCCAGAGACCCTCACTCCGCCGGCCGGGGCTGGGGTGCAGTCCTGAGGCCGGAGCCCCTCACCCCACCGTGTATGGACTACGGACTGATGGACGTGTGGTTCTCTCGGGCTCCACCAGGGGGCATCAGGTACCCAGGTTCCCCGGGCCAGGCCATGCCCTCCCCGAGGTGTGAGTCAGGCCAATAAAGTCATTATTTCCCAGAAAATGAGCCCAGAGCTTCGTGCCCGGGAAGGGCGCACATGCCTAGCTGCCGGCCCCAAACCACCCAGCTGGGGACAGTGGAGATACCTGAGCCGCTGCTGCAACAAAGGCCTTCCAGACTTGCAGGCTGGCCAGTGAGCCCTTGGAAAGGGAGATTATTAGAGCATAGGATTGAGAGTGGAAAAGAGCTTTAATTTCACAGGTGGGGAAACTGAGGCACGGGTCTGGCTCAAAGTTGCCGGCCCTCTGAACAAATAAGGCTTTTAAGTATTTCCCAGCAGTTTAACATCCCTCATAACGGAAGCATGAGGTGTCAGAATACCCGGGTTTGGGACCTGACTAGTCCCTCACTAGCTGCGTAACCTTGAACAAGTCACATCTCTCTGAACCATTTCCCTGTTTATAAAAGGACCAGGTTAGAGTAAGTGACCGGCACCTCCCCAATTCCCCAGGCCCCTTCCAAGTCTACTCTTTCAGCCACCCAGTCTCTCATCTTTGTCCTTTGGCCTGTCCCAGAGCGGCCAAGGCCATGTGTTGGATAGGAGGAAAAAAAGGAGAATTTAAGGATTCAAGAAGCTTTTATTAACAACCTGCTACAGGGGCAGCTAGGTGGCACAGTGGATAGAACACCGGCCCTGGAGTCAGGAAGACCTGAGTTCAAATCTGCCCTCAGACACACTACTTCCTAGCTGTGTGACTGGGCAAGTCAACCCCAATTGCCTCCCTAAAAAAGAAAAAAAAAAAAGAACTGCTACATATACAAGGGACTGTTTGAGGTACTGAGGATAAAAGACACAAAATCATCCCCTCTCTGTGTGGGGGTTAGGAGTGCTGATGGGGGAGCCAGTTTGCCTGGAATGGAGAATGCACAACAGGAATCAGGACTGGACTATATATTGGTACAGAAAATGGTGCTAGTTGGCATCATCTCTGCAAGGAGCTCAGAGTGACCTGCCCAGGGTCACACAGCCAGGGTGTCCTGGGCAGTCCATGTACACTAAGCTACCCATTTTCCTGCATGAATAGAGTAAGACTGGAAAGGTAACCAGAAACCAGACTCTTGGGGGCTTTAAATGACAGGGTAAGGATTTTGTCATTTATCCTGAAGGCAATAGAGAGCAGGGCCTGGAGTCAAGAAGACATCTTCCCAAGTTCAAATCTGGCCTCAAGACATTAGTTGTGTGACCCTGGATAAGTCTTAACTTTAACTCTGTTCACCTCAATTTCCTAATCTGTAAAATGAGCTGGAGAAGAAAATGGCAAACCACTCCAGTGCCTTTATCAAGAAAACCCCAGATGGGGTCATGAATGTCAGACATGACTGAAAAATGACTGAACAACAGGGAGTCATTTAGGGTTCTGAGCAAAGGGGGTGCCATGGTCAGATGTGTGTTTTGGGATCATCAGATAGCAGCATTGCAGAAGGATTGGAGGGGGACAGGACTTCAGGCAGAAACCAGCTAGGAGGCTTGTAACCTGGGTGAGAGCCACAAGAAGAATAAGGCAGCTAGCCCCCCTCCCCTCCAACCCTTCAGAAAGAACCAGAAACAGACACTGAGTTTCTAACATAGAATTTTATTGTATTTCCTGTTACAACTCGTGTGGTGCTCAAAACTCCAGAAAGATCATATACAGAAGCCCTTTTCTGACCCTTGTGCCGGGCCTAAGTCAAGAACACTGTCCCTGAAGTCCCTACCTCCCTCATAAGGCACTTGGTGTTAAAAGCTTAGCCCCTAGGAGGAGGGAAGGGAGGTGCTGTTGGGGGATTCAACTTCAACCATCCTGAGGGAGAGGAGGGGCGGGGCATATCTTCCACCCCCAGCAGCTACCCCAGAACTAAAGGATGGTATGAAGCAACAGCCAGGTTCTAGTGGTAGCTCTACCACTCCGTGAGGTCTAGGGCAAACATTTTACCTCTGAGCCTCAGATCTTTCATGTGTATAATAGAGGGCTTACCCTAGAATAGCTGAAGGTGATTCTTTCTGGTTTAAAATTCCATAGAAGTCTAAGGCTGGGATGTTCTGAACAGGTTGAGCAACAACAGGGCTCGGAGTGAACCGGAGAGCATCCTTCAACCCCAGCTCTGTCTGTGTCCCTGCCAGCTCCATGTTTTGCCTACGTTTGGGTCACTGGCCCCACCTCTTCAGGAGCCCCATGCGAGATACCAAAAGTGGGGGGCGGGGGCACCCGTCATGTTATCAACCCATTCCAACTCATACTACACATCCCTTCGCTGCAAGTCTAGGATGCCAGAGATGAAGGTCAAAGAAGAGACTACCCCCACTCCCATTGGCCAAACACCCTTCTGAAGTAATTCCAGGGACGGGGGTGATGGGAAGGAGCCAGATGGAGATGGGCAGAGACTGAGGTTCACCCTCTGGCCTTAGGCAGAGGTCAGGGTTTATGGTAGGTAGGCCAGGGCTGGGCACTATTATAGATGGTTCCCAATTCCCACTAAACAATATATACACATCAGTGGATTGTGTCTGTACAAAGGGTAAAGGGGAACAACTATTTGGGTGGTGGGGGCGAGGGGAAAACTGAGAAGACAGGATTTTGGGAGCCTAGTGCAAGAGAGAAAGTAGACACTGATCCCATTCTCCAGTCCTATAGGGGAAAATGCCAGGGAGGAAGGGCATTGTAGATAGCAGCTCAGTATGGAATCCCCTGAAGAGAATGGATTGAAATCATCCCTGCACCTTGTTTCCCTTTAGTTACTGAGACAGAGTGATCTCATCACACACCCCTGACAGGGCAGTATTGACAAAAAGGAGAAGAAACCTCGGAATCAGTCTTGGACGAGTCAGAAGAGATGAGTCACTTACTGGCTTCTCCAATCCAGCATGTCCCTCCCTACAGACAAGCCCCAGACAGGACTGCCCCCACCAGATCTCACAAGCAACAAGTGAAACCTTTCCTGGGGTAGTTACTGAGAGAAAGGCCACGGCAATGACTGGCCAACCCAGAAAGAGAAAGCAAAGAAGAAGCATGGGCAAGAAGAGAGGCCCCCCCCCTTAATTGTGATCCCCTAGAAGCTGCAGCACAAAAGTGAAGATGTAGACGATGTCCGTGTAGATTTGCAGGGCACCTGTGATATATTCCTCTGGGCTGATGGTATGCTTCCTGTTCCCCAAGACCAGTTGTGTGTCATATGCCAGAAACTGCAGAGAGGAGAGCAATAATGAGGACCCCTTGTCCCTTCCCATGACCCCCACCCCACAAGCATGGGAAGCCTCTCTTCCCCCAGTCACCAAAGTGTCTCCTATGTGCCAGGCACTGGAGATAAAAACAGAACAGCATTTTCCTGGAAAGAGCTTTACATTCTGTTGAGAGAAATAACACAAATATAGGAGTGGACAGAAAATGTCTTCAAAGTAAATAACAAAGTAATTTAGGCCTGGAGGATGAGGAAAGGCTGCAGAGAGGGGGTGTGTCTGAACCAAGCCTTGGAAGGAAGGTAAGGCTGAGACAAAGAGGAAATGTGTTCTTGGAGTTGGGGATAGCCTCGGCCAGGGCACGGTGATGGGACAGATGTGCTGTGCAAGAAGCAATAAAGCAAGACCCTTTGTCTGGGCCCCGAGGAGGAAGAAGTGGAGGGCCACTCACCAGAGTAAAAGCGATAGCCCCGAGGGCAGCATACAGCATGTGGAGCCAGTAGACCTGTAGAAGCAAAGGGTATGAGTTACGGGCCTGGTGGTCTGGTGGGAGGTGTTGATGAGGAGAGGCCAGCCCCCCCACCAAATACCAAATCATGTCCCCTCTCTAGATGATAGGGCCACAAACCTAAAGGGAAAGGGCCTTACTTCTCCGTAAAAGAGATGGATCTTTCTCCAGTCATTCCAAACCCAGTCTGTCTCATTATCTTACCACCTCTCCTGAGGTGCCCCTCTTCCCATAGGTCCTGTGCCCTCAGGTAGCCTTCCAGCTTAGGGTCCTCCAACCCAAGTCTGACCCCCAAGGCTTTGACCTTCCTTCCCAGTGCCACCACAATCCAACACCTGGTCTCAGCTAACTCAGCTAATCCAAATTATTTCCCACTACAGCATTACTGATAAGTTTAGTTTCCCTTTAGTATTTTTAAACCAAGATTGTCTTAAATCCAAAGGAATAAACCTCTAATAATATCTTTTAAGAAACTATGGGGGCAGCTAGGTAGTACAATGGATAGAGCACAAGCCCTGGAGTTAGGAGGACAAGAGTTCAAATTCAGCTTCAAACACTTCACACTTACTAGCTGTGTGACCTTGGGCAAGTCACTTAATCTAAGGGGGGGGGGGTGCTGTGCCAGGGAAGGAGACCAAAAAAAAAAAGAAAGACTGTGGTAGGCCAATGAAGAAGGTTTGGGTTGGAGGGATGCCTTCCTAAAACTTCCAGATAAAAAAAATGAATTATTTATTATTAACATTTTTTTAAAAAATGAGTTCTGAATTCTCTCCCTCCAATTCCTCCCCCACCCATTAAGAAGGCAAGCAATTTATCAATTATACAAACTTCCTGATTATTTTTAACATCTGAAATTCATAACAAACAGGCAGGGGCTTATTATGCTCCACCAGTGCCTAAGGCCTGTTCTGGGGCCCAGGAATCCTTAGCTCTTGGCAAGGGAGGATAATCATACTCACGTATTTGAAAGCTAGCACAATAGCAGTGACAATCCCAGTCACTGTTAACACAATCCCAAGCACACAGAAGAGCCCTGCACAGGATGTGAAGTCCACCTGCCAAAGGAAAGGGAAAGAAGGAGTCTGTTAAATGACCACCCTGGCCACGAATTCACATGAATACTACCTCAGCCCTCCGATCAGTATGTCACAGAGGAGCCAGGAAGAAAAGCCGAGCGGTTGGGTGTTGGGGGAGAAAAGGGGGGAAATCTTATGACTGTAGAGAAATGGTATCCCCTTGTATCCCCAGTCCTTAACTGTCTCCGACCTCTGGGGTTTAGGGGGATGGAGTCAATGTGCTTAAGGAAAGCCCGAGGGATGAGAGTGCAGTGCCCTCACCTTGGTCTGGAAGCAGAATATGGTGACAGCAATGGTGACGATGGCAGTGATGATCATGGCCAAGATGACTGCTTTAGTGTTATGCATACTGTGGGAAGACAGAGGTTACTGACCAGAAGACTGACCCATCCATGCAAATTAAATCATTCCTGGTCCACCATGCCATTGTGAAGAAAGAAAATTAAACAGGAAATATGTGGGAAATGTTATACTCCCTATATAAGGCAGTGGGAGAAGTCCAGCAGTATTTAGAGGGGGCTGGACGCTGTTTTCTGCCGCCTAGGGATGGGTTATGAACCATGATCCTCAAGCTAACATCCCCAACCATACATTTTCCAAGATTAATGGGTTGGGGTTATTACCCAAACATACATACCTGGCTATGCAGCCCGTCATGAAACTCATTGCTAGGGTCTAAAAGAGAGACCAAGAAGAGAATAAGACATCTAAGACATGAGGTAGGGAGAGACAAATGACTTCCAGATCAACAAAGCTAAGTAATCATCAGGTAATGTGAGAAGAGGTAGCCAACAAGGGTGGTGGCAAATACAACAGACCCTCTTCAAAACACCTCTCCCATTGGGCATTGCACAGAAGTCAACCTTTCCCCTTCATCTTCCTGCCCAACCCTCCCAGACTCCCCTCCCCACCCCATCTGCTTCCTCTAGACTCACAAAGATGGTCAACAAGATGATGTTCCATGGGAACCGGCGCCTGGAATGGAAGAGGAAAGGGGGTCAGGAATCGGGCCCAAGCTTTCCCAACAAAAGCAGGTCTCCATAGTCCACAGGGGGATAAGCCTGGGGTGGGACCAAGGTTCATTTCTCATACCTGATTATCTGTTCACCAACCCCTACCACCTTTCTGTCTTGGGCCCCCTTCTATTCCAGAGATTATACTCTCTATTACCCTTACCTCCCCCCAACACCCACCCACCCACACACACACACACACCCACACATAATACGACACTTTCCCCAAACCCTAAGGACTCACCTGGGTGCCTGGCAGCAGACAAGGGTCAGGTAGGTAACCAGGAAGACAGCACTACAGGGAACAATGAGAAGCAGTCTGTTTTTTCCACTTGTGCTTTTTTCTACTCCCCCTCCAGCCCACCCCCCAGTACAATGCATTAGCCCTCACTAGTTCCACAGGGCTGAGATGCAGGAAGCTGTTTGGAAAATGAAAATTTGTTTGTGGGAAGACAGTGGCCAGAGGAATGAGACTGCCAGCCAGAAAACATTCCAAACCTCTCTCCCAGGGGTGGGGGAAGAAAGATTAGCACGGCAGAGAGAGGCCAAACATGGCTGGTGACTATTTTCCAGCGGCCTACAGCACTGTTCACTGAATGCCACTCCAACTCTTCTTCTTTGGAGACAGAACACCCACATGCTGCCATCTGCTAGCAGAACTGAAGACCAAGACCCGGCGATGACAACTTTATAAAACCACTCAAAGATGGATAATAAGCTGGGACACACCTGCAGACTTAAACTTCAAGTCACACTATCTTGCCCCATGGATTTTCTTCCCCCCACTCACCTGACCTTGAGCCTAGGAAAGAAAGCATACTCACTAGGAAGCATAGTAGATAGCCAAGTTCTTCCTCACAAAAGCTCGAACAGGATCCCTGTGTGGTGAGGGAAGGGGAAAAAGGACCAGGAGAAAAGTCAGCACAGCCCTGCCCTGGACAATGTACCAAAGGCAACCACTTCCCTTATGGCCTCTTCACCAAGTCTCTAACCCTCAGTCACTCTCCCTGTTCCTGAAAAAATCTGTGTCCCTCCCCAATAGGGAGACTACTCAAGGCCAAGATCCCCAGAAACTCAAAAACTAGGGAAGGGGAGTAAGAAAAGTGGGTAAGAAGCCTCAGAGACTCACGAAAAGGTGAAAATGGCAATGATGCCAACTGTGATGAGCAACTGGACTGAGATGATGGCATAAACCTGAAACACAGATCAAAGGTGAGATGGTCACCCAAGGAAAAGCCACTCCTATGACGAGAAGCCCTTTCCCAGTATGTAGTTTTTATCCTGGAGAATGTGCTATGGGGGAAAGACTAAAAACATGTCAGGAAAGGCCAAACATTTTGTCTAGATTGGATTCTTGACCCAAGGACCAGGAGGTTTGGAATAACAGAAAGGGGGAGAGAGTCTGGGGAAGAAGGAACAGGAATTTTGGTGCAGGATGGCATTAATTTACATGCTTATAAGATGGTAGTTTATGTAAATGAGCAGGAATAAGGAGCTCCTCCCTTGGGCCCACAAAGAAGAAACAGCAATGTCTTCTCCCTATTCTTTTCTTACCTTCTGGATGAAGCGGTGTCGGACCTTCTTGTCCTCCCATTCTCCAGTCCCAAAGTTGTCACTCACTGCTGGTTCCTCTCCTCCATAGACTTCACCTCTGCCTGTAGGGACAGTCCCTTCAAATCACCTGACGGCTAAGACATGCCCTCAGACCACAGATTCCCAACTACTCACCCTCTGTTCTCCCCACCTCATAACCTTCTCTAGCTAAATTAAAAGCCCCTTCAACATCTGGACATTTCCTGGCTAGTTCTACCTCTTCAGAAATTTTCATTAAATACCAATGCAAAAAGTGCTGCTGGGAATGCTCCAATGCCAAGCAATTCAAACCAAGATCCCTATCCAAAAAAAAAAAAAAAAGTAAAAACAAAAACCCATCACCTTATCTAATAACAATAATAGCTAGTCCTTTAAAGTTTGCAAACATTATCTCATTTGATCCTCAGCCTGTACCAAGTGCCCAGCATTATAAATAAGGGCAGTCTTTCTCTCAGGGAGCTTACAGTCTAGTTGGAGAGACTGGCCTAAAAATAATTAGAAAATAACTAACCATTTAAGTCTAATTTTTGAGGTCATCACTTGATGCTGTAAAAGGACCTACAAAGAGAAGATCACTGTAGGTTAGAGAAACTGAAGAAAGCTTTGTGGAGAAAGTGGGTCTTAAAACCGGGGCTGGAAGAAAGAGTCTGATTATAGAAATGACTCAGATTCCCCCACCCACCCAAAGTGGGAGGTATGGAGGACAGTAGTAGATTAGCAAGCAATCTATAGGTATAACTATGGAGGCCGAATCAGGTACTGATGCCAAAACTACTCCCAACACAGACATGTACAAGATCATCCCAGGGATATAGATTACAAACATTTTTATTCTTTATTTTCTTACATTTACCTAAAGTAAAGTGTTAAGTTTCAACACAAAATTAATTATAAAAGGCTGTATTTTGGGAATTTTGTGCATCAATTTGTCTATATGAATAATTTTTTTTCACACAAGGAGTTAAAGGATATATGAATTATGCTTTCAGATAAAAGCAGAGCTCACCAAAAATCACCAGTCATAATTTTAAGTCTAGATTTGATTAAAATAAAAAGCTAGGAACTGGGCTTTGACTTGATTCTAATTACAGATGTCTCATAAATGTTTGGGAATTCCAATTGATAGCAATGGCATATTCAATGGGTTGTCAATGCTATTAAGTTCTATCATATATAGGAACAATGTGCACTGAATTTCATGTTTTTTGCTCTGTGGTAGGCTTCTAAGTTCATTCATGAAGCACAGGTAAATTGGTGTCTCAGGCCTTGAATAAGCTGCACATAAACAGAATGCAATGGAATTCGATTGGAGAATAAGCTGCAGATTCCTGAACCTCCTCCGCTCCCAGAAACTGGAGATGGCAGAAGGAAAGCGCATTGGGGGGGTGGAGATAGGAGGTGGGAGAGATCAAAGCCTGCCTGATGGAGGATTCATTCTTCAGTGTGCTGGCTAGACCTGCCCAAGGACAGATGGTGGGATCTATCAGAATATCAGAAGAACAAGTATGGCACAGTGGAAAAACCTGGAGTCAGGAGAGACTCGGGCTAAGCTTGGTTAGGTGGCACAGTGCATTGGACCTGGAGTCAGAAAACCCGAGTTCAAATCTGGGATTCAGGTGTTTATTAGCTGTATGACGCTGGGGAAGTCCCTTAACATTCATTTGTCTCAGTTTTTTCCCCATCTGTAAAATTAGGACAATAATAGCTTCTATCTTCCTGGGTTGTTGTGAGGATCAAATGAGGTAATATTTGCGAAGTGCTTAGCAAACCTTATAAAAAAGAGCTGTATAAATAGAATTTGTTGTCATTTTCTACCTCTTATACTTTCTAGCCATGTGACCTCTGGTAGAACATGAATTCTCTGAGTTAGTTTCCTCATCAGTGAAATGGGAATAACAGTGTCAACAGAATCTACTTCATTCTCAAAGCACTCTAGAAATGTTGGGTTATGCTTGAAGGACTATTTACTAATATCACGTGACAAAGTATGTATAAGCCTAGACTACCCTGAAGCTAAAGACTGAATACCAATTTTAGGTCCACAGCCCTTTTGCATCCATCCCCTTCTAACAAAGCCTCCGTCTGAAATGAAGAACCTCTCTCTCAGACTCTTGCAATAGCCTCCTAACTGGTCTCCCTGCCTCCAGTCTCTCTCCTTTCTAGTCTATCCTCCACACAGCTACCAAAGTGATATAAAGCATAGTTCTATGTTATTACTATAGGGAGCCTCAAGAAGCTTCAGTGGCTCCCTATTGCCTCCATGAGAAAAAAAAAATACAAACTTTCTGTAACTTCTCTGTTAGGGATTTAAAATCCTTCATAATCTGTCTCCAGTTTATCTTTCCAGGTTGATATCATATTACTTCCCCTCGCAACTTTACATTCCAGCCAAACTGGACTGCTTGTTGTTCCTCTTACATGACATTCTATCTCCTGGCTCCAATCTTTGTATGGGCTGTCCAATCCCCAATGCCTGGAATTCTCTCCCTCCTCATTCCCAGCTCTTGCAATCCCTAGCTCCCTTCAAGGCTGATCTGAGGTACCATTTCCTTTTGAGATGAAAGACTTCTTGATACCCTTCTGCTGTTTTTTCCCTTTAACAATATATTTTTTTTACTATTTTATTTTTTCTCACTTACATGCAAAAACAGTTTTTAAGTTTTTTTTTTTAATTTTGAGTTCCAAATTTTCTCCCTCCCTGCCTCCCCTCCCCCTTCATTGAGAAGGCAAGCAATTTGATGTAGGTTATAAATATATGATCACGCAAAACATATTTCAATTAGTCATGTTATGAAAGAAAACAGACAAAAATAAAGAAAGCACAAAATAGTATGCTTTGATTTGCACTCAGACTCCAGCATTTCTTTCTCTGGAGGTGAATAGCATTTTTCCTCACGAGTCCTTTGGGATTGTCTTGGATTTTGCTTGAGAATAGCCAAGTCATTCACAGTTCTTCATCATACCATAGTGCTATTACTGTGTACAATGTTCTCCTGGTTCTGCTCACTTCACTTTGTATCAGTTCAAGTGAATCTTTCTAGGTTTTTCTGAAGTCATCCTGCTCATCATATCTTTGATAGCCCAATAGTATTCCATCACAATCATATACCACAACTTGTTCAGGCATTCCCCAATTGATGAACATCACCTCAATTTCTAATTCTTTGCCACCACAAAAAGAGCTGCTATAAATATTTTCTACAAATAGGTCCCATTCCCTTTAAAAAAAAAATCTCTTTGGGATACAAGCCTAGTACATCCCTCAGCTATTAATGCTGCTTTACTCTCCAAATTACTTAGGGGCCTTTTTTTTCTTTTTTGGGGGGGGGAGGTAGGAACCTGAACCTCTGATTTCATTAGTACAATCTCCCTCTACCAATGCAGATCTGTACCTGCTCTGCAATCTGCAGTTTTAGGGGGATGACTGTCTTAGATGGGATCTGAACCTAAGTCTTCCTGACACCAACTCCCTATGCCAAACTGGAAATCACTTTGGATTTACCTTATATCAATTTTGTATCTACTAAATCTGTAAACATGCTGTTTTGCCCTGTGGCGTGTCATCTGGAAAGAGGAGTCACTTCTCCATTTTTGCAGGGGGACGGGATAGGGGAGGATGGGGCCTCAGCCTGTAGCTTAGTATGGTTCTTTGTAAACCACCACAGGTTTTCTGAATTGAATCTATCAGAGGTCAAGTGGCTTCTATTAGTTTCCAAAGGTGTGATGTGCGCCATCCTCAAAGGAAGGAGATTATGCAATCCCAGAGGTGCCTGAGGCATTTCTCAGGAAAAGTGGGGGGGAGGGAGTGAGAATGAAAGGAGAGGAGAAAGAAGTTAATAATTTCCTAGGGGGATAACTTTGAATAAGAATAGTTATCTTCTATTTATGGAGATTAGAATTAGACAAAGCCACTCCCCACAACCCCCAGCTAGGCCAGTTAAAAAGAATGCATATTCCTAGAGAGCTTGAAAAGTTCCTTTTAATCTTATTATCCTAAACAAGCCAACCTACTCTTGGACTGAGTTAGTGCTTAATTAAATGTTTATTAAATTGAATTCAATTCTTACCCCGGTTTTAATGATGAAGAAATTGAGGTTCAGAATATGTGAAAGCCCAGGAATCATCAAGCTACTGCTAAGTGTTGGTCTCCTGGATCCTTCCCACCCCGCCAGAGAGGTATAAGTTATAGATTTTTACATCAGTCTTTCTAAGAGTTATGTGTTGCATGTATGTTAAAAGCAGGTATATTATGGGTTATAGTCTTGAAGGAAGGGATGGGGCATCTATGGGAGGCTGGTGATCACCTCTCCTCTGCTCAGTCTGAGAAAGCTTTTATGGAGTAAGTAAGCAGCCACATGTATCAGGTGACCCAAGCACTTACTCTTGACTAGGTATCATGAGGAAAGTGATAGAAAAAAAATCAAGATATGATATCTGGCTCCAACTTAAAAAGTTTTCTAGGCTTTTGAAGACTGCATTGTCTTTCACATACTCTATGTCCTGGGCAAACCAACTATTTCTCATTCCCTTACATCTCATCCTGGAATGGTCTCAACCCATCTCTCAGTCTGTCAAAATTCTTCTCTTCCTTCATGACCCAGCTCAGTCACCCCTGCCATTTTTTTTTTTAATCTATGGCCATCACCAAACATGATCCCTCCCCCTCCTTGAGTTTCTGATGTTCTTCTTTCTGATCTTCTATGCACTTATCACATCCTAACTACAGACTACTAATGTATAATCATAATAGGTGTATAACAGACATTTGTTGATTGGAAGTAAAGAGGCTGCAATCTTTACAAAGAACACGTAGAGAGCTGCCCACAATGAGCACAGGCAAGGGATTGTGGGGAGGGGCACCTGCCCACAAAGTAGCAGCTCCAGCCTAGAAGGGAAGGGGACTTGCAGAGAAGAGACAGAAAAAGAAGAAAAGGAAGACAGGGAAAGAGGAGAGGGAAGAAAAAAAGAAGAGGAAAAAACAAAGATATAGATGAAAGTCTGAATGAAGCCACAGATGCAGCTGGAGACATTTACTGTTTCCATACTCAGCCCTCCCATCCCCCTCACCAGCTTACCATAGTTCATGGGCATTGGATGGATGGGAGGCGTAGGCTGAGGATATCCAGCTGGGTGTCCAAAGCCTGGCTGGGGGTATGCTGGGTAACCCCCAGGGTAACCTCCCCCAGGATAACCTCCCCCTGGTGGGGGAGGAGGATAAAGGGGGTTTCTGTCTTCATATGGAGGTGGAGCACTGGGGTTTGACATGGTTGCTCAAGATGGAGGGGGCCTCAGCCTCCTGCACCTACAGTGGAGAGAGACAATGAAAGAAATCATTAGTATCCAGTCCAACCTGGCTTGTCTTTTTCTCCCCACTATGCTGTTCCTCTGTAGTGGGGTCCTCCAGTAGGGCATTCCAAATCCCTTCTCACAATTTTGTCTTCACAAGTAAAACCTTTAGATTATACACACACACACACACACACACACACCCCAATGCTTATCTTTTCTAGACTACGTGTCTCAGTGGTTTCCCTAGCCTCCTCCTCATTGGTTCCACAGACCCTAACCCTCACTCCTAATCCCTTCCCCCAAGTCCCAAATCCTGTCTCCCAAAGTCACCCACTCCCCAGTTCTCCACTCCTTGCCAGCTCTCTCTGGGCCTGCCTCACTCAATGTACCAAGCAGTTTTCTGGGCTGGGCAGGAAGGATAGCAAAAGGAGGAATTGAGGTGAAGCGTGGAAAATTCCTGAACAGCAGTGGTATGAGACGATAGTCACCGAGTCAATGAAATCACTTTATTTATGGATGTTCAAAAAAATCTTCTAACGCCACAGTTTTAGGGCAGGGCTAGGAAGCTGGGGGATGGCCACAGTTAAGTCATAGTTTCTTCCGGCCCAGGGAAGCAGTGAATCCCAGAGCTAGCTGGGGCCCATTGAAGGGGTCAGCCCAGCCCCCATAGCAGCTGGCAGAGAACTGCAGGGCTGGGAGCCAGACCTGGGGTGGGGCCAGGACTCTTAGCCTAGCTGAAAGAAGAGGAGAAGCAGCTTTCAGAAAATAGTCATCCAGGATCAGGGTGGGAGAGGCCCTGGTTGGGGGGGGGGGGTATGAGAGAAGGGAATGGAGGGACCTATGAAGTGGCAGCTGGGGGTAAGAAGAACAACTGAGGGACCTGGGGCTAGGTGAGAGATCGTGGCATATGGGGAAGGGTAGGGCTGGGACAAGACTTTCTGGTTTCTTCAAATAACAGATATGACTCAACTGACAGGCATGTTGGGGGGGGGGGACTGGAGGGGGGCGTGTCTGTTTCTATGAGTAATTTTAATATTGAGCTTGAGCTGAGCTAAGGTTGGGCAGACATTTCCATCACCTCTGAATCTGGGTGTGTCAGTAGTCGCATGGTTGGGGTACAGAACCTACAATTTTACTTAGGGCTGGACCTAGGATATCTAGAGAACCAAACAGATTAGTCTATGTTATCATGGAGGCAACAGGGAACCATCTAAGCTCCTTGAGCAAGGGAATGACATCCTAACTGTGCTTTAGGAATACCATTTGGCATCTATGTGAAGGATGGACTGAGAGCCCAATTAGGAATTAGATATCCAAGCTAGACTAAGGCCCAGAGATTTAGAGTCTCTCATTTCTTTCTCTCTGTCTCTATCTCTCCATCTCTCTCTCTGACATGGAAGTCATAGTCACTGCAACACTATAACAAAGCCACATGAACCACATACAACCACCCTGGAGAAGACGCAAGGATGCCAGGCTCATGCCCAATCTCTCCACAGTCCACAACAGCACCACGTGTGGCCCATTAGCCCTCACTCCAGGATTTGAACTCACCAAGGTAGAGCAAAGAACTGAGGACTTGAAGGAAGTTATTAATGACCTTCCCATCAGGTGAAAGACTACCTGAGCTGGGGAAAGGCTCCGGGGTTGGAGCAGAGAAAAGGTTACAGGGATGAGGTCCTGGGCTCCAGAATTCTGTTTCCCAATGCTACTTCCATCAAAAAAGGATGTTCTCTCCTGTGTCTCAATTCCTCCACCCACACAATCCCACCCTCATTATGTAAATGGGCTAAGAAGCCAGGAAGAGGCCTGAGAAGTCCCTGAACCACTTCAGTGACCAGTCCTAACAGTAATTATTTCTAGGACCCTTATAAATCCAACATCTGCCCTGCTCAGCCCTTCTGATGATGGCGCATGGGTTTAATACAGAGCTCTGCTTGTAGGGGCCGGCCCTCATGGTACAAGTCCTTGGATCTGGGTTCAAACCTCATCTCCGCCATTTGCTTCTACCTGTGTGACTTTGGGCAAGTCACTCAAGAGGCACTTTACCTCACTGGGACACAGCTTCCTCATCTGTAAAATGGGGAGGCTAGATCAGATGAACTCAAAACTCTAAGAAGCATTCCTGCTCTAGATGTGTGATCTGGTGGAAAACTTTTGGAGCTCATGAAAGATATCTTTGTCAGCCACCAAACACAATGGCTGAGAGCCACTGATAAAGCATGCTGCCCAGCATCTGACGGAGAGACCACGGACTCAGGGAGCACATGGAGACACAGACTTTTTAAACACGGCCAATGACAGAAGTGGTTCTGCTTTGACTGTGCATATCTGTCACAAAGGTTTTGTTTTTATTTTCCCACCTCTAAGACAAGAGAGTAGGAAAGAAAACAGATAAAAAAAGTTTTTTTTAATATCCTTGCAGACATGGCTAATATCAAAATGCTTTACAGACTACATATATAATCTAGATCAAATAGCTTGCCTTCTTAAGGGGAGGAAATGAGGGAAAGAATTTAGAACTAAAATTTTTTTAAAAACATGTTAATTTTTTGCATGTAATTAAGAAAAAATAAATTTTAAAAATTAAAAATTACATATGTATATATGTGTATATTTATGTGTGCATATGTATGTATATGTATATATTTATATATGTGTGTGTATAGATATAGATATATAGGTATATAGATATCTCTCTCCAGCCATCCAGTCTTTAAAAAAAAAAAAAAAGCAAGAAATAATTCTCCAGGTCTCCATGAACTCTCTCAGAAAAAAATGGCTTATCTCATCTCTTCTCTACTAACTTACAGGAACTGGTATGATTCAGAAAAGGGAAGGCTAGGAGGGAGGAAAGAGACTGAATAACAGGCTTTGAGTCTCTGAATTGGTATTACCAAGACCTAGC
Source organism: Vombatus ursinus (assembly GCF_900497805.2). Taxonomy (NCBI): domain Eukaryota; kingdom Metazoa; phylum Chordata; class Mammalia; order Diprotodontia; family Vombatidae; genus Vombatus; species Vombatus ursinus. The sequence goes on along the minus strand of NW_020954580.1, from coordinate 6,131,407 downwards.
AGTTATCCTTCTGTACTGAGGAAAGAAGAAGCCAGAGTCAGAGCAGACAGGCCCACTAACATGAAACAAGGGGAAGGAGTTCCTAATACAAGGTTTTTAGGGACACTAGAACAAGAGAATGAAGGGAAGCTATGGCATATTCATGGCAGAAATTCCTAAATATATAAGCATTTTTTTTTCTAAGCAATGGGGTTAAGTGACTTGCCCAGGTTCACAAAGCTAGTGTCAAGTGTCTGAGACTGAATTTGAACTCAGGTCCTCCTGACTCCAGGGCTAGTGCTCTATCCACTGCACCACCTAGCTACCCCAAGTATAATTTTTTTTTTAAATATCACAGGACGGATGGACCAACCAAGAGGGTAGAATGCACTACAGAAAATGATGGATAAACAAAAGAATGAAAACCTAGTGACTGAATATATAAAAATCATGAATACAGAGCCGAATGAGATCTCAAAGATCAACTCCCTTATTTTACAGATGAGGAAACTGAGGCCCAGGGAAACTGAGGTTACTTCCCCAAGGTCCCACAAGTGTCACAGCCAGGATTCAAACCTAGGCCTTTGGTCCCCAAATCCAGCACTCTTTCCACAAACCAAAGATACACGCTTCACTCTCACCACTACCAATCTATCATTCAGTGTTTGTGGAAATGTTTCATTTGGTGGCCCAAAAAAAGAACTGTAAGTATTCACAACCTGTAAGAACTTTTTAAAAAATTTATTTAAATAATTTTTCTTTAAATAATATTTATTTTTTAAATAAAAAAAATTTATTTAAGTACAGTGGATAGGGCACTGGTCTTGGAGTCAGGAAGACACAAGTTCAAATGTGACTTCAGATACCTAGTAGCTGTGTGACTTTGGGCAAGCCCCTTAACCTCTGACTCAGTTTCCTCTACTGTAAAATGGAGATCATTTAATTAATAATTTAATAAAATGGGCACCTACTACCTCATAAAGTTGTTGTGAGGATCAAATAAGATGATATTTGTAAAAGGTGCTTAGCATAGTGCCTAGCACATAGTAAGGCATATATAAATGCGTGTAAAAAGCCCATGAAATTTCTACCTCCTGGAGATCATGACCATCCGTCCCACCCCCACCTGGGTTTCCCCACAGACTACAGTGCCCCCTCCCAATTCCTTTATCTGGATTAGTGGAGAGACAAAGGAGAGAGAATATCTGCAGTCAGAGAATCTGGGCTTCAATCCTGGTTCTACTACTTATGACTGTGAGGAAGTCACTTCCCTTTTCTGGACCTAAGAGTTTCCTCACCTGTAAAGTAAAATGTGTGGGCTGGACGAGATGACCTCAAGGTCTGTTCCAGACCCCTAGATTATCTCTAAGGTCTCCAGAAATCATGTGAAATCATATCGTCTGGAGGCAGGGTATAGGTGGGTGGCCACAGGCATCTAGGGCACCTATAATTATCTTTTTAAAAAATAGATCTTTGTAGATAGTTACTGTTGTTACATCATCTAGATTTCCCCCACTATCTCTTCCTTTCCTCCTCCCAGAAAAACCACCCTCCCATAGTTATCTTAATAAAAGGGTAGTTATTCCTGCATTTCAATTGGATGAGGGAAACATAACAAAAGCCCCAAGTGACTCATTGGGAGTCCTTAGTGAAAACAGCAGTTTCTTACTCCACATACATTCTCCCAGTCCCAGCTCTTCCTAGAACCCAACTTTTCTATTCAATTAAATTTAACATACAGTAAATGCCTACTATGTGTCAGGGGGCAGCTGGGTGACTAAGTGGATAGAATGCCAGACCTGGAGTCTGGAACTCATTTTCCCCCGAGTTCAAATGTGGCCTCCTACACTTACTAGCTATGTGACCTTGGATAAGTCACTTAACCCTGTTTGCCTCAGTTTCCTCATCTGTAAAATGAGCTGGGGAAGGAAATGGCAAACCACTCCAGTTTCTCTGCCAAGAAAACCCCAAATTGGGTCACGAAGAGTCAGACATGACTGGAAAACAACTGAATAACAACAATGTGTCAGGCACTGTTGGAAACAATAAAAACATGAAGATTAAAAAAAAGGGACCTTACATTCCAAGGAGAGGAAACATGTGCATGGGTGTAAATTTCTAAAAATGTGTGTACAAGGGACACCTAGGTGGTGCTGGAGTTAAAGTATCAGCTCTGGAATCTGGAAGACCTGAGTTCAAATGCTGCCTCAGAAACTTACTAGCTGTATGACCCTGAGCAAGTCACTTAATTCTGATTGCCTCCTAAAATAAATTAAATAAATAAATAAATTAAATAATAAATAAATAAAATTTTTTTAAAAAATGTGTGTACAGTCATACTATAATCACTATATACTTACATACCGCTTTTTTTTTTTTAAAGTAATTTCAGGGCAGGGGGAACAGTTGAGTGTAGTCTTAAAGATAGCTAGGAAGTTAGAGAAGCGAATGTGGGAAGAGAGACTATTCCAAGTCCATGCAAAGGTGTGGAGTCAGGAGATAAGTGATATATATTGAGACAGTTTGGCTGGGATATAGACTTTGTGAGGGGATATAATGTGAAAATGGTCAGAGAAGAAGTATAACTTGGAGCCTAAGTGTGAAGGACTTTAAATGACAGAGAATTCTGTATTGTACCATAGAAGACAACAGGAAGCTATTGAAGCTCCTTGAACAAAAGAGTAACACCATCTGACGTGGGCTTTAGGACTATCTCCTTGGCAGATGAGTGGAGGAGGAACTGGAGTTCGAAGGGGCTGAGGTCACGAGATAGTCAGAACTACTGAAACAGATAAGGAAAGGGGAAACCAGAATCTAAACAAGGCGGATGGCCATGCTAGTGAAGAGAATGGGGTGGTAGGGAGACTGGGGAGGCAGAACTGAGAAGATTTGGCAACTGAGTAGCTAAGGTGCACGACTTTAGAATGAGGAAATCAAAGCTATCTTCTTTAAGGTTGCACACTTGGATATCCAGAAGGAAAGTGGTACCCTTGACAGAAATAGGCAAGAGAGCTGGCTTTAGGGGCAAAGAGAATGAGTTCCATTTTAGACACTGTGAGAGGCCCACAGGAGATCACAGTGAAGATGTCCATCGTCCATCAGTAATGAAGGACAGGATTTTAGGAGAGGGAGGAGGTCTGGATGTGTGCATTTGGCGGTTATCAGCACAGAGATGATAACTGAATCATGGGAGCTGATAAGATTACCAAAAGCTAAATGTACAAAAAAGAGGTGCCAGGCTCAAGCCTTGGGGTTCCTTGGGAAATGGACAATGATCCAGCAAAGGAGAGTGAGAAGAACAGTCAGACAGGTAGGGAGATAGAGGAAAGAGTGGTGTCACAAAACCCCTGGAAGAAGGGCATAGCCAAGAAGAAACCCAACTCTTCTCTAAAGACTTCACCGAAGGGACTTCACAACTGCTACCAGCAAAGCTACGCAGTTCTTTACAAGGCAGAGATGCATGAGTGGCTAGTTGGGTGGGCCACTAGAGTGGGGAGAGAAGAAAGCACTGATGCAGAGAACTGCAGAGTCCAGACAAAGCTGGCTTACCAGCTTTAGCCTTAGCTAGCTTGTATGCTTCCAAACAAAACAAATACTCTCCCTCCTAAGACTTTCAAGATGCTTCTTTGATTGTTAAATGGACCAATCTCTGAGATCCCTTCCAGGTCAAACATTTTGTGATTAGACATTTTCTGAAGGAGCTTGATGCGTAAGGCCTGCCCTTTGTCCTATCCAGAGGCTGATTCAGCCTTTTTTTTCGAGACAGAACAGTAGCAAACTGATTCCTATACACCCCAATAAAAGCCTGGCATGACCCACAGAGGCCAATGCTGGGAGAAGCCGAGACAAGTCTTGCCAAGGGCATCTTCAGCTTTTTTAAATAGGTCATATTTTAATGACCTGCCACACTTTTATCATTTTTATTCTCATCTGATATCAATTCTGATCTCTGCTCCAACAAGCTAAACTGGCAATGTCTACCACTTCAGTAACCAGTTATTTCCTCTTAACATATATTCAATTTTATTTCTGGTGGTAACATTTGATACTCTAAGGTCTTATGACTCTTGACTCCCTCTCTTCTTGGAGAAAAAGTTGATGACTATAAGTAGCTAGGTAGTTTGGTGCTGCACTTGGAACTAGGAAGACCAGAGTTCAACTCCAACTTCAAACACTAATTCTATGAGCCTGGGCAAGTCACTTAACCACTGTCTGCTTCAGTTTCCTGATCTGTAAAATGGGGTCAATAATAGCTCCCTGGGAGGTATCCCAGGATAGTTGTGATAAAATGAGATAATCTGTAAATCACTTTGCCAACCTTAAAGCACTATATAAACGCTATTATATATATATAATAGCTAATTATATACTATATAAACTATATTATCATTGTTGTTATTATACAGCAGTAGTTTTAACCTGGGATCCATTAACTTTTAAAAATATTTTTTATGATTGTACTTCAATATAACTGGTTCCCTTTGTAATTCTATTTACCTTATTTTATGTATTTCATTATTCTGAGTAGTCAATGAGCTTCCCCAAGCAGCAAAAGGAGTCCAGCGTACCAAAAAAGATTAAAAACCATTGCTACATAGACATAAGGCCTTCAACTAGTCTTTTGGTCCTTAATGCCTGAGCCAACTTTTCAATGCTGTTGTGGTTTTTGGGGGGTTTTTTGTTTGTTTGTTTGTTTGTTTTTCCCATCTTCCTCTTTTTAATGAAGTTATAAACTATTTAAAGAACTTGGATGGTCTTACTGAGTTCTTGGTAGAGTTAATAATGCCATTAAGAGAAATAATGAAATCAGAAGAATTAGCATGTTTTAGGGAAATTGGTTTGGGACCCATTTTATTTAGGTTTCTAACATCTAAGTAGGGTCCCATCCCTGGAGGTCTTCGGATTGCTGGGGAAGAGTAGATAGGGATAACCACTTGTCAGGGATATTATAGAGGGGAATCAGCATGGTGAAAGGAACACTGGATTTGGAACCAAAAGACCTTGTTTCAAATCTTAATTCTGCTGCTGTCCACATATGGGATTCTGAGCAAATTTCTTCATCTCTCTGGGCCTTAGTTTCTCCACCCATAAAAGGAGAAATCTAGACTGAATGACTTCTATGGTCCCTCCGGGTTCTAGATCTAACCTCTGGATCAACAGGTTCTGCTCCTGCTTGAGTCCTGGCTGCTGACTTATAACAGGAGCCCTTCAGTCCCTCCCTATTCCTCTCACTTTTCTCGTTTGGGTAAACAAGAACCTAGAAGCAAACACTGGAGACAAAAGTTGAGAGCCAGAGCTGGGAACCACCAATAGAGGAAAAACAGGCTTTAGCCCTATGCTGCCAGTTCCTCAAACCCTCCTCGCCAGAGGCAGTTAAGAAATGCAATGTCCTGGAAAGAGAATGGGGGAAGAGCATGGGGAATCCCCAGAAGACCCAAATTCCAAATCCTAATTCCACTCCTACCTGGGTCACGTGACCTCCCGCAAATCACTTCACTTCGTCAGGCTTCAGTTTTCTTATCTAGAAAATGAGGGAAGGTTGGGAGAGGATTGTTCTAAATACCTTGAAGGTCTAAATCTTAACATCTAACAGCAAATCTCTATGTTTGGTGACACTACCATAGAAACCAATTCATTCTTCCAAACTGATGCAACAATACTGAGGGTGGGACAATCAATAACACAGGAACAGAGCTCCATGGGAAAGTTTAGCCATGCTGACATCCTCATAATCCCACAACGTATTAGCAACTGGGCAAAGAAGAAAGCTGTCGAGCCAGTTAAAATCATAAATCGTAGGATGTTAGGGCTGGGACAGACCTCAGAGATCACATGGTTCAACTGCCTCAATTTACAGATAAGGAAACTGAGGCCTGGAGAACTGACTCTTAGTTTACTTAAGACTTACCTTAATCTGTGATATGGCAAGTTCATGGCAGCCCAATGCCCTTTCATTTCATCATGCTGCCCCAGAAAGAAAGTCCATAGGCTAGGAAAGAAGGAACTTCAAGATTGCTCATGACTTATTAAACCCCAGCCCCGGATTAAAATTACATTGATCTTCTCTGCTCCTTATTTATGTGCTGCTGAATGGAACTAGAAGAAGGCCCAGTTGACAGAGGCCACTACAGACTTGTGCTCTCTTTTACTGGGCTCTCACAACAAGTCAACCCGTTTACTAATTCAACTCTATCCCATTCCCCACAGAGACAGTTTCTAAAATTCTCTTCTTTTCTCAAATATCCATACCTACCCTTCCCTCAACCTTCTCAGCTGAGGACCTCCCCTCCAACACTTTAGTTAGAAAATAGAGGCCATTTGCTGTGAACTCTCTCTTCTCTTCACCTTGACGCCCCCCCCCACATATATATACACATTTTGTCTCCTGTATCCTCTGATAATTAAGTGGCCTTTCTCCTTGTCAAGATCAACCCTTCTATGTATCCTCTTCATCCCATTCTCTCCACTTCTCCAGAAGATCACCTTCTCTTTTTTTTTTTCGGCAATTGGGGTTAAGTGACTTGCCCAAGGTCACACAGCTAGTGTCAAGTGTTTGGTCTGAGGCCGGATTTGAACTCAGGTCCTCCTGACTTCAGGGCCGGTGCTCTATCCACTGTGCCACCTAGCTGCCCCCAGATCACCTTCTCAATCAGCCCTCTTTGACCTCCAATCTCTTCCTCACCACTGGTTCCTTCCCTGCTGCCTATAAACATGGCCAAGTCTCTTTCCTTCTTTCACTATACCCCACCATCCTTTCACATTATCATCCAAAATCTCTCCTCCATTTCTCAGCCAAACTCCTAGAAACAGTTGAAGAATGAGTGACTATTCTGGAATGTTAACTCAAAACTGAATTTTAACACATTGTGTGGCCTTTCCCCTGGTCAAGATTTCTATAAATATTAAAACAAACTATCGTGGGGGGAAAAGAGCATGGGAGGACTATGGAGGTTTGGACATTTATCTAAGCTAAGAGTAATTGAATTTAGAATTAATTAATAAAAATTGCTTCTGGCAGACATGTGCCAAAAATTCAGAGTACAGTATTAATTTTCCTTTTCTTCAACAACTCAAGGACAAGGAAGTATACTAGGCTTTAGGACATTTCTGTTTTCTTATCTCCCTCTTACATGGTCACTTTTCTGGGCCTTGGCTTCCTGAATTGACAAAGTGGAGGAGAGGTGGGGGAAGGATGGTCAGGTCAGTGCATCTCAGTGGGCCCTTCCAGTTCTGCCATTCTGTGAGTCTCTGATCTTGGCAGAGAAGCAGGTGGGCTCAGACTGCAGCAGAAATGAGAGATTGGACAGCAGGAAGAACTAACTTCCAGAGGCAAAGATCATAAGCCTTAAGAAAGAAGGAATAAAGACCAAGTTGTGCTCTCAAAGACCTCTGTATTCTCGGTCCTGGAGCAAGGATCTAGGGTGATTGACACTGCCAAAGGACGTTGATCAGATCTCCAAACTAGCCTGGGGAGTCAGTGACTCTTTGGAGCCCTGGACTCTGAGGAGGAAAGAGGAAATCCCAAAAACTTGGCACATGAAGAGTTATTGTTTTAGAATCTGCTAAACAAAGACTCTACTCCCAGTGTTTAGAAAGAAGGCATATGAGAGGAAGTGAAAGGAACAGCCAAGACATCCAGGCAAGCTTCCCACCTCCTCGCCGAAAAATGATGTCCAGGGTGGGACTGGAAAGAGCTGCTCAGAATGGGTGCAGGGCTCTTCTCAGAAAAACCCCACCCCTCTCTACCCTTCGGAAAAGCTTAGCCCTAAGCCTCACCCTGGCCCCAGACTTACAGATCTTTCTTCCTCCTAATCCAAAGTACTCTACTCCACTTCCCTCAATACATCAAATCAATTCACACCATACCACACCTCCCCTTAGCACATAAAATACCAGAAGGGGTAAAATGAGTCACGAGGAGTCAGGAGCAGGTCACACAAGCCCACTGCCAACCACATCTAATGAAGCTTTTGGGGCATGGTTATAAAGTTCCTGGCCCAAATGTGGACCTAGAATCTAGAACAGATTAAAAAAAAAAACCCTATGCGGGGAAAAACAAGGGGCTTGGAAATTCTTATCCTGGCCATGAAGTATCCCCTTGGCCATGAGTTCCCCTCATTTCCAACCCAGCCAGGGCCAAAATTGAAAAACACACACAAATACTCTCTCTCTCTTTTTCTCTCTCTCTCTCTACGCAACCCCCTTTCCCTCTCTCCTAGGAGAGGCCAGGAATGTCACAGAAGGGAGACACCCACTCTTCCAGCTCACACGTGTCCCTCTTGCTCAGACATGTTGCTCTCCCTATAGTAAGGGCTAAGGCCTGGTATTTGCCATCTGGTTCCTGCCCTCAGTTCATGTCACAGAATCCCCAGCTTCTCCAAAGATCATCCCCTGTCCAACTGTTCTGTCCATGGACAAGGAGGCCCTACCTCCAGCCCAGATGGAAGCAGAGAGGTTTCCCCTACACTGACAGGGTTCCCAAAAAAGGAGACAGACCTCTCAGGAAAGATGGTAAAGAAATGACTCAAGCAGAAGCAGGAGCCAGAAACACACAGCAGCCCTTAGCCTCATTAGGATTGCCTTTAGTCTCTCAAATACCAAGTATGGTTCAGTTAAGAGTTCAGTCCCTTTCTGGCCTGAAGCCATTCATTGACAAAAGGTCAGAAAGGCTAGTTTAGGTATAAGTGTGTGTCTATCCCCCTCACCAATAAACAGGGACCCCTACCTCCCACCCTGCAGCCATTCATTCCCTAAAGCCTTCAGAGAAGGCTGGCTAAGGACAGTAAGGGGTGAGGCCAAGCAGGGTGATTTCAATGAAGTTAATGGTCTGAATCTGCAAGATAAAGAGGCAAAGGAAACAGTTTTCTGAAGGGAAGGCAGACAACAACTGGTAAAACCAAAACTCCGGGGTCTGTATGTTATTTCTGAAACGCTGGGTAACTATAATGCTCACCCTTTACCTTCCTGCTTTCCCAACTCTGAGCATCACAAGCTTATAGATTTAGAACTAGAAAAGGCCTTATTAGCAGGCTCTGGTTCCAGCCCCTCACTTTAACTGATCAGGACAGTGAGGCCCAAACAAGTGAAGCAACTTCACCAATGGCACACAGGTAGTAAGAAGCCCAGCTGGGATTCAAACCCCAGGTCCTCTGACTTGAATTCTTTCCACTGACCCCTGCTGTCCTTTCCCTCCATTTACTTCTTCAAGGCAGAAAGGGTGGATGGGGCCATCACGGACCACAAAACAGAAAGAAAACAATACCCTCTTCTCCATTTCTCAGAGGTCTGGCCTCCCCAATTCTACTAAGACCAGGGCTGAAGGGCAGAGTCAGCCAAGAGATGGATGAAAGAGAGGTTTGTAAGTGCATGCAATAAAATACATGGGATTACAAAGGAAACCAAGTCTATTTAAATACAGTCATCAAAATATTTTTTAAAAAACAAGTTCACAGACCCCAGGTTAAGAATCCCTGCATAATGATCATAGTCTAACTTTCTTTCAATCAATCAACAGGTGGTATTCGGGATACTGTTATCTAGATTTCCAGAACCTTTCGGAAATAGCCTCTGTCTCCTACCAAGGCAATCTAACTTCATTCAACTGTACAAATCATTGTAGATGGGTGGAGGTACCATCCTACCCCTTGGGTCATCAAAGATGCTACTATGGGGATCCCCACACACATTCACTTCTTTTTGGAGGTTTGAGGGAGAATGAATGGAATAGATGTCCTCTCTATTCTCAGGGATAGAGTGACTCCACGGAGGTGATTATTACTTCCCATTTGACATCTAAGGATCTCCAAGCCCCAGACCCTGTCATTATTTTACAAATTGTCGTTTTACAAGTGAGGCCCCAAGACATCTCTCTGGCTCTGAAGGCAAGGACACAAAAAACCAAGAATAGTGTCTCTTGATGCTGGACAACCCAGAGCCACCTCTTTCCAGGTTACAAACTGTGGTTCTTATGACTGGAGGGAAGGAGTTCCCCCTAATCCTGTTCAGACTAACACAGAGTAATCTGACAGAAGTACCTGGCTCTTTGAGCAGCCACTAACCAGGCCAGAGTCATCAGCCTCGAAACCAAATCTGACCCATAGGATGAATATTTTAGGCCCCTGAGAACCAGACACCAGGGCTGCCTTCCATGGCTTCGAACTCTGCCCCTGTCTCCCAGTCCACAGAGCCCATTCGAAGCCATGACCCCATTACCCCCAACACATACAAGCCCAAGGTGGGGGGCGGGGCAGGGAATGAGCTACAAAGAGGCACCAAGAGAGGAGGAGCCAGGACTGAATGCTGACTCATTAAGAACCCTGGCAAACTCCATCGACCAGGGCTGAATTAGTCATTTCATCCTGGCCTCACAATGTGCCCTCCATTCAGCTTGAGTTCCCCATATACTCCCTCTCCTTTATATTCCTTTTCTACACTAAATTTCCCCACTTGCTGCCAGACCCTAATTCTGCTAAACAGAAAGCTAAGAAGTTTAGTTGGGAACCCTGGGCATCTCCCAAGGATGAGTCCATTCTAGGGTGGCTGGAAACTGGAACTAAGTGCCCACTTGCACGCTCCAAGAATTGAGGGCTCTCCACCCACTGCCCTTTCCTTTCTGGTCTGTGAGCAGCTCCCATCCCAATCCTACCCAATCAAAATGATACTCAAGCACCAATTTCCGTGGAAAGAACACTAACTTTGTAGTCTCAGGACCAGAGTTCGATTCTAACCGTGAGATTCTGAGTAAGTCTCTTTAGTTTTGTTATGAGATTAGGCTAGGTCTCCCAGATCTCTAAAGCCTACCAAGGTGCACCTCAAATACTCCCTTATCCAAAGTCAGACAACTAAGAGATTTATAAAAACCCCAGACGGACACACCCGGCCAGTCAGGCAAAGAAATAAGACAACAGCAACAAAATAAAAACAAAGACAACCGCAGAGGAAGAAAGACGCTAGCTAGATATATATATATATATATATATATATATATATATGTATAAATACACACATAGATATATACACATACATACACATATATATACACACACATATACAAATACATATACAAATACACACAGAGGGAAGCACACACGTAGATGACACGAGACCAGAGACCTCCAGAACTAGAGAACGACTCGACCCAAGCCGTAAATCCAAACAGACAGATAAGAAGAAAGGAGAAAGCCAACACCTACTTCTAGACACCAGGAACCCTTCTCTCCCGACAGCTGTTAGAAAGACTGAATATAATACTGGGCAGCTACCCGAGTAGAGAAAGGGCTGAGAAATGCAGCCCGTCCCAGGCCTTTCCTTTCCTTCCCCATTGCCTTCCTTTTTCCCCTTCCCTTCCCTACCCCATTCTCATACATAGCTCCAATCAACCAACAAGTTATAATTAAGCCTCGATTACCGGCCAGGTACAGAGAGGTACAAAGACGCAATCGAAAGTCCCTGCCCTCAAGTTGCTCATATTCGAAGAGAAGAGACTACGTTCATGGAAAGGCGGATGCAACAAATACACACAAAGCTGAAACCTGGGTCTCAAAGGAAATTAGGCATTTGGGGGGGGGGGGGGGGAAGAAGGAAACGTCTTCCCCGCCTGGGGAACGAGCATATAAGCTCGGATAAAGGAGTGTCGAGTTTCGTTTCGTTTTGAGGGTGGGGAGAGAAGGACAGCAAGAAAGTCGGTTTGAAGGGTTCTTACAGAGTCCATGGAGGAAAGTATTCAGAAGTCCGGGAAGGGAGAATGGGGCCAAGTGGCGAAGCGTTTTAATTGCCCAACCAAGGAGTTGATAATATTGGGTCTTAGAGGCGAGCCACTGGGGTTTACCAAGTAGGAGTTAAGGGTGACGTGATCAGATTTGAGCTTTAGGAAAATCACTTGGGCGGCTGAGTGGGGAAAAGTTTGAGAAGGCACAGCTGGGAAGAGCCCCTTCCCCTACCCAGGCTGACCCCCGGGAAGCCCCTTCCTACCTGGCCGTCGGCCGACCTACGCCGCTCTCGATGGCTCCCGGCCCTCGGGCTCTGGCTGGGGCTAGTTTGGGATGCTGGTCTCCAATGCCCCCACCCACGGAGCCGCCCCAAGGAGGGCGGGGCCAAAGGGCCCAGCGGCTCTCCGGCGTCCTTCTAGCCACAGCTGTCCCGGCCCCGCGGCTTCCGCTCTGTCCGCAGAGAGCGCAAGGGAGCCGGACATTTGTTGCGACGGCCCCACCATCCCGGCCGCGCCTCCAGTGGTGCCAGTGGGCACCACCGCTTCCAGGTCTCTGTGTGTGCCCGGGACTGCCGGGAGGAGGATGCCGACTTTGCAGACAGTTGCCCTCCTCTTGCCTTTTGTGATCGTCATTCCCGTGCGCTCCGGCTCTCCTCACTCTCTCTTCCGTCCCTTCAGACGCTCCCTCTGAGTCCGTGGAAAGGCCCTTGTGCTCCTTCCCCTACCTTCTGGACAGTCAAAGCGAGCTGCTGAGAGCCTAGCGTTTTCTTACCGGAGGCTCCATTTCCCAGCGATGGCCATCGCTTAATGTACTCCACCAGGCTCCAGGGACTGTTGCCTTTTCCGGGAATAGCAACTACTACTTTCCCAAACTCATCCATAGGTGTCACAGAGGAGTTCGCATCTGCAAAGCTGCCTTTGAGTACCAGCTGGGAGACACATATACATATTCTGTGGGGGTTGCCTAAATTACTACAACGATGGAAAGAAACCTGTTGCGCCCTAGGATACATTTCATAGAAGATTCCCTCCAGTGAGACCTCCTTGACGCCAGCCAAGCTGAGGTGTGGGCCCTGGGAGGAGCGCCGAAGAACCGTCCTACTTGTAATTAGAGCTAGGAATTCTCAGCCCTGGGACCTTCGCAGCAGGCCTTCCCCCGTCCCCCTACTCGAGAATCACAGCAGCTTTTGATAGGGGAAAGGGAAAGGAAACTGTGCTTACTGGAAGCATTTCTTAGTAAAAGCAGTGGTCAGCCTCGACCCTTGGGCTCCTGTTCTCAGCTGGGCCAGATAAAGAGAACACCCTCCAGGGCAGGGGTGGGGAACGGGAAGTTTGAATTCAGGCAAAGGGCCGCACTTGAGGACCTAGAGGGCCACACAGCGCCCTGAGGCTGCAGGTTTCCCACCCCTGCTAGGGAGAAAGGCCCAGGAAGGTAAACACTAAGTGGTTCCCTGAATGCTCCATATTCTGGTTCTCAAAGTATCAAGTCAGAAGCCATGTAGCTGGAGTCCAAAGAGCCTCAGCTGTAGAAGCAAAGGAACTCTGTTGGGAGCAAAGGCGTAACTAGAAATTACGGTGCCATGGGAAAGCAACATGAAAGGCACTCTTTCAAGGCTGCCAAGACAGGCTGCAGAGAGGAAGAAGCAGAAATGGTGGTCTAGTGAGGACCTCGCCTGGGAAGCAGCCACACTCCTGAGTGTGGAGAGGGAACTATTCTTGTTAACTAGACACAAATTCTATAAGCACCTTTTAAAATTCAACCTTGAGCAAAGCTAGATTCTGCTACTGATTAACTGTGTGACCTTGGGAAAATTATTTCATCTCTCGGAGTTTCAATGACTCTCCATATGAAGTATTAGACTAGGTGATCCCTAAGGTTCCCAATAATAATACATATTATTGTTACACGTGTTTTTATTTCTGTTACATATAACATACACATATTAAAAAACCTTGTGTTTATATGTTCTATATGACATATACATATGTATGTTACAAATACACAAAGCATGATACTTTTTGTTTACACATGATAGATACACCCACATAATGCAGATATCCCCACAGAGCCCAGACCCTCTGCAGAAAACCATTGGACACACACAGTAGAAGTTCAGAAAGCAATTTAGACAGACTAGAAACCTTCATCTTGTGCCTTACAAATGTCCCTTGAGTTTTACCCCCAAGAGATCTCTTGCTATATATGCAATCCTTTATTTGTTTGTTTATTCATTCATCTCCTTATTTATTTATTTGTTATTTGTCCTTTCTCAAAGAGGACCATAATATCAGGGAGGTGATGCCATGACATGCAAGTGAATTGGATTTAAGTGAGGGAGGGCTGTGCAAAGTCACCAGCCCCACTTTCTCCTCCAGAGCCATCTGGGTCCAATGGTAAGATATAGATAAGGACAACTGGCAATGGCCCTATTTATTTATTTGTTCATTCATTCATTCATTCATTCATTCATTTGGGGAACATCCAGGACCTAGATTTCCTTGCCCCCCCCCCCCCCATTTACCCTCTAGGCTGGACTGCTCCCTCCTACTCTGGCCATCTTGCTGGCTACTTCTGAGTCAGCCTGGCCTCTGACTCCAAGTGACTAAAAATGCTATCTCCTGCTACACCGAATGGTCTTTTCCCGGTTCTCCTCCTTTCGGCTTTTGATACAGTTAATCAGCCCTTCCACCTACCTTGGTTTTGGGGACGCTACCTTCTTTTACTGCTTCTATTACCTGTCTCTGCTCCTTCTCAGACTCTTTAGCTGCCTATATGCAAAACTGAGGTGAAAGATAGCTTGTCTTTTGTGCTTGCCCCTTTGAGCTCCTTGCTACCCTTGTGTGTAGGGAGGAGTCAGTCAGCAAGTGTTTGTGGAGTTCATATTACTGCTAGGTCTTGTTCCAACTGCTAAGGAAACAAAGAAAGATGAAAACTACAATCCATACCCTTAAAGAGCTTTTGTTCTAATGGAAGGGACCGCATGTAAATATCGATGTACATATGGTGAAAATACAAGTGGGGAAGAGAGGGAAGATGTGCTAAAGGCCACCTATAGAAGGTGAGGTGTGTGTTGAGTTTTGAAGGGAGCTGGGGAAAGGGTACGGAGATCATTCAAATCTTGGAGGACAGCCAGTAAAAAGGTATAGAATCAGAAGATGGAGTGTTGCGTGTAAGGTGCACTGAGTAAGGCCACGTAGCTGGAAGTCTGTGGAGGGGAGCAAAGTATAAAATGACTAAAAGATAGGAGGGGGCCATCTCCTAGGAGGGACTTTAAGTGCCAATCAGACAATTCTGTATTTGATCCAAGAGGTAATAGGGAGCCATTGGGATTTATTGAGTATATGAGTGATGTGGTCAAACCTGTTTTGGTTTTCTGTTTGTTTTTTAGGAAAACCACTTTGACAACTATTTGGAGGATGAATTGAGATGGAGACTGAGGGAGATCAACCAGAAGATTATTGTAATAGTGCAGGTGTGAGTTGCTGAGGGCCTGCACATACCATGGTGGTGACTGTGTGACTGGATAGGTTAAGACATAATTGAGATGTATAAAGGTAGAAATGATAGGTTTCAACAAAAAACTAAATATACGGGGTGAGAATAAATGAAGAATTGAAGATGATGTAGAAGAGGCTGGCCTGGGTGGTTGGGAGGATGATGGTACCTTAACAGTGATAGGAAAGTTGAATTGAAGGCACAATTTAGCGGTAAAAATAATGAGTTATGTTTCGAACATGTTGAGTTTGAGATGCCTTTGAGGGGGCATCTAGGTGGTGCAGCGGATAGAGCCCCAGCCCTGAAGTCAGGAGGATGTGAGTTCAAATTCAGCCTCAGACACTTACTAGCTGTGTGACCCTGGGCAAATCACTTAACTTGATTGCCTACACACACACACACACACAGACACACACAAACACACACACACAAAAGGTGCCTATGAGACAACTTACTAGCTTTGTAACTGGGATTGCCTCCACAAAAAAAGAGATGCCCATGAAACATTCAGTTTGTAATGATGTCCAACAAGCAGCTGATGGTGTGAGACTACATAGAGCTCAGCAGAGAGATTAGGGCTGTATATGTACATCTGGGAGTCATATTCATAAAGATGATAATAGAACCCAGGGGACTTAAGGCCCTACACAAACACACACAGGGCAATTCACTGGTGTATCCTGTGCTTTACCCTCTACTTGCTAATCTCTTAAATGAAATGCTTATTGATAAAATGTTATTAACTGATTAACCAAGATGTTTGCTTTATTAGGACCTTTATCAAAAGACTTTTGTTCACTGTTGTTGTTCAGTGGTGTCCAACTTTTCATGACATGGTAAGGGGTTTTCTTGTCAAAGTTGCTGGAGTGGTTTGCCATTTCCTTCTCCATAGGAATTAAGGCAAACAGAGGTTAAGTGACTTGCCCAGGGTCACACAGCTAATAAGTGTCTGAGGTCAGATTTGAACTCCAAGCCTAGTACTCCAATCCACTGAGCCACCTAGCTGTCGAATATAAAAAGAGACTGCCTTAAGTCAAAGGAATGAATATGGAGTGGTAGAGTTCAAGATGTGAGTGGCAGGCATACCAAAATTAGGGTTTTGGTTTCCAGAGACCTCTTTTTTAAAAGTTTTATTGATGCCTTAAAAAAAAAAATCACACTTATTCTTGATATGCCTCTCCTCAGCCTATGAGCCTTCTTTTGTAACAAAGGGAAGAAAAGAAAAGGAAAAAAAAACAGTTTAGCACACCAAGAAACACATCACATTCCATACCTATAGTCCTTTCTGGGGCTACCTCTGGCAGTTTACACTGCTGGTATCATCCTCTACTGTTCACTCTTATACTACATATCCAAAAAGTTGCCAAATTATATTAGTTCTTTACTATATCTCTCCCATCTGTCTCCTCCTCTCTACCAGCACAACTTCTTTCTACTGTTGTTCAAGCCCTTTGAACCTTTAGCCTGGACTATTGCAACAGCTTCCTAATCAATCTCTTAATATCAGGTCTTGTCTCCAAAACATCCTCCACACAGCTGCCAGAGTGCTTTTCCTAAAGGTCACTCACATCAAACCATGTCACTGACCTGTTCAAGAAACTCTGATGGCTCCCTTTTGATACTAGGATCAAATATTTCACCTTTATCACCTCTTTTTAATTTCTCTTTTTGTATAAATTTTATAATGTCCATGCTAATTCCCACAATAGTACATTTAAACTCAATTTATAAGTAAGTGTGTGTATATATCTATCTAGATACATATCTATATAGAAATCTATATCTAGATATTGTGAGAAATGCTAACAGTTTGGTTCTCACAGAATCAATAGGAAAACAGGACAGGGGGAGATTGGTTTATTGATTTATTGGTTTACTGGTTTACACAAATATGTAAACAAGATGAGGGGGAGATTGATTTTCACAGACTGTAGAAACGATAGATATTGCATTGCAAACACAGATGTTACAGGAGATGTGCAGGAATGTTGGGACAAGTTGAGGGTTAAAGCCAAGTAATCCTATAGAACCTTTGTTCTGCTTCTGTATAGGTGTGTGGGTCCCGTCAGGGAACAGTCACACCCAATTCTCAAGAGAATTGATAATAAAGGTCTCTTCTCTCACTCCACAACTGTGATTTCATTATCACCCAGCTAATTTTTGTTTGGGGAATTCACCGAGCCCAGTCTCGGACTGAATTCTGAACTGAGTTTGGGTTTTTTATTACAATATCTATTATCTATATCTAGCAATGTATCTATATCTGTATCAATAGATATCTATCTGTATCTATAAATTTGGCGTTCATGCTCAAAAAAAATTTTTTTTGTAGTTTTTTGTTTTGTTTTGTTTTTTATTAAAAACAGTGTGAAACAGAAAAAATTTGGAGACTTCTATTGTATTCCACTGACCCCAGATCTCAGTTCTTTTGCTTTTAAATTCTGGGGTCATTTCATCTCTCTGCTAATCTTTAACTGTCTCCAGGATCTTTTACATGCAAGTTTGCCAATGAAAGTCTGAAAGAGGCACACCTTTACTTGTCAACTTTTCTGTTCTTGGCTGTTTACATCCAGTCATTTCCTTGAGCCCATGGGGGACTGCATTGATCAGGATTGCCCTCACCAACTCCCAATCTCTGGAGCTTTCTTCCCTATCCTTTCTCCATTCCACATTCTCCAGCCTATGGGATCACTAGAAAGCTGACTTTAGAAGAGCAAGTTTTCATGTTGATCAGGTCTGATCAGGTGCTGTTCCCTAGCAGGAAGTTTGTTCCCTAAAGGGAGGGCTTGGTTTCGATTCTCCACACCAGTTTGTGCTATGCTAATATTGACTAAGGATTGATCATTACATTACCTTTCACACATTCCTGCAAAATATAAACACATTAGTTATCCTAGCAAGCTGCTCTAAGCCTGGAGGCCTCAGTTCAAACAAAGCATTGTTTTAATTGGTTGGGAAAGGGTAAACAGTGCTGTCTTAATGAATTTGCTAATGAATTTCCTTGGTTGGGGGGCCATATATTTGCAGCCAACGAAAGTTCTACCGGCCCCTGCTTCCCAACCTCAGGGGCTGGGCCTGCCCCCTCTACTTTGTCCTATTACCTCAACCCAACAAATTACTGTTTGTTTTAAT
The DNA here is from genome assembly GCF_900497805.2 of Vombatus ursinus. Classification (NCBI taxonomy): domain Eukaryota; kingdom Metazoa; phylum Chordata; class Mammalia; order Diprotodontia; family Vombatidae; genus Vombatus; species Vombatus ursinus. Next base: position 6,113,093 of record NW_020954580.1, on the reverse strand, counting down.
TTGACAGCCCTCTTGAGTTCCCATCCCATTTCAAATCAATCTCCCAATTCTGGGCATCTTTCCTCCCTGTCAGGAAATTTTTCTTTTACTCCTGATGACTAGTCAACCTTATTTCTTCTCATTCTTTTGTCCAACCAAGATGGAGGCAGGGTTGTTTTCTGAGCCTACCACAGTTTTCTTTCTGTGAGTCGTTGATTCAATGTCAGTCAGGGCACAGAAAGGCCCCTTCACACAGGAGGAGCTTCATTTCTGGGCTCAACTAAGCCTAGGTTCAGTCCTGGGTGAACCTGACCCCAAAGAGAAGAAAGTTAGGCTGTTCTCATGATTTCCGGTTTATTGGGCCCCAGCTCTTTAAAGCCAAGTATAGTTCATGTCTAGGGTTTCCCCTAAAAGGGAAATTATATAAGGACCCAGTGGCCTCTAAAGTACCTTTCGGGTCTAAAAAACACCCAAAACAAAACCTATGTTCTTTCTAGGAAAAATATACATGTAGATATCAAGTTTCAGACAACTAATTTTTTTCCTCCACCACCCAGAGAAAATTCTTAAAATATCATCATCGATGTGCATTAAGAATACTTAAAATAGAAGGTAGAAAATCGGGAAAGAATTTTTACAACCAGTGTCTCTGATAAGGGCCTCATTTCTAAAATATATAGAGAATTAAGTCAAATTTATAAAAATACAAGTCATTCTCCAGTTGATAAATAGTCAAAGGATATGAACTGGCAGTTCTCAGAAGAAGAAATTAAATCCAACTATAGTCATATGAAAAAATGCTCTAAATCACTATTGATTAGAGAAATGCAAATCAAAACAACACTGAGGTACCACATCACACCTATCAGATTGGCCAAGATGACAAAACAAGAAAATGATAAATGTTGGAGAAGATGTGGGAAAATTGGAACACTAATGCATTGTTGGTGGAGTTGTGAAATGATCCAACCATTTTGGAGAGCAATTTGGAACTATGCCCAAAGGGCTATAAAAATGTGCATACCCTTTGACCCAGAAATAGCACTTCTAGGGCTATATCCCAAAGACATCATACACATGGGAGAAGGACCCACATGTACAAAAATATTTATAGCAGCTCTTTTTGTGGTGGCAAAGAATTAGAAATTGAGAGGATGGTCATCAATTGGGAGATGGCTGAACGAGTTGTGGTATATGAATGTAATGGAATACTATTGTGCTATAAGAAATGATGAACAGGGGGCAGCTAGGTGGCACAGTGGATAGAGCACTGGCCCTGAAGTCAGGAGGACCTGAGTTCAAATCTGGCCTTGGACCAAACACTTAACACATACTAGCTGTGTGACCTTGGGCAAGTCGCTTAACCCCATTGCCTCACTAAAAAAAAAAAAAGAAAGAAAAAAGAAATGATGAACAGGCTGACTTCAGAAAAACCTGGAAAAACCTGTGTGGTCTGATGCTGAGTGAAATGAGCAGAACCAAGAGAACGTTGACTAATATTGATAAACTTAACCCTTCCCAGCAATACAAGGATCTAAGACATCTCCAAAGGCCTTGTTATGGAAAATGCTATCCACATCCAAAAAAAAGAACTATGGAGTTTGAATGCAAATTGAAGCATACTATTTGCTATTTTTTTCTCTTCTGTTGAGTTTTGTTTCCTCTTTCTGGTGGTTCCTCCTATTGGTTCTAATTTTTACTTACAACATCACTAATGTGAAAATATGTTTAATAGGAATGTATATGTATAGCCTATATCAGATTGTGTGCCATCTCGGGGAGGGTGGTGGGGAGGAAGGAGAAGAAAAATTTTAAACTCAAAAGCATATGGAAGTGATTGTTGATAAATCAAAATAAATTAATTAAAAAAATAAATGGGAAGGCATAGGAATTGGCATCCTGTAAATAAAATAAAAGCTGTTTCAAAAAAAAAAGAGTGCTTAAAATATAAAACAATAACCCATCACATTAAAAGCCTTTTCTAGTCCTTAATTTTTATAGCTTCCCTTAAAGACAACCCCTAATTTATCCTTTGTATATCTTATATATAATTTCTGTATGTAGTTTACTACATTTTTCACCTCCTGGGGTTAGGCATTGTCTTTTGCTTTTCTTTATACCCCCAGGGCTTAGCATAGTGCCTGGCACATAGTAGGCAATTGATAAATTCTAGTTGATTGACCATACCCATTATACTCTCCTGGGAGATAAAGACAATTCTCCAGGTCTGTGGGACATATTCATATTTACCTCTGATCTCCACTTACTGATCAAGTAACAAGTTTAGATCTCCTGGCAAACTAGGGCATGGATTGGGTTTTCTTCATCTTTATAGCTATGGTATGCTTCTTTTATTGTGACATGGCCACCAAAAAAGGTGTAATGTAATCTTGGGGTGCATTATGCCCCTGCAATCCTACTGTACTCTGCCCTCAGCAAGTCCCACTTAAGTATCATGTTCAGGCCACAGTACCAGGGTTTAAGAAGGACATTGAGGGGCAGCTAGGTGGCACAGTGGATAGAGCTCTGGCCTTGAAGCCAGGAGGACCTGAGTTCAAATTTGACCTCAGACACTTGACACTTATTAGTTGTGTGACCCTGAGCAAGTCACTTAACCCCGTTGCCTAGACAAAAAAAGAAAAAAAAAGGACATTGATAAACTGGAGAGTATTGAGAAGAAGACAACTAGAGTTCATGGCATATCAGGATTGGTTGAAGGAAATAATAATAATAATAACAATAACAACAACAGCTAACATTTATATAGTGCCTACTATGTGCTAGCCACTGTACTAAGTTATGATTTCATTTCATCCTCAAAAACCCTGGCTATTATTATAACCCTCATTTTTACAGATAAGGAAACTGAGGCAAACAGAGGTTAGGTGACCTGTCCAAGATCACATGGCTAGTAAGTGTCTGAGACAGATCTGAACTCAGGTCTCTGGACTCCAGACCCAGTGTTCCATGCACTATGGCGTCCCCCCTCAATGCCCAACTTGCACCACATTATTTCTTTGGTCAGTGTTTGGTTCTATTTGGCTGAAACCCCTGAACTAGGCCAGACAACACAACATAGTAGAGTAAAAAGTGTGTTGGATTTGGAGCCAGAGGAGCTGGGTTCCAGTTCCAGCTCTGTAATTTACTAGCTGTGTGTCCCTGGCCCAGTCACTTAGCCTTCTGGGCTCCAGTTTCCTAATCTGTATAAAATGAGGAGGGTTGGACCAAATGACATCAGAGGTTTCTTCAACTCTAAATCTAATCCCATGATCTGGATCACCATAGGGCACCAACAGTGCTGACCTTAGACTGACCATGAGTCAGAGCTGTAACACTATTAGGAAAAGATTGTGAGGTAATTTTCCTATTACAGCCAACCCTTCCCAGACTTATGTCAGAGTCCTGTGTGCAATTCTGAACCAGGTTGCTAAAGAGCAGAAGAGGAGATATGGAGGAAGGTCAATGGGGATATGAGGCAGATAAGATTAAAAGAACTGGACTGGGGCCACAAAAGAGAAGGCTGAAAGAGAGCCTCCATTCTTTAATAATGAATCCCTTTCCCTTCTCTGTTAATCCTATCCTAACCAGCTACTCCAACCCACCTATCTCTTCCTCTGCTGAATTTCTATAGAGCTCACCTATCTGACATTTCCTACAGGACCTTTCCCTGTAAATTCACTTTCCATGTAAGTAAAGTGGCCTAGAACCCTGGGAGGCTTGTTTCTGGCCACAGAAACATAATTAAGGTAGGAATTTTGAATGAAAGATTTTCATTTATTGCTTTTCTCCCTCCCTTTTATTTGCATGAGACATCTACAGAATTGCCGGCTGAGGGGAAACTATAGCACTTGAGATCCACATAAGTCTTGTGGGCTCAGTACCAGGCACATAGTAAACTAACCCTTCATGTGCCCTGGCTACGTAGGCTCTTTCTCTATGTATACATCTTGTTCCTTTGTCGTACTAGTGCATATCAGCTCTTTCCACAAGTGATACCTTATTTTTATGAGTCTAAACCAGGTCTATTGGGGAGATGGTCTATTGTTACTTTTCTCATTCTTCTTACTTTCATTAAATGTTTTTTGCTTTGGACTAATAGTGTCCTCTGTCTGAACGGTAAAAGTAAACACATTGGTGGGGGCTCAGGAGCTCTCAAGTCTTTTGTAGTGGATATAGAACACCAAGTACCTCAAACCAGAGTGTTTTTTAGGGAGACCACCTGAATGAGGAGTGAATATAGTCCCTATTCATTTAAATATCATACATAGTGCTGCATTTGGAGCGTGAGGACCTGATACTGATTCCAAATCTGAGCTCTGCTACTTATTACTTTTGTGACCCCTCAGAAGTCAACTAATCTGAACCTTCCTTTCCTTCTCTGTAAAATGAGGATATGACCTAGATGGCATCTGAGGTCCCTTCTAATGATATCTACCTAAATCTATAATCTCTAGATGCTATGAATGTGTATTTTATCTTTCCAATTGAATTATAAGTCCCTGGAGGGCAGGTTGCCTCCTTGACTCTTTTCCAGCAAGGTATCTTATTATCTAACAGTAGCTTACAGAATGTCAATGAATGACTGAGAGTGACTAGTGATTCTTTCTATCTTTATTGAGGCAAATTTGGCATAGATGGGACCAGTGAGGTTCTTATTTAACCAATGAAGGTCAGCCCCTTTCCTGTGGTTTGTGGTCTTAGAGAGTTGCCTTGGGGGACTAAAGGCCCTAAAAGCTCACACTTGCCCAAGGTCATACAGCCGGTATACAGCTAGTCACTCTGTTAAGCTCCCTCTCCAGAGGCAGGATATGGGAGAGAATGCTAGGATTTCCAAGGGTGTCTGAGTCTTCTGGTATGGCTGACTGGTGGAGAGGGAGGGCCCGGCTGGGAGAAGAGGAAGTCTAATTGGCAGTCACAGAAGGCTAGAGCCAGTTGGCATCCAGGACAAAATATTAGGAAACAGGTCCAAAGTTAGCTGTGAGCAATTCCCAGAAAGGATCGGCAGAGGTCAGGATTCAACCACGTTAGCCTGACAGTCTCTACACTATAAGCAGAGAACTGGCAAAGTTCTGGATGACTGATAATCATTATGAAGATTAGCATTTATGTAACACTTTTAAGGTTAGCAAAGAGCTTTCCAAACAACAACCCTAAAGGACCACTTTGCCTCAGTCATCTGATTGTTTGGGGGTAAAGTCTTTTCTACTCTTTCAAGTAGGTGTCCTTCCCATAGCCCCAAACGCCTAGAGAGAATTCCTGTCTCAGAGACTTTGTACCCTTACTCTGTAGCTGCAGCATAGGTCGGACTTCCAATGCCCTTCAACCCCTGCCTCCAGGCATTTTCTCTGGCACTCCCCCATGCCTAGAATTCTCTCATCCGCACCTCCTGGCCTCCCTGGATTCCTTCAAGCTCCAGCTAAAATCCCACCTTCTGTAAGAAGCCTTTCCTGATACCCCCTTAATGGTAAGTGCCTTCCCTTTGATATCATCTCCAGTTTGTCTGGTATACGGGTTATTTGTACATTTTGTTGTTGTTTAGTTGTTTTTCGGTTGTTTCTGACTCTTCCTGACTCCATTTGGGGTTTTCTTGGCAAAGATACTGAAAAGGTTTGTCATTTCCTTCTCCATTTCACAGATAAGGAACTGAGGCAAACAGGGTTAAATGACTTGCCCAGGGTCACACAATTAGTAAGTACCTGAGGCCAGATTTGAACTCACCAAGATGAGTCTTCCTGATTCCTGGCTTTATAACCACTGCACCACCTAGCTGCCCCTTATTGATACATAGTTGTTTGCATGTTGTTTCTCCCATTAGACCGTGAGACACTTAGGAGCAGGGACTGTTCTTTGTCCTTCTTTGTATCCCAAGCACTTAGCACAGTGCCTGCCTGGCACATAGTAGGTGCTTAATAAATGTTTATTAATTTAGTTCCCAGTGTTCAAGGCCCAGCTCCAATTAAGCAATAAACCAACAAGCTAGGGACAGGTGGCACACTGGATAGAGCACCAGCCCTAAAGTCAGGAGGACCTGTGTTCAAATCCGGCCTCAGACCAAACACTTGACATTTACTAGCTGTGTGACCCTGGGCAAGTCACTTAACCCCAATTGCCTTAAAAAAAAAAATAAACCAACAAGTATTTATTAGAGCCTATGTTCCAGGCACTGTGGGACATACAGACGAATGAAACAATCCCGTCCTCAGTCCTTGGGGGAGACAATATGGATACAACCCACCTCCTTTCTTGAAGCTTTCCCAAGCTACTCAGTTCATAGTTATTTCTTTCTCTAGCACTCAGCAATCACTTCTCTTTTTTAAAATGATTTTTTATTGATATAGTTTGGTTTTACATCGCATTCATTTCTGAATATATCCTTTCCCTTTCCTTCAAACCATCCCTTGTAACAACAACAAAATTTAACAGTTTAGCAAAGGAACCAAGATACTAAAGAAATCTGACGTTATATGCAGCATTCCACACCCATAGTCCCCCACCTCTGCAAAGAAGGGAGAGGGCTGTATTTTCTCACCTCTTTTTTCAAGGGACAGGTTTGGCCATTATAATTACATGCTAGTAATTACATTGCTATCTTGTGACATCCTTCCTATTTTCTTGTATTGATCCTTAATTCATTTCATATATGTCTTATCTCTACATCTATAAGGTCTTTAAAGACAGCAGGTTAGGGGCAGTTAGGTGGTGCAGTAGATAGAGCTCTGGGCTTGGAGTCAGGAGGACCTGAATTCAAATCTGGCCTCAGACACATAACACTTACTAGCTGTGTGACCCTGGGCAAGTCACTTAACCCCATTGCCTAACCAAAAAAAAAAAAAGACAGCAGGGCAGATTTCATTTTTCACACTTTTATGATAATGGTTATAATACTACAACATAATTATTTATAATAACATTTGTTGTTTGGTCATTTCAGACATATCTGATTCTTTGTGACCCCGTTTAGGGTTTTCTTAGCAAAGATGCTGGAATGGCTTCTCCAAATTATATTTATCATAATGTAATAAATGATTATAATATAATGTTATAATAATGGTAATAACTAACATTCATAGAGCATCAGGGGCTTTAAATAATAATGATGATGATAGCCAACATTTTTATAGCACTCTAAGGTTGCAAAGAACTTAATTTATGTTTTGCATGACTGCACATGTACAATCAATTTCATACTGCTTGCCTTCTCAATGGAGGGGGGATAGGAGAGCAGGAGAGAAATTGGAACTTAATTTTTTTTAAAAATTAGTGCTGGGGCAGCTAGGTGGCACAGTGGATAGAGCACCAGCCCTGAAGTCAGGAGGACCTGAGTTCAAATCCGGCCTCAGACCAAACACTTGACACTTACTAGCTAGTGACCCTGGGCAAGTCACTTAACCCCAATTGCCTTAAAAAAAAAAAGAATAAATAAATAAATAAAAATTAGTGTTAAGGGGCAGCTAGGTGGCACAGCGAATAGAACTCTGGGCTTGGAGTCAGGAGGACCTGAGCTCAAATCGGACCTCAGACACTTAATACTTACTAGCTGTGTGATGCCGGGCAAGGCACTTAACCCTAATTGCCTCCCCCCTCCCCCCCAAAAAAGGCAAAAAAAAATTAGTGTTAACATTTTTTCAATGTAATTAGGGAATATTTAATAAAGATAAATAAATAAATAGATCTTTTTAGAAAGAACTTTGTTTTCTCATTTGATCCTCACAACAACCCTGTGAGATAAATAGTTTATCTCCCTTAACTGTAGTCCCAGGCCAATATGGTTCTCTTCTTTCATTTAAGCAGCTCTAGAAAGTTCATCTCCTTCATGAAATCATCTTTATTGTCATTATCACCATCTCCATTATCAACAATTTCTTTTTTTGCCAGGCAATCAGGGTTAAGTAACTTGCCTGCCAGGGTCACACAGCTTAGTGAGTATTATGTGTCTGAGGCCGGACTTGAAGTCAGGTCCTCCTGACTCCGAGGCCAGCGCTCTATCCACTGCGTCACCTAGCTATGCCCGTCATCAACAATTTCTTAACACTCCCTCAGTTCCTCTTTTCATCACTTCTTTCCGGGACTATTGCATCACTTCTTTCTGGGACTATTGCATCACTTCTTTCCGGGACCACTGCAGGAACCTTCTAATTAGTTTCCTAGTCTCAAGCCTCTCCCCGCTCTAATCCATCTTTCACTGAGCTGCCAGAGTGCTCTTCCTAAAGAACAGATGTTACTTGTCAATTACTCCATATTATCCCTAGGGTCAAATATAAATTCTTCTGTTTCCTGTTTAAAGCATTCCATTCTCTGGCTCTGACTTTTCTTTCTAGACTGATCTTGTATTAGTCTTCCCTTCACACCAGCCAAACTGGCCTACTCCACTTTTTCCATTTTGGATATTCCATTTCCTACTTTCATGCTTTTTTAACTTTTTAGGCATTTGGGGTTAAGTGACTTGCCCAGGGTCCCACAGCTAGTAAGTGTCAAGTGTTTGGTCTGAGGCTGGATTTGAACTCAGGTCCTCCTGCCTTGAAGGCCGGTGTTCTATCCACTGCGCCACCATGCTTTTGCAGACTATTCCCCATACCTATGATGCTCTCCTATCTCACTTCTGCTTCTTGGAATCCCTATCTCCTTTCGAGATTAAGCTCATGAACCACCTTCTACATGAGGCCTTTCCTGATTTCCCCAGCTGTCAATGCACTTTTCCACCAATCGCTTTCTATATATCTTGTTTTGACTTGTGCCTGTATGTAGTATTTCCCCTCAATAGAAAATAAACTCCTTGAAGGCAGGAACTGTTTCATTTTTACCTTTGAATTTCCAGTGACTGGCACGATGCTTAGCAAATAGAAGGCTTAATTAGTGATCCTGGAATTGGGTTAAATTGAGTTATTGCTGTGTACAAGGCACCGTCCTCAGTGTTTGGGAAATACGGAAAGGTTTAAAATGTCGGCCCTGCTGTTGCTTCCTGACCCTCCCTATCATCAGGACCTTCTGGGAAAAGGAGTAATGGAGAGGAAATCTGGATTCATCTAAGCTTGGCATATGTTTAGTCTGTGTGTACTTGGCAGGTATCCCAGGTAACACTGTCGTAATCGTCGGTTCCAGGCATGTCCTGCTTTCCATAACCATTAACCAGAAAAGGGGTGTAGTTTGTAATTCTACCCACCAGGTGGAGCACTACTCCAGCTACTGGACCCTTTGAGATTGCTTTGAAAAATGCACAAAACAGCCTCACGCACTGCCCATCGTCATCAGACCACCTGCTTCAAAGAGCTGGCCAAAGAGAAACCCTCAAGGACTGGGTTCTGAAGTTGTTCAGGGGCAGCGGTTCTTTTTTTGTTGTTGTAACCTTTTCTTGTTTGTTGTAACCTAATTATCAAATTGCTAACATTCTTTTCATTATAATCTGTTTTATTACAATTAACATCATTTCTTTCCGAGGTTTTTTTTTTTGAGGATATTAAACTTTTGATGAAAATAATGTAGCTTGAGGCTTTTTTAAACATGGACAATCATATTAAATATATTTCCACATTAGCCATGATTTGAAAGAAGAATCAGAACAAAAGGGAAAATCCATGAGAAAGAAAAAAAGAGAGAGAGAATAGTATGCTTCAATCTGCATTTAGACTCCATGGTTTTTTCTCTGCATGTAGATAGCATTTTCCATCATGAGTCTTTTGGAATTGCCTTAGATCATTTGCATTTCTGAGAAGAGCTAAGTCTGTCAAAGTTGGTCATCGCACAATGTTGCTGTTACTGGGTACAATGTTCTCCTGGTTCTGCTCACTTCACTCAGTATCAGTTTATGTAAGTCTTTCCAGGTTTTTTCTGAAATCTGCCTGCTTATCATTTCTTCTTTTTTTTTATTAATTTATTTTGATTTATCAACAATTACTTCCATAAGCTTTTGAGTTTTAAAATTTTCTCCCCCCTCCTTCCCTCCCTCCTCAAGACAGTACGCAATCTGATATAGGCTATACATATACATTCCTATTAAATATATTTTCACATTGGTGATGTTGTAAGAAAGAATTAGAACCAATAGGAGGAACCATCAGAAAGAGGAAACAAAACAAGACAGAAGAAAAAAAATCTGCTCATCATTTCTTATGGAATAATAGTTTTCCATTGCATTCATATACCACAACTTGTTCAGCCATTCCCCAATTGATGGGCATCCCCTCAATTTCCAATTATTTACCACCACAAAAAGAGCTGCTATAAATATTTTTGTACGTGTGGGTCCTTTTTCCTTTTTCAAATGATCTCTTTGGGATACAGATGTAGTAGTGGCATCGCTGGGTCAAAGGGTATGCACATTTTTGTAGCCCTTTGGGCATAGTTCCAAATTGCTCTCCAAAATGGTTGGATCATTTCACAACTCCACCAACAAAGCATTAGTGTTCCAATTTTCCCACATCTTCTCCAACATTTATTATTTTCCTGTTTTGTCATGTTGGCTAATCTGATAGGTGTGATGTGGTATCTCAGTGTCATTTTAATTTAAGGACAGCAGTTCTTAACCTGAGGTCCAATAACCTGTTTTCGAAAATATTTTGATAACTATATTTCATTGTGATTGGTTTCCTTTTGTAATCCTATGTGTTTTATTTTATGTACTTAAAAACATCTTCCTGAAAAGGGGTCCATAGGCTTCACCAGACTGCTGTAGAGGTCCACAACCCCAGAAAAGGTGAAGAACCCCTTTGTCCAGGGGATGAAAAATAAAGCATAATTCTGCAATATGAAAGATACACAATCTATTTTTCACATCACACTTGATTTCAATCCTTTGTATTCATATTACATAGGCAATCCACTTTCTTTGGCCACATAGTTTGGTAAATAGTAGAAAAGAAAAGAAAAGAAAAGAAAAGAAAAGAAAAGAAAAAAGAAAACTTTCAGTGCTTTTCTCCTGGGGCACTTTGTCTATGGTCTCAGAAAATAACAATAACAACAACAACAACAACTCAGTAAATCTCCTTAGGACACTTCCTCCATGGATCAGGAGGGGAGGGAGAGGCAGAAATATGTAGAGAAAGGAACTGGATTCTGAGACCCGCTAGAGTTGACTGTACAAATAAAGGAGAAACCATCTGAAGTACCAGGGGATTGGGCATATCTTGGTCTTCTCCCTAATTGCTCAGGTTTTTAGAAGCTGCCTTTCTTTTCTTTTTTTAAAATTTTTATTATTATTATATTTTAGAAGCTGCCTTTCTTACATCCCAGTCCGTATTTCTCTGCTCACTGCTCCATTGTTTGGCTGCTCTGTCTGACTTTCCAGACCGAGTTCCTTTGGCTATCATGGTTCTTGGTATAGATCACCACAACAGCAGCAAGCTATAGCTACGACCACCATTGTCTCTAACTCCATCCCTCCATTTTGTTTTAGAGAATAGAACAAAACAAACAAAACCCCCAGCAATTTCTGCTTTTGCTCCCCAAGCCTAGCTGACTAGGGGAAAAAAGAGTCTTCGATTGGAACAGGAAGGAAAGGAACCAAGATGGCAGAGAAAAGGGAGGGACTCACCTGAGCTCTCCTAAATTCCCCTCCAACTTTAAATAATGCCTCAAAACAAATTCTGGAGAAGTAGACTTCACAAAAGGAAAAAATAAAACAATTTGCTAGCCTAAGACAACTTAGAAGGTTAGCAGGAAAGGTCTGTTGTACCAGGGTGAGAGTGGAACACAGCCCAATGCAGGCTGCCCCAGCACGGGGGACACTCCAGCAAACCAGCAGCAGGCCTTGGGGGTGAATGAATCCGCTGTGGCAGTAGCGGCTCCCTGAGCTCTCAGGCCACAGATGACAGGGAGTTGGACAGCTGGTCAGAAAGGGATTCCAGTGGTCCCTTTGCTGGAACTGGGTGCAGGACTATGTTGCATTGGCCATACTCGAATCCAGGTCAGACGTCCTGGACTGAAGTCCCAGGAGGAATACTAGTACACCGGGGCTTGTGGCTATTGGGGAGCCAGGACCCTGGTCACAATTCCAGGGTGGAAAAGAGAGCTTGTAGTTGCTCACAGACCAGGAGAGGAGTAAATACACCTTTCCTTAGATCATACCACCTTGGAAGAATTGAAAACTTACACACACACACCCCCCCCCGAAGCTCTGAAAAAGCTGCACAAAAAACCTGAAGCTTGGGACAGTGCCCCCTCTGCCCCAGCGGCAGAGCCCAACCTTAAGATAAAATTAAAAGTCAAGAAATAGGCTAGAAAAATTAGCAAACAACAACAACAAAGAAGCTGACTGCAGAAAGTTACTATTATGATACAGAAGATCAAAACAGAAACTCAGAAGAAAACAACAAAATCTTTTAAAACTGCTACATCCAAAGAAAAATGTCAATTGGTCTCAAGCCCAAAAAGAATTCCTGGAAGAGCTCAAAAAGGATTTTTAAAATCAATTAAGAGACATAGAGGAAAATTTGGGGAAAGAAAAGAGAGCAATGCAAGAAAATCATGGAAAAAAAAGAGTCAAAAGCTTGGTTTAAAAAAAAAAAAGGCACGAGTGGATAGAGCATGGGCCCTGGAGTCAGGAGGACCTGAGTTCAAATCCAGGCCTCAGACACATAACACTCAGTAGCTGTGTGACTTTGGGCAAGTCATTTAACCCCAATTGCCTCACAAAAAAAAAAAGGCACAAAAAATACTGAAGAAAATAACACCTTAAAAAACAGAATTGGCCACATGGAAAAAGATATACAAAAAAATCACTGAAAAAAAGAACTCCTTAAAAAGTAGAATTGGCCAAATGAAAAAGGAGATACAAAAGCTCACTGAAGAAAATAATTCCTTAAAAATTAGAATTGGGCAAGTAGAAGCTAATGACTCCATAAGATGTCAAGAAACAATAAAACAAAATAAAACAATATAAAAGCAAAAATCAAAAGAATGAAAAAATACAAGAAAATGTGAAGTATCTCATTGGAAAAGCAACTGACCTGGAAAACAAGTTGAGGAGAGATAATTTAAGAATTGTTGGACTACCTAAAAGCCATGATCAAAAAAAGAGCCTAGGCATCATCTTTCAAGAAATTATCAATAAAAACTGCTCTGATATTCTAGAACCAGAGGGTTAAATTGAAATTGAAAGAATCTACAGATCACCTCCTGAAAGAGATTCCAAAATGAAAACTCCCAGGAATATCACAGACAAATTTCAGTGTTCCCAGATCAAGGAAAAAATATTGTAAGGAGCCAAAAAGAAACAATTCAAATATCATGGAGCCAAAGTCAGGATAGCATAAGATTTAGCAGCTTCTCCATTAAGGGATCAGAGATCTTGTAATATGATATTCCAGAGGAAAAAGGAGTTAGGATTACATCCAAGAATTTCCTACCTAGTAAAACTGAATATAATCAGGGCAGCTAGGTGGCGCAGTGGATAGAGTACCAGCCCTAAAATCAGGAGGACCTGAGTTCGAATCTGGCCTCAGACCAAACACTTGACACTTACTATCTGTGTGACCCTGGGCAAGTCACTTAACCTCAATTGCCCTAAAAAAAAATTTTAAAAACTGAATATAATTCATCAGAGGAAAGAAACGGATATTCAATGAAATAGAACATTTTCAAGTATTCCTGATAAAAAGACCGGAGCTGAATAGAACATTTGACTTTTAAATACAAGACTCAAGAGATGCTTGACAAGGTAAATAGGAAAGAGAAATCATAAGGGATTCAATAAGATTAAACTACTTAAATTCCTACATGGGAAGATAATACTTGCAACTAATATGAACTTTATCTTTACTAGGGCAGTTAGGAGGAGTATACATAGACAAAGGGTACAGGTGTGAGTTGAATATGAAGGTATATTTAAAAAATAAAATTAAAGGATGAGAAAGAATACATTGGGAGAAGGGGAAAGGGAGAGATAGAACGTGGTAAATTATCTCACACAAAAGGGGTACAAAAGAGCTTTTACAGTGAAGGGGAAGATGGGGGAGGTGCTGGGGAGCATTTGAACCTTACTCCATCAGAATTGACTCTAAAAGGAAATAACATATACATTCAGTTGGCTATAGAAATTTGTCTTACGCTACAGGAAAGTAAGAAGGGAAGGAAATAAGAGAGGGGGGAGGGGGGCAATAGAAAGGAGGGTGGACTGGGGGGGCAGGAGTCACAAGCAAACACTTGAGGATGGACTATGCCAAAGGAGAGAGAGAGTACGATGAACTGGGGGAAAACAGGATGGAAGGAAATGCACAGTCATCATAACTGTGAAAAACTGTTTATAGCAAGTTTCTCTGATAAGGGCCTCATTTTTTAAATAAAGAGAGAACTAAGAGCCATTCCCCATTTGATAAATGGTCAAAGGATATGAACAACAAACAGGCAGTTTTCAGATGAAGTGATCAAAGCTATCTATAGTCATATGAAAAAAGTGCTCTACATCACTATTGATTAAAGAAATACAAATTAAAACAACTCTGAGGTACCACCTCATATCTATCAGATTTGCTAAGATGACAGAAGAAGAGAATTGACAAATGTTGGAGGGGATGTATGGAAATGGAGACGTTAATGCATTGTTGGTGGAATTATGAACTGATTCAACCATTCTGGAGAGCAGTTTGGAACTTTGCCCAAACGGCTATAAAACCATGAGTACCCTTTGATCCAGCAATACCATTGCTAGGTCTGTATACCAAAAAGACAAAAAAGAAAAAGAAAAAGAAAAAGGACCTGTATTTACAAAAATATTTATAGTAGATATTTTAGTGATGGCAAAGAATTGGAACTTAAGGGGATGTCCATCAAATGGGTAATGACTGAACAAGTTGTGGCATGTGATTGTGATGGAATACTGCTGTACCATATGAAGTGATGAGCAGGATGCTCTCAGAAAAACCTGGACTCACATGAACTGATGCAAAGTGAAATGAACAGAACCAGGAGAACATTATACCTAGTAACGGCAATATTATAAGACGATCAACTGTGAATGACTTAGCTATTCTCATCAATACAGTGATCCAAGACAAGTCTGAAGGACTTATGATGAAAAATTCTACTCATCTCTAGAGAGACTCTAGAGATAGAGTCTCACTTGTTTTTTTAAACTTTCTTTTTCTCATGTTTTTTTTTTCTTGATCTGTGTTTTCTTTCACAGTATGACTAATAGAGAAATATGTTTTGCTTGACAGCACATGTGTAATCTATATTAAATTGCTTGCCTTCTCAATGAGGGGGAAAGGAAGAGAGGAAGAGAATTTGGAATGCAAAATTTTAAAAAACAAATGTTAAAAATTTTTTTACATGTAATTAGAGAAAAATTGAATTTTAAATAAATATATATTTTTTAATTTTTTTATTTATTTATTTTGATTTGTCAACAATCACTTCCATATGCTTTTGAGTTTAAAATTTTCTCCCCCTTCCTCCCCACCACTCTTCCCAAGATGGCACACAATCTGATATAGGCTATACATATACATTCCTATTAAACATATGTTCACATTAGTGTTGTTGTAAGTAAAAATTAGAACCAATAGGTGTAACCACCAGAAAGAGGAAACAAAACTCAACAGAAGAGAAAAAAAAGTAGCAATTCAACTTCCATGGCTCTTTCTTTGGATATGGATAGCATTTTCCATCACGAGGCCTCTGGAGATGCCTTAGATCCTTGTATTGCTGGGAAGGGTTAAGTTTATCAATATTAGTCATCACACAACGTGTCTGTTATTGTGTACAACGTTCTCTTGGTTCTGCTCACTTCACTCAGCAAATAAATATATTTTTTAAAAAATTGGAACAGAATGGGGCAGCTAGGTGGCACAGTGGATAGAGCACCAGCCTTGAAGTCAGAAGGACTTGAGTTCAAATCCGGCTTCAGACCAAACACTTGACACTTGCTACCTGTGTGACCCTGGGCAGGTCACTTAACCCCAATTGCCCCCCCCAAAAAAAAACAAAAAAGAAAACTGGAACAGAAGAAAGCGGACTATGGGCCTGTACCCCATATCACCACATTCTCTCTACCCATCCCTAGAGATGTCTTTGGTGTCTTGAATACCAGCCCCCTGGCTCCTTTAGAGGGAAGATGGCAGACACTCCAATTCTATCCCCAACCACAGTGAGGGGAAAGAAGAATGAGACTCAATACCCTCATCACTGTTTACTCTTTAAAACAGCAACTTTATCCCTTTGTCTTGTTTTGTTTTTCAGGCAATTGGGGTTAAGTGACTTGCCCAGGGTCATACAGCTAGTAAGTATCAAGTGTTTGGTCTGCAGCCAGATTTGAACTCAGGTCCTCCTGACGTCAGGGCCAGTGCTCTATCCACTGTGCCACCTAGCTGCCCAACTTCATCCCTTTGGAGGAAACTATTTGAACAGACAAGAGAGCAATGCTTGGGTACAGGTTGCAATCATACTTTATTGGGTTCGAATGGCTATGGCTAAAAGCTAGGGAGAGTAAGTTGCTATATGGACAAAACTTGAATCATCATATATTCCCTAGAAATATAGGACTTCATGTCCTGAAAGACATCTTTCTTTTTTCCCTTCCCCATGATGCTTTCAGTCATTGACTCTCCCTTATGCCTCCCCAAACATCAATCACTCCTAGGTTCCATCTCTGTTGTAGTCTAGCCTCATTATAATATCATCAGCATACATCAGCACAGCCTTGAACATACCCAGTCCAAACTCCAGTGGACTCCACTGGATTCCATTCCATTCCCCTGTTGAATATCCTACTGTGTTTCTCTGTCATTGCCTCAGTGCATACTCTAGTTATCTTGACCTGGTTTAACATTATTGTAGTCTTCTTCTTATGGCATCCTCTTAATATCCCTAGAGTGGTGGTCCCCTTCTATCCTCTTTTCTCCTGTCTTCTTGAAGTAACGTGCTCCCAACAATACATTCTCAAAATAAAGCTAGTAAGGTTGACCCATAGCTTATGAGGACACCTACCCTCAAGATGGTTCCAATCTAATTGGGGGAACAGGACACAGACAGAACAAGACAGATACCTAACAGTACCTAGTAGTCATTTGTAACGAGTACAATGAGTGCCATAGGAGATAAGAAGAAAGAGAAACCACTTCAGAGTGGGAAGGATAGGGAGAGCTTCATGGGAAAGCAGGATTTGAACTAAGGTTTAAGGAAAGATGGGCCCTAATCCACATAGAGGAAGTGGTAAGGGTATCCCAGGTAGAGGGAAGCAGGTGATCAAAGGTACAGAAGGCAAGATTAGGTGACAGTGAGTAAGTAGACCAACCTGATTGAAGTGTTTCTATAGGGAAATCAGGAGAGATAAATTTAGCAAGGCAAACGTGGGACAGATCATGGAGTGCTTCCAGGATTTATCAGTAGAAGGAACGCTACCTTACCTTGACCTCATCCTGTCTGAGTATGGGATTAGTAATGCTGGCTTCTGTCTCCACCATTTTAAAAAATTGGTTATGTTCTTGGATTGCTTGCAAAGTCAATATTTAATCTCATTCATGTGTACATTAATCCAATTGTCAACATGTTTTTTGAACATTCATATGTGTTGGAGTGGATGTTGCAGATGGTAAAATTGAGAGGGTTTGGACCATGTTAAAATGTCTCCATGCATTTCAGTTCAACATGACACACTTTTGCTGCACAACTCAACAAACAGTTTAAATGCCTGCTCTACCTCAGGCACTGTGTACTTAACCACTTTGTGACGAGGCACCCAGTTGAGGGGACAGAAGTGAATCAGGCAGCATTTCCACCCTCACGGTGTTGACATTCTAATATAGAAAGACAGAGTAACTCACATTGACATTGTAGAGCACTTTCTTGGAAACAACCCTCTGAGGTAGCCAGTGAATATGTAAAACATTTCCATGTTGTACAAAGAGGTGACTGAGGCTCACATGTAAAATCACCTGGGCAAGATCACACAGCTAGTAAGTGACAGACTCCAGTCCTCTTTTCACTACATCACCCTCTACCTCTCTATAAATATACAGTTATCCCTTCCACACCACAGGGGTTAGGAGCATGGTGATCTGGAAAATCCTCATGAAAATTTTTGGCCCTCCTTTTGTACCAGAAAAGAAGTCTGTTAGAAGATAAAATATGTTGATATTATGTAATTCTATACATATATTTTATACATTTCTGAGGTTCTAAATTTTTTTCAGTGTCATCTGCTGGCTTTTGAGGGTTGTCTATGACTTCTGAAAAACTCCCAAAATACTCCCATTTAATTTCTTATGCCGACCCTCAATATATCAAAACCTTGATGAGGAAAGTTGCAATGTGGAAGGGATAACTGATTGTGTGTTAGAAGAGGGACTAGAGCTGTGATTTCATTGACTTTGGAACTCCAGGTGAAGGAATTCCTTCTACCAACATAAGCCAGCAACTTCACTTTACCTTATTATAGCCCTAGAGAGTAGCCGTGGGTACTCAGAGTGACTTACCCGGTATGTATCAGAGGTTTGCATGTACCATCTCTTTATCCATTAAGCCATACTGTCTCCCTTAGTATAATGTAGAATGTAAACTATTCCCCCAAAAAGAATACAAGGTTCTCTGAAAGCACAGAAGAGGGATAGCTAATTTTCTGTTTTGGGGAAGGCCTCGAAGAGGAGGTGATTGATTTAGGCCCTGATCCATGGGTAGGATTTTGAAAGATGAGGATGGCAGCCTACAGGACTCAGGAAATATCAAACAGTCTAGGTTGGCTGAGCGAAGGAGACAGAAAGAAGCTCCTTGAGGGTGAGGGCCATTTGTCATTTTTGTTTTGTGCCCACAGTGCCTAAAACAGGGCCTAACCCATAGAAAGTACAAAACAAATGTTTGATGATTGATTAATTGATTGAGGAAGGGGAGGTAAAGTTGAAGAGGTAGGTTGGGACCAAAGCGTGGGAGGTCTTTTGCATGGCACCCTTCAAAGCTTTTCAGACAGGAAGTAACAGGATCAGAGAAATTCCTTAGGAAGATTAATGTCTTAGCCGGGAGGAGAAAATGAAAGGGAGGGAGACCAAAGGCTGTTAGGAAGCCATTCAAATAATCTAGAAAGGAGTAAATGAAGGGAGTTGGCGGAGAGAATAACATAAAAGGCACAGTCTAGAGAGAGACCGAGAGAACAGAAGTGACAGGATTTGGTGATGAATTAGATGAGAGGGAAAGAGATTTTTAAATGGATCTGAAGTTTAAAAGTCTAGGCATCTGTAAGGGGAGGACATGACTCAGAGACAGGGAAAATAGGAAGAGGAGCAGAACGGGAGAAAGAGGATTGTATTGGGTGGATAAACTGTGTGACCTTGGGAAAGTCACTTAACCTCTGTCTTCCTCAGTTTCCTCATGTGTAAAATGGGGATAATAACAGTTTTAAAAGAAAATCCTGGTTCTGGCCTTGTCAATTAAAGGCAAACTCAGGAAATAAGACAAAAGGAGTTTACTGGGCACCCAAGTCATTAGGTAGTTGGAGTGGAGCTGGCTGTGCTGAATTCTAACCTCAAGCTGCTTTTATCGAACAGGCAGCTAGGGTGGCAAAGTAGATGGAGAGTCCAGCCTGGAAGGCTGGGCTCTCAGGAAGGCTCATCTTCACGAACTCAAATCTAGCCTCAGACACTAGCCGTGCGACCCTAGGCAAGTCACTTAATTCTGTTGGTCTCAGTTTCCTCATCTGTAAAATGAGCTGGAAAAGGAAATGGCAAAACACTCCAGCATCTTTGCCAAGAAAACTCCAAATGGGGTCATGAAGAGTTGGTCACCAAAATGACTGAACAACAACAAAACAATTTACATATGATGGCAAGATAATTCTGATGGGTAGACCTTTCAATGAGGAGGTGGGATTTCAGTGTCTCCTTAGCTCCTCCCCATTACAGCATCATTGGGAGATGGGATTAGCTCTCAGGTGATGGGAGTAGTCCTCAGGACCTAGCCCTCTTTTGCAGACTGGCTGATTGGCTGTACCCAATAGTTGAACACAGTTAAAACATAAGAGTCACTCCTCAATCTATTAATCAGTCAGATTGACTCTGTCCCAATGGCTAACTTTGTACAATAGCACCTTCCTCCCAGGGTTGCTTCAAGGAAGTGCTTTGCAAAGCTTACGATGCTATTATGAATGCTAGTTATTATTGTTATTGTTATTGTTATGATTATATAGTTGATACTTCTCATATACTTATCACTCTACTTCTAACATTTAACTTGTGTCAATGATGTAAAAAAAGAAGAAAAAGCAAGCACCAGTCTTTCATTTAAGAAGAAACACAAATTAAATAAAATATTCACTTGGCCAGTCTCACCCAGGAATTCCCTTCTCACCTCCCCATATGTGAATGGCTGCCACCTCTCTGTGACAAGTAGGTGGCACAGTGGATAGAGCACCTGATTTGGAGTCAGAAAGACCTGAGTTCGAATCCTTCTGAGTTTTGGGACCCTGGATAAGTCTCTGTGCCTCAGTTTCCTCACCTGCATAATGGGAATAAGTATAGCTCCTACCTCACAGAGTTGTGAAGATCAAACAAAATAACATATGTAAAGAGCTTTGTAAATCTTAAAGTTCTATGTAAATGCTAGTTATTAGTAGTATTAGTATTATTAATTATTACTACCACTAAGAATCCGCTCGACTGAGTCATTTGACCCAATAAGGATATTTCACAGGCATGACATAATCTATGTCAACAAATTGGTAAAGTGCAATTATTAAAAGAATCAATTTAGTGGTACATGGCCTCCAGGAAGACTATAAAAACTCAGTACAACAAAACCCCAGTGAAGGTGTTCAGCCAGAAGTCACTGGCCCATTGTTGGTGGAATTGTGAACTGATCCAACTATTCTGGAGAACAATTTGGAACTATGCTCAAAGGGCTATAAAACTACGTATATCCTTTGATCCAGCAATACCACTAGTACATCTATATCCCAAAGAGATCATTTAAAAAAGGGAAAAGGACCCATATATACAAAAATATTTATAGCAGCTCTTTTTGTGGTGGCAAAGAATTGGAAATTGAGGGGATGCCCATCAGTCGGGGATCCAACAAGTTGTGGTATATGAATGTAATGGAATACTATTGTGCTATAAGAAATGATGAGCAGGCAAATTTCAGAAAAATCTGGAAAGACTTGTATGGACTGATGCTGAGTGAAGTACGCAGAACCAGGGGAGCATTGTGCAAAGTGACAGCAACATTGTGCAATGACCAACTTTGATAGACTTAGCTCTTCCATCAATACAAGGATCTAAGACAACTTCAAAAGACTCATGATGGAAAATGCTATCTACATCCAGAGAAAGAACAATGGAGTCTGAATGCAGATAGAAGCATATTATTTTTTCTCTTCTTTTTCTTTCTCGTGATTTTCCCCTTTTGTTCTGATTCTTCTTTCATAACATGACTAATATGGAAATGTTTTTAAAAAATGTTCAAAGGAAAAAAAATTAAAAATAAAAATAAATGAATAAGTCATTGGCCTATGTAATACCTGGCCTTGAGAACCAACCATCTAAAGTTGGCCATGTCTTTGGAGACAGGCAGATTAGAATCTGGAATGAGTGTCTAAGAAGTCCCAAGGACTGCCAGAACCCATATGCTAGAGCACCCACTTACAATGCCTCATCAGCAATATCCCTTTTAAATCAAGGGAGCTTTTCAACGTTGCATGAAAAGTGTATGGCTTTTCAGTGACACCTTAGATGTATGGTTATATCACTATGTCCAATCCTTAATGTATTGTTAACTTCGCAACACTATGAAAATGGCATCGATATGTAAGCAATATACATATAATATAGAATCAATCTATTTATGTATATGTATATCTTTGGATATGCTTCTGGAATTCAAGGTGTGTGTATACATGGCTTTCAATATCAGAAACCTAGATAATAGTTAATGAATCAAAAGGATGATTTATTCTTTTTTGATATGTTGAGCATGTACCACAAATTGTTTGACCATTCCTCAACCTGGTGAGGGTCTACTTTGTTTCTAGTGCTTTCCTATCACAAAAAGTGCTTCAATAACTATCTTGGTGAATACAGAGCCTTTCTTTTTCTTATTGAACCTTCTTGGGGCATATTCCTAGCAGTGAAATATCTAGGTCAAAAGATATGCACATTTTAGTCATTCTCTTTACATAATTCCAAATCGCTTTTCAGACTGGTCAGGCCAATTGTCAGCTCCACAAACAATGAACCAGTGTGCCTATCATTCTTTTTTTTCCTTTTTTTTTCTTTTTTTCTTTTTTTGAGGCAATTGGGGTTAAATGACTTGCCCGGGATCACACTGTTAATAAGTGTCTGAGACCAGATTTGAGCTCAGGTCCTCTTGACTCCAAGGCTGGTCCTCTACCTCCTGCACCACATAAGCTGCCCCTCTGTCTTTCCATAAGTTATCTAACATTGACTAGTCCCATCTATTCATAGGATCAAAAATTTGGAGCTAGAAGGAATCTTAGAGGCCACTGAGTTCAGCCTCCTTCATTTTACAGATTTGGAATTGAGGTCATCCCCAAGTATGCCATAGAGTGACGTAGCCAGTCACATAGTTAGCAAGTCTCTGAGGTGACATTTGAGAACAGGTCTTCCTGACTTCACGTCTAGCACTATACCTTTGTCATGTTCGCTAATTTTCTGGGTATGAACTGAAAACTCCGATTTGTTTTGGTTTGCATTCCTCTTATTATTAGTGATTTGGAGCATTCTTGCATTTGCAAAACCTCCTCCAGGACCAGTCCCCAAAATGGAAATTGGACTTGCAGTTTGGCATATCTATAGGGGTGATTGGCAACTCTCAGGATCCTGGGGGAAACCCTGAGAAGCTGAGGTTTCTAGACTTGTTGTCTGTGAGTTCCCCACCCATGTGTTCCTACTAATAGTTAGCCAGTAATTAACTTTTATAAAAGGGATTTACTAAGAAGGCTTAGCAAGAATAGCAATGAATAGTACAAAGTGTCCTCCCTCCCTCTGTCCCCACAAGCCAACGGTGCCATAAATATACACAGAATCCATGGGAAGAGTGGGCACAAACTTAAATTCAATGATGGTGGGGGCACAGAAGTACAAAACCTATATGGCAAAAAGTTACTTCCTGACTCCTGGTAAAGGAAATCCTTTTCCTTTATGGAGTCCTCATGAAGTTCTCTGTGGGGTGGACCAGTGGTGACGAATGAGCCAATCCATTAAGATGGCTTTTCCCAGGATGTGGTATCCCTGCTGGACATGGTGATGTGCTATTGGTGCAATTTGCTTTTCCACTACTTTTGTTCATTACCACAAAAGGGGCCATGGCTACTAGCACCATTTAGCTTTAATTGCCAGTGGGATCTTTTGAACTCACATAGTTACCCCTGGGCACATCCATTTAAGAGTATCCATGCACCTAAGATCAGCAAAGACTATAAAGAGACAAAAGTGTTCCTGTGTTTACAGCTCTCCTGGCCACGTGGGAGACTAGGAGACACCCCTCCCACACACAGTTCTCAGTTCACAGCTTTTCTGCCTCTTAGCTACAAGAAAAAGAGGGGGAGCTTGGCAGATTGCCAGGCTTTGATATACACATTCAGTTCTCCCTGCTCAGCAATTCTGAAGTCATCAGCTCTTCCATCTCCATGACCAATTAGAGAACTAATTCATACTAGCCCCTCAGTCACAAATGACTGGAATTTGGCTCCACCTGTTTTCATGTGGTTGCTTGAACTAGAATAAGGCAAAGAATATTGGGACACACTCCAAAGTATGACCTTTGTTAATAGCTTTTAATGCTTTGGTTTAGAATTGTTTGTTCCTTTGACCACTTAAAGTGATTACTTTAAAAAATATTTTTTAAAAGTTTATTCATTGTTTAATTTGAAATGGATTATAATACGTGGTGAAATGAAGGGTAACATGGTTAAATGGATTACACAATGGGCCTTGGAGTCAGGAAGCTCTGAGTTCATGTCTTGCCTCTGACATGTGACTGTGGACATTTAACCTCTCAGTGCTCCAATTAAATTTTTTTGAGGCAATCTGGGTTAAGTGACTTGTTCAGGGTCACATAGCTAGTAAATGTCTGAGGCTAGATTTGAACTCAGGTCCTCCCAATTCCAGGGCTGGTGCTCTATCCCCTGTACCACCAACATGCCCTTGCAATTAATTTTCTAAGAATATATTAACAGATGAGCTACAAACCTGCAATAATAGAGAGAATTGCTACACCAGGAGTTTCCTACCATGATGAAATCGAAGATCTAAATCTCCCATCCCCTCCAAAAAAGTGTAAGATATAGACCCAATCCTATTTCTTTTTAACCATACTGCCATCCAATTTTTCCAACAGTTTTTATCGAATGAGTTCCTTCTGTTGTCATCATTCTACCAGTTTTATTTATTTATTTTTTGCACCAGAGCTATAATTTAATCATTGTGGGGAACTTCAAGGGCAAAGTTTGGTGGTTAACAAGAAGAAAGCTCAAGGGAGGAGCACAGTCTAGGAAAGATTATTATTATTTTTAAGGATAGAGGAGATGTGAGGATGAATTTAGACAGGAGGAGGGCAAGAGCCAGTGGAGAGGAAGGGTTTGGAAACACAAAAGAGAGAGCATTGGTAGAACAAGGAAAGTCCTGGAGGGAAATAAGAAGGAATGTGATTCAGGTGAAAGGGTTAGCCTTTGAAAGAAGAGGGATAACACATTCTGAAATGGAAAGGAATGAGGATGAATAAAGACACAGAGAAATGTTAGAATAGAAAGGAGGGAAGTTGAAAGACCTCATCCAGATGTCCCCATTCTTCTCAGTAAAGTAGGAAGGTACCAGATTCAAATAGTCACTTTAATAAATATTTTTATTATAGTTGTTAATTACTTTACTGTGTGAGAGAATAATTTTGTTACTCCTATTCAATTTGACCAATATCTACTCAGTTCATTGTCATTTAATGGGTATCAGTGATTATATTAGTGAATTAAGAAAAATAGGATTAAGGTTGAATAAGTTCTGAGAGTTAATGCTGTTAGGATAAGAGTTATGATTAATGACTATGATTATGATTAAATCACTACGCGTTGATGACAATATCCATGTATTGAGGACTATAACTGATAGATTTATACATGTAGATTTATAGTTTGATATTTAGTCCTGTATTAATCTATATTAGGAATAGGAATAGAGACTTGTTGCACAACATGCCCCCCACCCCCCAGACTCCTTTGTACCCTGGAAGTGTGTTCCAGAAAACCACAGCTTCCCTGTCCTTTTGCATCTGATGGCTATAACAAACAAACGGAAAGCCCCAGAATCCTGTTGGCTACTCACTGACTAAACAATCATGATTAATGACATGTGCAGAGCTTGATGACTGAACTTTGGTGATTAATGGATACTTCCCTTGACCAAATGGGAGTTCTTTCCTTTAGCCAGACATGGAATTTCACTTCCTACCCTTGACCAATCATATGGATTTTCCCTTTCTGGAATTGACCCACTGAAGAATTGTACCACCTCAATCTATTTTTGGTAACTGCTATGGAAAAGCCCAGCTCTATGACTGCAGAGGCAAATCTCGGATCCAGTTTGTTGGGGACCACCAGTTTCCCCGATAAACTGAAAATGCTTGGAGTATCTCAGTGTCCTTTTGTTGCACATTGGATTGGAATTCTGGGTTTATAACTGTGCATGTATATAGTCATAGAAATAGAAATAACAACTGCCCAAGGCTTAAAGAACTTTATAGAGAAATGCTTCTAAATATAAACTATACTGAAGACCAATAAAAAGCCGAAGTTCTTTACCTAAGACATTAATATTATTTAGGTATAAACTATATATGTATATAAAATTGTAAATAAATAGAATAAAATATACTTAAATACTTTGATTACTTTTATCATCGGAATAAAACATAAATCCTCATCAAGGCATTATCTCTAAACATAAAGCATACTTTGAGATCCTATTAGATTCTTGATAAACAAAACCACAGAAGTAACTCTATACAACGTTCTTCTGGCTAATAGCAGCAAGTGAGTGGTTTATTTGTCAACATAAGTTTAAAATCATGATTTTCACATGTTACTTTGGATGAGTGCTCTTCTAGGGTTGTTAATGTGGAGGAGGAAAGTAACAATCACTCCTGTAGAAAATCCTTGGGCAAGTTCATGGTACAATGATGTCAATATGAATGGTAACTGTGACAGATTTTTTTTTTTGAAAAGAGAGGCCTTTGCATGTTTGTAGGCAACAAGATTGGATCCAGTAGGTAGAGAGAGATTGATGATGAGACATAGAGAAAGAATGATGGATGAGTCAAGCCTTGAAAGAGATGAGAGGGGATGGTGTCAAGGGTAATTGGTAAACAAGAGGAAGACATCATCTTCTTAGAATGGAGCAAAGATACAGAAAGATTTTGAGGGGTCGATTTGAGGGCTTGAGGAAAAAAGGAAGGTTTGGAACAGTTGTTGTATGGAGTCTGATGAGGAGTCACCCGGGGTTGCATGAAATGATTACCATGAATTGGTGAGAGCCCAGTTGAGGTTAAATGTAAATTTCTAGTGGACCACTGGTTTTATGATTTCCTCCAGCAGTGTCCTGGGGCTTAGAAAGAGGATAACCACTAGAGAAAACAAAGATTGCAATTTAATTCAACCAAAAATTGCTTATGCAAGGTACTATGTGTAGAAGGTGAAAGATGAAATAACTGAGGAAACAAAGGTTTGATCTTCCGAGAGTATTGATTTATTAAGTAATGCATGACAATTGCCCCTCCTCAGCTTAGGCCTGGACCCCAAATACAGGAGGAAACAGATTTTTATATATTAAAAATAATTCGTCAAATAAGACTAATTAATTAAAAGGAAATGATACATTAGGTAATTTGATTTCTAATTGAATGAAAGATTAAGGACTTTCCAAGCTGGGAGTGGGGAGAGCAAAGTATAATTCCCTGAATTCCCTGAAATCAGAAAAAGAAGTATCCCACCTCTCCTAAATGTCTGTAAACAATCAGTGAAACATGGAAACAATAACTGGTTGATCAGTATGGGGCCAGTTTTCAAATAAGACATATGGGTTGCTTGAGACATATAATTGTGAGAAACCTCATTGCATAGGTCAGCATAAGCTAGGTCCTTAGTTAAGGATCTCTAAGCATTGGAGAGGGGTAGTCTAGCTCTCCAGTCAACCAGGGCTATGTTCAAACAATGCAGTAAGGTTTTCTCCCAATTCCCACAACTGAATAAAGTTTTCTCACAAGACAGAATTTGGACTAGACCATAATTAAATAGAAAGGGAGCTCCAGACTTGAGTCACAAGATGAAGTCAGTGTGGATTATTCGATTCCCACAATTAGCCACTTGCTGTCCTAATCCCCTCAATTCCCTCATATGCTAGGCCCTGGGAATATGAAGATATAAGCAGCTGTAGTCTAGTGTCAAGAACACTGGGTTCTGAGTTGGAGGACCTTTGACCCCAGGGTGGCAGGGGTTCAAACCTAAGTGGTATGGCTCCACATAGAAGACCCATTTTCCTGTGCACTCCAATTCGTTAGCTATGTGACCACAAAGAGGGCACTTTAGCTCTCTCTAGGCCTTGGTTTTTACATTAATAAAATCAATCTAACACTCCATTACAATCTTCTCCATTAGACTGTAAATTCCTTGTGGACAGAGACTTTTTTTCTCCCTTTCTTTGTATCCTCAGCATTTGTCTTATAGAGTTGTTTTGAGGAATTGCTGTATGTGTGTAAGGCATTTTCTAAACCTCAAATTGCCATAGCAAAGGTAGCAATTATAATTATTTCTGTAACTCTTTTCTTGCCTGGAGGACTGTTCCAATAATTGTGTGTTGTGTTGAATGCTAGGTATTGTAGCCTAGGGCAGCTTCTAGCTACCTAGACAAAAAAAAAAATGTCCCTAAAATTAAGGATTGGAAAGGGGCCCAACAACCAGGAATGTCCCTGACCAAAGAATATGTACAAGTCGGTTAGGCATAAAAGTTCACACTCACCAACACCTAGGGATTCAACTTCTAGCAGGTGTCGTCTCATGGCAGGTTGATTCAATTAACCCCCATTTCTTTCATTGCCCACCTGCCCCATTAGGCTGGAAATATGTCCTCATATCTATTGATTAGTCATAGCTTTACTTAACTCAGCCTTAAATAGAACTTGATTTTTCTCCATGGATTGGCCCTGGCACATTCTTTCTAACCAGGACCAATCCTTTCCTTGCCTGGGCCCTATGAGATTGGGTTTACAGTCTTGGCATTAGTTGGGTATCAGATCCCTGTAAGCTAGAAGCAGCAGGCCTCCTAGGAGCAACAAATGGGAGGTGATGAGGAGACAAGCAAGAAAATGGAAATAACAATTCAGCCAACATCTTTGCCTACCTCCTCAAACTAGAATGGGTTGACACTCAGTTTGAGATCTCAGTCTACTCTAGGGAGAAATGGAGCATTAGTACTGGTTCTTCTAAGATCAGGGAAATGCCCTCATATAAGCCCAGGATAGAAAGACACTATGCCAACTGAGCACTGCCTATAGAGTATTAATAAGCCTGGTCCAGCATCCTAGGGGATCAGTGCCCTTAGAGAAATCAGACTATGAGGGAGAGATTATAGGAATTCTACAAATTCTAGTGTATATCCCAGG
This sequence comes from Vombatus ursinus, assembly GCF_900497805.2. Classification (NCBI taxonomy): domain Eukaryota; kingdom Metazoa; phylum Chordata; class Mammalia; order Diprotodontia; family Vombatidae; genus Vombatus; species Vombatus ursinus. The sequence goes on along the minus strand of NW_020954580.1, from coordinate 6,084,536 downwards.
TGAGAGGCAGAAGGGATATCTTCCTAAACATGAGCCTCTATTTGTGGTAGGAGGTGGAGGTGGGACTCACTTGGTATTTTCTGGAAAGACCCAGAATCATGATAATAATAGCTAACATCTATATAGGCTTTAATGTTTGCAAAAATTATCTCATTTGATCCTTACAGCAACCCAGCAAGAAATGTGCTTCTTTTATCCCCATTTTACAATGAGGAAACTGAGGCGGACAAAGGCTAAGTGACTTGCCCGGGGTCATACAGCTGGCATAAATGTCCAAGGCAAAATTCAAACTCAGGTGTTCCTGATTCCAAGCCCAGTAGTCTGTCCTTTGCACCACCCAGTTGCCTAAAAGGACAACACTGAAAATCTTTGCCTTGACCCAATCAACGAGGGGTTCTGTATTTTGGGCTGTCAAAGTCACCAAAGTTTCAATTTGGTATATTAATTGGAGAAAAAGGACCCACTTCAGATTAAAATATGCTGATTTGTAGGAGCCCTATAGGAAAATTCAGACTATGATGTGGAATGCAATTGTGTAGCAACAGGTTCAGATTGCCTGGCCGGTCAATGTCCTCATGACTACCTCAGGCTGAGTGAGTTTAGGGTTTAAGATATTGGACCAAGAACCTGGGAAAAATTCCTTCCAATAGAGGACTGGGGTTCCATTGTGCCAAGGCAATCAGGTCCATTTCCCGGACTTTGCCTATACACTCTGCAACGACTTAGTATAGTATGAGTTCCCTATTTCCTTCCTCCAAGATCTGGAAAAATCTTAGTATGTGGAAGCATGAGCACCTTGAGTATTCAGAACCCTAACCCTGAGACATAGGAATTTTTCCCTGCACAGGAATACTCACCTGCATGGAGCTCCATCTTGGCGTAAGCCACCAGGTGGCTTTCTGGGCTGGAGCTGCCCCTGTTTCTCCTCATGTATGAATTTGGACAGCCTGCTGGTACCCTACCTGGGTATCCCCTGTCTATCGCTCTGCAATGGTGGAAACAAAGAAACTTGAGTTTCCCATGGTTCCCAACCTTCTAGTGATTTGGCCCAGGTTATATCTCATCTCTTTTAGCCCAAGGTTAAAAATAGAAATATTATCATAATATCGGCCTTGTATTTACCCCCATTCCTACGAAAATTTCTCACTTCTTTACTAACTTTGTGGGGCCCACATGGACTAAACACATTATAGCTTAGAGTACATTTACTAAATGGAATAAACAAATAAAAACTACAATATTAAAACTCCTAAGCAGCTAGCAACCTGCCCCTGGTAGCAAGGTCTGAAATTCCAACTCTCCCGTGGTTACAGCAGTGACTGTTAAGATCCATGTTTTCATCTTCAGTTTTGCCAAGGAAACAGATGTGCCCAGAGGCCATTTGCAGAACAGCTGCCTTCTGTTCCCATCAGCTTTGGTATTCCTCCATATCACTATCCTTTGCCCCTCTGATTGGAGGGTGAGGGCATGAACTTCAAAGAGGAAAGTCAGCTCAGATATTTCCTAATTTCTCATCTGGCTGCAGTTTATTGTTCAGTTGTTTCAGTAGTGCCCAACTCTCTGTGACCCCATTTGGGGTTTTCTTGGCAAAGACACGGGAGTGATTTGCTGTTTCCTTCTCTGGTTCTTTTTACAGATGAGGAAACTGAGGCAAACAGGGATAAGTAACTTGCCCAGGGTCACATAGCTAGTTAAGTGTCTGAGGCAGGCTTTGAACTCAGATCCTCTGACTGAAGAGTTGGTGCTCCATCCACTCTGCCACCTACAGGTACTGTTCTTTCCTTCTTCTTCTTCTCCTACCTTGAGTTGCCCTATTTTCCAGAATGAAGCCCCCTCTGAGCTAAAATAATTTGCTAGTTGACAAGGATTGAGTGAGATAATATTTGTAAAACCCTTGCTTAGTACGGTGTCTGGCACATAGTAGGCACTTAATAAAGGCTTTGTTCCTCTGCCCTTTACATGCTTGGTTTATACTCCAAAAAGGTCAATGATTTAAAAAAAAAAAGCTCCAAATGTACCCGTTAGTTTTCTTGCTGCCTGAACTTCTCTCCATTTCAGTCCATTTTTCACAGTTGTCAAGCTGATCTTCCTAAATCACAAGTGTAACTATGTCAGCCCCCCTATACATTGGTTCCCCTGTTATCTCCGGATTAAAATATAAAAATATGAAAGTCTCTGTTTGGCATTCAAAACCCTTCTGTGTGTAAAGGAGAGGGTGGACGGTGGTCCCTTAGGAGATGCCTACTACAAAGATCATAATAATAGCTGACATTCATAGTGCTTTTAGGCTTGCAAAGCACTTTATATATATTATCTCATTTGATTCTCCCAAACGAGCCTGTTAACGCTAACTCCATTTTGTAAAAGAAGGGGAAAAGGCAAGGCTCAGAAAGGTTGTGATTTGCCTAGGGTCATACAATTAGTAAATGCTGAAAGTAAATCCTTGCTTGCAGCTCAAAAATCCCCTATCTTGTCTCTTCTATTTGGTTGGGGATCTCCCAAGGAGATGTTTAAGCTTAGGAAAAAAATGTCCCTTCTGCCTGCAGGTGGGGCTTTCCATCAGGAAGGCAGAGAAATGGATACAGGAGAGTATTCTAAGCCCTAGGATAGAAAATGTTATATTTTTGTTATAAGAGCAGGAAAATTCCGCCCAACTCTTGTCTCTGAGAAGGCTCCATCTGGGTTCCCAGTCCAGTCCAGTGGTATGTAAGTTTCATTCTCCCCAAGGGCACCTCTCCCTGTCCCTACTAAGTTTACTGTTTTCCCAGGACACTGTGCTCTGTGTCTCGGTCTATTTCTATCCAGGGCTACAGCCTTTCAAGTTCTTTCTCGAGGGCTTTCTCTCCCTAGAACTCCGCCCTAACCCTGATCCGATTATCTGATAAATACAATTGCAACACTTCCTGTGACACTCTAGCAGTGCAGACTCACTGCCCATGCCTGGAAACAGCCACCTAGCTGGGGACAGTGGCAGTGAGGAACCACTGGGATTACAGATGTCATGTGACTGAGGGTCCTTCAAAAGGGACAACATAATACTTTGCATCTTTTCCTATAGCAGCCTTCGCTCTCTCTCCAGAGGTTTCTTTCTTTAAAAAAAAATGTTATTAGTATCTTTTGTTTTTACATCTCTTAAATTTCTCTCAGTATCTCCCCAACTCTCCCCTTCCAAAGAGCCATTGCATATAAGAAAGACTTTTTTAAAGGAAAAGAAAAAGAGGACGTAGAGGGGGAAAAAATCAACAGACCTAACCATATATTGGAAGCAGTCTGAAAATGTATGCAATTGTTCTTTTTGTGGTGTCAAAGAATTGGAAATTGAGGTGATGCCCATCAATTGGAGAATGGCTGAACAAGTTGTGGGATATGATTATGTGCTATAAGAAATAAGGAGCAAGATGGTTTCAGAAAAGCCTAGGAAAACTTACATGAACTGATGCGAGGTGAAGTGAGATAAACCAGAAGGTTGTACATAGTAACAACAATATTGTAAAGATGATCAACTGTGAAGGACTTAGCTACTCTTATCAATACAATGATCCAAGACATATTTATGTAATATTCAAGAATATTGTAGAATATGTAAAATATTTGTCTAAGCCTAATTTCTGCAGTTTTCCCAGTAGTTCTAATCAAACAGAGAATTCTTTCCCAAGTAATTTATTTTCAGGTTTATCAAACAGTGGGTTATTGAGTTCCATTATTTCTGATTCTTCTTTGTCTATTCTATTGACCTACTTCTCTATTTTTTAACTAATGCCAAATGGTTTTGATGACTACTGCTTTATAAGGCTGAGCACTAGAAGTGCTATTCTCTCTTCATCCCTAACTTTTTTTAATATTATTTCTCTTGACATAACTACTAGATCTTTTATTTCTCCAAACGAATTTTGTTATTATATTATTGAGTTCTGTAAAGTATCTCTTTAATAGTTTGGTTGGTATAACATTAAAACTATAAATTAACATCAGTAATAGAGTCATTTTAATTATATTGACACAGCCTAGCCATGAGCACTAAATATTCCTCCAACTATTTAAGTTTTTTTTTTTAAAGAAGAAATTTGTGATGGAATTTATTCTAGTATTCTGTGTGCTTTGGTACTATATTTCTTAACTATTCTGCAAGTAATGCAAAATGTTATACATTTCATAAATTTTTTTTTAATAGAATCAATATAGGAACAGCCAGATTGGGGGAAGGACAAATAAAATAATCTGAGTCTCTCCTTCCCTCTTTCCTCTGAGGTCATAGTGCTTAGTATAAAGGCTGTTGGGATGCCCTTGTGTAGGAAAACAACAGTGGGAGATGGAACTCAAGAAGAGAAGAGTAGAAGTTGAAAAACTCAGATTAACATAAGAGGCCATGACTTACTCAAGCCACACAGGCTTTAATGCTCTACCTTTCCATTTTGTTTAATAAATGTAATCTATATGTGAATCAATAATCCTTTGGGTCACAAGAAGTTAGGAAAAGAGATTAGGATCCAGTGGGAATGGAGGTAAACACAAGTCAAGTTAATTATGAATTTTGATGGGTTTAAATCATGCTCAAGACTAGATAAGAGCCCCGGAGGGCACTAATAGGAAAGGCTGGAAAATGCAGGAACCAGGCAAGTACTGTCTACACATGTGCAGATGAAGTGTAAAGAGACTCAGGTTTTAAAACTTTTCATACTTGCACAATTTCTTCAGCTGATAGCTCAGGGATGAGAGCACCACTACCTGGTAGTATACACATATACTACATCCTGAATAGCTGGCTACTAGTTATTCTCCCTTAATACCAATATAAGCAAAGACCTCTACAGGTGGGACATGTTCCGCTTTATGCATGGTATTCAAGTTTATGAGAAAGGGAAACAGAAGGAAGATAGATGCTCTGAGCAACCCCCATGCCAAAAAAAGGGAGGATCAAACTCCCAATACTGGTGCATTTATGAGAATTTATCCTTCAATGAGAAGAATAAGAGGGGAAAATATTTCTCTGGAGCTTCCCAGCTATTAGAGAAGTGTAAGAGTTCTCAACTTGGGGCTCATGAATTTGGTTTTTAAAAAAATATTTCGGTAATTATTTCAATTCTAATATTATTGATTTCCTTTGGAATCCTGTGTATTTTATTTTGTGAGTTTTAAAACATTAGTTTGAAAAGGGGTGCATAGGCTTCACCAGACTACCAAAAAAGAGTCCATGACACAAAAAAGGTTAAGATCCCCTATACCAGAGTGACCCCCATCCATCAGAATTTGAGGATGGGCTATGATGGATGACTAGAGGCAAGAGGCTGGAAAAGATGATCTTTGGAGGGTCTTCCTCTATTAGAAAATAAGATATGGCAGACACCAAGCACAAACATAAATCATCAAAAGGGAAGGTCAACATTTCCCCACCTTCAGTGTGGTGTAGTCTGTCAAGATATTAGGAGACACCCTTTCTAGAGCTATGGCCCAGAAAGCAAGCCATGTCCTAAGCTTAGCTTAACAACAATTCTTTGCGCTCACCCTCTGGATGATCTCAGCCACAGCAAAATCCCAGAATTAGGATTTATGATTTTAACTATTTAGCCCTATTTCCCAGGGGATCTTGGTCTGAGAGCTGGAGCCACAGCCAATGTATTGCAGCAGAAAGTCACCAATCACATCTCCTGACACTCTGAACAATTCCTGTGCTTACAACTGCTAAGTGAACCAAACCAAGGGCTGCACTCCTGTTCCTGTCATGCTAACTCTGGTTCTGTAGCCTGCTGAATGATCACACTGCTCAATGACCCTAAAGACTTCAGACAATCACAAGGCTCAACAATTCTAATAACTTAAGGACTGTTCCCACAGCACCCAAGAACACCTGTATTGTTGCACAAATGCCTACAGGTGTAGGCCTGCCATGGGAACTGTTTACTCAAGACCTAAGGATGACATGTTGGGTCCGGACTCTTTGTGGTTTTCATGTTTAAAAGCCTTAACCCTGTCACAAGCCACAAGCCCTCCTTCTCAGGGGGACTTCCACTTCCAAGCATTTTCCTCACTTTGAAATTAAACTTCTGTTTGATTCCTGGCTCTCCTGCTTCTAGCCTGCTTTGTGGCTCCAGCCACCCACAGGTTAGAGGCCAGTTGAGGAGTCCAAAGTCAGAGGATCAGGGTTTGAATCCCACTTGTTTTCCTGTTTACAAAGTGCTGTGGTTGGATTGATGAACTCTAAGACTCCTTCTGGATTTTAATCCTATGATCCTAAGAGCTGGGAGGTGAGCCAGTTGAAGAGTTAATGAATGGGGCCAATGATGTTTGATTCAGTCCCTTAAGACAAGGCTGCACACTGCTCCAAAAAACAAACAAACCAAACCAAAAAAAAAAAAAAAGAAGAAGAAGAAGAAGAAGAAAGAAAGAAAAGAAAAGAAAATGAAAACAACAACCAAAATACTCTTCCTTCCTGGAAGGACTGGGTCCTTCATTCAGAAACTCTGGTTTGCAGAAACCTTAACTGGGAAAAGCAGCTTGGGAGGAGAATTGGTGGGACTTCCCTGCCTCCTCCACCTCCTCTGCTAGGAGGACTGAGTTATTCCTCACCCGTGCTTGCAAGATGCCTGAAGTCCAATGAAGTCAAGAAGAGTGTCAGAGGCACAACAAGCCTTGGAACTGGACCACGGGGAGAGCAAAGGGCACCCACCTCCTTTTTCTATAAATAGTCACCGCTTGGCAGCCTGAGCAGACCTCTTTGCCTTGGATTTCTCAACCCACAGACTCCCTCTCCAATCCTTCCCTCCTCTTCCATAGCCGAGGTGCGGAGTAGGAGTGGGGGGAGGGGAAGGGGGGACAGGACAGAATCCAGTCACTGAGGCCTGGGCACAAGGGGGAGTGGTGGAAAGACAGAAATTTGCCTAATCTGCTTCCTGCCTCAGTAGTCTCCCAGTGGGAGAGGTAGCAAGCAGTAGCTGTGTGCAGCATTTCCTGTCCTTCCTGGATTAGGGGACAGAATGAACTTGGCTCCTGTCCTTCTCACCCTGGCCTCGAATCTCATATTTTTAGCTTTTTCCATCTCCTTTCAACCCTATGCCTCACCCCCACCCCCAACCCCTCTGCATCTGCTCCCTCCCCACTTCACAGCTCGATTTGCTTTAAGCTTTTCCGATGCACACATTTGAGTCTTATGTCTCCTGCTTTCAACATCTCCGCACCAGCGACTAGCAGCCTAGCATGATGCCCGCTGCGAAAAGGATTCATTTGATAAATGCCTGTTGAATTGGAGTTCAGTGAAGGGTAAGCATGAGAAGAAGAACGAGTCTCCCAGTCAGAAACCCCACAGATAAGCCTTATATTTTAGGGTTCGAGGATGAAATCGCAGGTGCAGGTGCCATTCCCCTACCTCTTTCTCCAAACCCCCTCCCCTCTATTTCTCAGACCTTCCCCGACTAGGGCTAGCAAAGTCACCACACCGCCCACTGCCACTGCGTACAAATGGCACCGGCTGGCTTAAAACCTGTCTGTGCAGCATTCTGTGTTGGGAAGGGGCAGCAAGCAAGGGGAGGCTCTTGGCCCTAATATCAACGGAGGGGGCGGGTCTAGAATCTCTAGGTCAAGGCTAGGGGCGGGGCCGGCCCCTGTGGTCCATTGTGTGGGTGGCCAGGGCGGGCTGTAGCCTAGCAGCGCCCCGCCCACGGCCCTCCCTCCCGGGTCCCCAGCAGAGCCGGCCCCCAGCATGGCCCTGCTGGGCTGCCCAGCCACGTCGCTGTACCCGTTCGCCTGCTGTGGGCTCGTCTTTCTCGTCCTCCTCCTGCTCCTGTTCACCCGGACCCGCTGCGGTCGACCCCGCTGGGGCATCCCCGGCCTCATCATGGCCCGCAGCGAGAGGCTGCTTTTTCGGATCGGGTTAGTATGCTGCGTGGACGCGAATGAGAGTTGGGGAGGGGGCTGGGAGTTGGAGGGAGACTGGGCCTGGCAAGGACCGGTAAGGGGGATGAGACTGGGGCGGGGGGGGGGGG
>NW_020954580.1:6069361-6076460 GCF_900497805.2 Vombatus ursinus | reverse complement strand
GGGGGATACAGGAGAGGGGAAAGCAGAGATGAGGGAGCTGAGGGGCACACTGGAGAATACAGAAGAGAGGATGACAGAAATGGGGGAGCAGAGACCGGGAAACTGGGGGGAAAGACTGGAGAATCCAAGAGAGGAGAAGGCGGAGATTGGGGGGGGTGCAGAGGCAGAGGATCTAGGGGAGGAATTGGCAAAGATGGGGGAGCAGGGCAAGGAAGGAAGGAGGGGGGGAGACAGAGGTAGGTGGGAAAAGGGGGACAGAGAGTAGGGAAGCTGGGTGGGGTAAGGGAGATAGAGCAGGGGTAAGGGGGTTAGGGAGAGAGTGGGGGTAGGTAGGAGTGAGGTAGCTGGGGGAGGGGCGGAACAGAGACTGGGGAAGCCGGTAAGGGGGATGGCACGGGAGGCCTGGGATGGGAGGTGGTACAGATATTGGGGGCAGGGAGGACAGTCCCTGCAGAAGCAGCGGAAAGGGGCACTGGCTTGAGGGGAGGAGTTGCTAGAACAGAGAAATGATGAGGTTGTGGGTGAGGGAAAGGGGGGAGTTGCCAAGCTCCAGACAGTGGTAAGGCAGTGAGGCCTGAGTCGGTCTAATAAGAAGCTTGGAGACCTGCTCTTTTCTCCCAGCACTGAGGGAGAAGAGACTGTGTGAATCCTTTAGTCCCAGGCCCTGGCTTTCTCTCTCACGTGAATAGGCTAAATGACATATCCCTTCTTTTTCGCAGCATTTTTGATACTGGCCTGTGGTCACTGAGAGAGATTAAAAAAAGCTAAAGATTTCAGGATCTGGCCCAAATGACCACCAAATTTCATTTTACCAGACCACTCATTTCTTGTTTTGTTACAAGACTCCCAAACACTTTGGGTCAACCCTTAATTGAGACTCTATCTTCCTTTCTTCTTGTGATACAGAGAGGGATGTCTTGGCAAGACCCATTCCCACCCCTTCACCTCCAATGTCCTCCCCCTCCCCCACCCAAGAGAAAGGCAGAGATGGGAGAAAAGAGCAGGGAACTAATTACTCAATTGCTCTTCCAAGCAAGGGAGGTCTTTCTCTTCCTCTCTCCACTCCTCCCTCCTCCCCACAATGGGGGCAGGGTTTTATGGGGAGAGAAAAGGGTATTAAATACATCAATGGCACAAAATAAGAGAAACCTTGTGTTCCAGCTTTTGGGCAAAAACCTTAGTGTTGAAATCTGAATTATGGGGGGCTGGGGATAAGCTAAGAATGTTTACGTACATCTTTATGTAATATCCAGTGCTCTGCTTGATGTCTCAGGCCATGTGATGTGGTTCCTAGATGCCTCTTCGTTGTAGCTGCCTATGTAGCACTCCATAAAACACATTTTATACCAGAAATTAACCCATTTGATTCTTGCAGCAACCCTGTGAGGTTGGTGCTATAGTGACATAGCTAATATCTGAGGCAAGATTTGAACCCAGGTCCTGATTCCAGAAGCAGTACTCTGTTATTCTACCACTCTTTACTATCCCACATATTTGGCTGGAGCCATAGTATCTCCAATTCAGTCAACTGCTGCCCTGAGCTAAGGGATAAAGATGTGAAAATTTAGAGAAAAAATGGGGGTAAAATAATTTTTATGCTTCTTTTCCAGGTTTTTCCCAATATTATTAACATTTCTAAATATACTCTATGTGATCATTTTATGAGTATACTGAGATTCCATGTATCAAAATAACAAACTTAGTTTAGCTCTATGAAGAACATTTAAAAACACTATATATATATAGTACATGTATATGTGTATGTATGTATGTGTGTGTGTATATATATTTCTTTTCTTTTTTCTCCTTCCCCTTCCCCTCTTGCCCTGATTTCCATTTAAAAACAAAATTCTTTCTCCTTTTGGCATCAAAATTTCACATCTCTACTGGGGGGGATCAAGATGGCTTCCTTCTAACTCCCAACACTCATGAATTAGAAAATATACAAAAGATTTGAGGGCCTTGAAATGAGACTTAGGATAGCAGAATTTTTAACATCCCCCAAATCAGAATTCTGAGGGCTTGGGCATTCCAGAACTACTTGGTGTTTCAGCAAAGTCAGTGGATTCCAAATTTCTTTGGACTTTCCTGATTCTAGGTTTCAAAATTGTCCTGGCGCACATATTGCCAAATGCTCAGAGCAGTACTGGGTGCCTGGGTTGTAAACTCCCAAACCGAGGTCTTCTGCAATCATGGCTGGAACCATGGAAACATGGGAGGAGCTGCTGGTTCTGAGGAGTGGTGCTCACAGGAAATATCAAGGAAATAGGCAGGTGCTGGTGCTATGGAGAGGGGCCCACTTAGGCAGGAAGGATGCAGGAGAGAACACAAAGGGACCCTAGAGGCTCGGGATTCCAGCAGGAAGGAGCGCAGGAGATGGGAGGGGGGAGAACCTGCTGGAAACCTAGACCTAGTACTGGGGAAACTGAGTGAGAGAAGGTAGAGAAGAGAAGCACAGACCTAGAGGAGAAGCAGCCTTTGAAGGTGAGGGGTGGAGAAGGAGAGGTTGAGGGGGTGGCGTAGAGGAGAGGTGTTTGTTTGCCTGGGAAGTGTAGGGATGGGCAGAGAGACCGGTGTAGAGTCTCTGCCATTTTGCAGAGAGTATCAGAGATAATATTTCTTACCCAACCTCATCTTTCCTGATCTGCCTTATTACCAGTACCTTCTCCTTGAAATGATCTCCAGTTTATCTTGTTTATATCTTGTTTGTACATAGTTTTTTGCATATCGTCTCCCCCCCGTTATATAGAGTGTGTCGAGAACAGGGACTGTTTTTGCCTTTCTTTGTTCTCCCCAGTGCTTATCACAGTGCATGTACATAGTAGGCATTTAATAAATGCTTGTTGGCTTATGTACTTGCTAAATTTCTGCTAAGGAGTGCCCCTTCCCCTCTCCTACCTCCTACCTCCTACCTCCTAACCTTCTGAGTCTATGCCCGTCATTCATTAAGCAATTGTGCTAGCTGCCTGATTGAGGTGTGGAAGGTGGGGGTAGGGAGAGGCAAGGAGAGATATACACGTAAACAACATGTTTTCTGTTCTCAAGGAGTTTATAATTGATTTTGGGAAGTAGAGTCATACACGAGGGACCAGAAAGGAACAAGCATTTATTAAGCACCTATGTGCACACAGTATGCTAGGTGTTTTACAAATATTATCTCATTTGATCCATGCATATGTAGTATATGCTGAATACCATCCTCATGGAGAGGAAGACCGGAAGGCTAACAAGTGTCTCTCCTGTAGGTGCTGCTACATGACTCAGTTTCCCCTTTCTGCTTTCTCTGTGGAAGGTGAAGAGGAAATTATATCCTCTAGAAATATGACCAGAAGAGGCTCTCCTTCTGCAGAGAGACAGCTAATTTTCCATGTCCCATGAACTCACAACCAGTTAGATTGATAGTGGTATTATTTCATATTGCTGTTATCTCTGTTCATGTCTTGGCCTCTTTATTGCTGGTAAGCTCCATGACTGTAGGCCTTGCCTTAGCTAAATTTTCTGTCTTCCCCAATGCCTAATAGTATTCTGTAACTGGTAAACCTTTAATAAATACACAAGAAATCAATATGGTGGAATGGAGAGAACACAGGATTTGGGTTAGGATCTGATTTTTAATCTTGATTGATTGTTACCTGGGTGACCTTGGGCAAGTCAATCACCTTCTTTCTCTATGCCTCAGTTTTCTCATCTGCAAACTGAATTGGCCTAAATGATCTCTAAAATCCCTTCTGCCTCTACATCATAGGACAAAAGTTTGTGAAACCCAGTTGAATTGACAGCTTCCAGCAAGGCTGAGAATTTGGGTAGCTATCCGCCCCAAGGACTAAACTATGTCAGAATCAAGCAGGGTTTATTATTTATCTAGTAGGAGAAACTCTGAGTTCTTTCTCATTTCTCATTTCATGATTTGCCTTCCTGCCACCCTCTGACTTCCGTGTCCTGCCCTTGTTTAAAGAGACCACTGACTATTGAACGTCTTGCAAAAGGCCACTCAGCATCTGGGTTTGATAAGAGCAACTGTTTTGATTTCAACTAGAAAGCAGAGATTTCAACTAGAAAGGGGAGGATGGAAGGAATTAAAGTGAGTTGCCAAAAATCCAGCATCCTATGCTTTTAAACAAAAAAAATTAATAGCTTTTTTAGAATCTCACATTCATTTCTGAATACATCACTTCTCAATACAGCAAACCATCCAATATAACAAAGAATTGTTATTATTGTTTGTCTTTCATTCTTAGAGAAAAGAAAGAATAGATATAACAAGATAACAAAGTAAAAATAACAAAATAAATATAATAAAAAAACAAAGAATAAAGAAGGGGGAAAAGCAGTTCAGGAAAACCAATGAACACATCCGATACATCTGACAGTATATGTTGAATTCCATATCCATAGTCCACCTCCCCATTTCTACAAATAAGAGAAGGATCATGGTATATTTTCCTATATATATGGAATTTCCTGTGTAACTAGTGATGAGATGCCACAAAACTCCACACCTCCAATGGCCAAGATAGTGTAGCATAATGGAAAGGTTCTGAGTTCCGAGGTTCTTGACCTTCCTTGTGTCTCAAACTCCTTTGGCAGTATGGTAAAACTGATGGATCCCTTTTTTCAGAATAAAATTTTCAGGTGCATAAAATAAAAGACAAAGAATTATAAAGGAAACCAGTTTTATTGAAATAGTTATCAATATATTATATATATAAAGTTCATGGACCCCAGGTTAAGAACCCCTAACCTAGTCCCTGCTTTGTGACCTTTTGAGCCGAGGTTTCATCATCTGTAATTTGGAGATGGGTGTTTGTTAGCATACTATTTTGTAAAGCAAAATTTCATTTTAGGGATTATTATTATTAGAAACAAGGAGTAAGACTGATTCTTTTTTTTTTCTGTATCCCCAGGGTCATAGGGCAGTGCTGGCTGGGCTCATAGTCTACTTAATAATAGTGAATTGTTTTGAATTGCTTTGGTCAAGCCTGAGGAAAGGGAAGAACCAAAGCCAGGTACCTTTGTTGGGCAGTCAGATGGCTGATCTGCTCTATAAGCAGGCATGAGGATACTGAAAGATAGTCTTCTGTAGAATTCATTGGTTGTAAGGAATCTGGGACTTTTCTGTTAAGACAGGGTCTTTCTTCTTTCTCTGTGCATTTGTCTCCCTTTCTCTCCCTTCCCACCAGCCCTATATACCTATCTATCTCCTAAGGATATTGCTGTTATTTAGTGATTTCAGTCGTATCTGCTAATTTATAACCCCATTTGGGGCTTTGTTGGCAGAGACATTGGAGTGGTTTACCATGTCCTTCTCCAGCTCATTTTACAGATGAGGAAACTGAGACAAACAGGGTGAAATGACTTGCCCAGGGTCCCACAGCTAGTAAGTGTCTGACACTGGATTTGAACTCAGGTTTTCCTGACTCTAGGCCCTAGGCTCTATCCACTTTACCACCTAACTGCCCATACTTTCTGAAGAACTCACCACTGCCTTCCGCATTTAGTTTGGAATAGTCTCGTTTCCTAAGGAGAGAGAAGAAACAATGCACAACCCCTGCATTCTTATTTCTTGCCCTTTTCGTGGCCTCCTTCCTCCATTTTTCCTCCCACCCCTAAAGGCACACGGGACTCCAGGAAACTTCATTCCTTGAGTTCTTTAACTTTCTCCTTATGGAATCACAGAATGACAGAGTGGTGGGGAAGAAGGCGGAGAAAAATTTTAAACTCAAAAGCATATGGAAGTGATTGCTGACAAATCAAAATAAATTAAAAAAAAAAAAGAATGACAAAGTGGGAAGGGAACTCAGAGGCCATCCAGGATAACCCATGCCCAATGAAAATCTGGTCTACACCATACCTGACCAATGGCCATGTAGCCTTTATTTTACCTCCACCACCTCCTGAGGTAGCCCATTCTGCTTATGGATGGATGTAATTTCTAGGAAGTTTTTAGAGAGTCCTTCCTTGAGATATTTCTATGCACTCTCTTCTAGAAGGGATATCAACCTATCTTTGGGGCATAGATATGTCTTGACTGTGGCAGAAAAATAAACATCAGTATTCTAAACCAGGCCTAAGTGAGACCAGCCTAATCTTCAGGCTCAAAGGTTAAAATACAATAAAGCACTTGTGGAAAATAAAACTACAATTAAACACCACTTTACTAAATCAGAGATTAAAAAAAACTGGAAGGATACAAGGTTAAAATAAAACACTACTCAGTTCCTCCTGTATAATCAACTTAGGGAATAACCAAGAAAACATTCCCCTGAAAGGCAGAAAGAGGTAAAATGAATTTTCTGATACCAGTTTCCCTGGGCTAAGCTTTTTTATACCTCAGACAGCAGAAGAAAATGGCCACCCTGCCACCTTAAAGGACCAGCCTGTACTATGTAAAACAAGTGATACTTATACTCTATTGGTGCTTTATGCAAATCACTGCTAAATTTTCCCTGCTTTCTGTACTTTCTGGAAATGACATCTTCAGTCTTTTGTCATTCTTGCTAGTAGCTCCCGTTGAGAAATGTTTTAGCTGTCTTCTACTTCATAATTGTCATCCTCTCTTCTCTTTAGCACTTTCTTACTTTATTTTATCACCATGACAAGAACATAACACCAGATACTACAACTTTCCCTCTCTATCAGCTCTTACCAAGAAGATTAGCCTTTTTTTTTTTTAAAGTAGCCAGGACCGACTAAAGCACTAGTTCAATGAATGGGACTTATCACCAAGATTCAGGCTAGTTCTCTCCCCTACCTCTCTTTAGACTCTCCTTCCTCAGTCCCTCAGCCCTGTAGAAGATTTCTGTATTTGGTATCCTAGGTAAAAGAGGAAAAAACATACCACTAAGCCTCCAAAGTTCATTTGTTCCTAAAGCCTGGCATATGATGAGTAGGATAGCTAAGGAGGGGTGAGGGAATGAGGAAGCAAAGCAGAGCAGAGTTGATCTGAGGCCCCACTGACCACTGGGACTTTCCTAGCCTGAGTGTGGAGTTGAAAGTGAGGCCTAACAGGGAGTGAAAAAAGTGTTTAGGAAGATCCATAGTTGGGAAAACTAGTTTTTGGTTTGATGATTTGGGAGCTATAGAGAGAGAGGAAGGGAAG
>NW_020954580.1:5910811-6069351 GCF_900497805.2 Vombatus ursinus | reverse complement strand
GGGGTGTCGTTGTGATCTCAAGGGTGGGGGAAGTTTGCAGGGGAGAGAATAAGGGAGAATGCAAAACCCTCTCCAGCTACCGGAGTC
Source organism: Vombatus ursinus (assembly GCF_900497805.2). Taxonomy (NCBI): domain Eukaryota; kingdom Metazoa; phylum Chordata; class Mammalia; order Diprotodontia; family Vombatidae; genus Vombatus; species Vombatus ursinus. Next base: position 6,069,264 of record NW_020954580.1, on the reverse strand, counting down.
TCTGACCTGCTTAGCTAACCACCTAGATTAGTCACGCTTGGGTAGAGAAGAATAATGGAAGGACCAGTGGAATAGGAGTGAGGACACCTGGGTTCCATCCAGCCTCTATCACCAGTGCGAGGAGTCAGTTTTCTCATCTAGAAAAGTTAAAGGTTTGGATCAGATGAACAGGAGTTCCAGGGAACAGCCAAAATATAAAGATAAAAGAGTAGTAAGGAAATGGGAGAAGAATATATAATGACTGAGTCTGGAAAAGCAAAGGTTGGATGGGGTGTGATTTGTTGTACAGAGGTCGGTTATTGTACTAGTATTGTGGCATATTGTACAGGGATTAGTTATAATTTAGCTCCACATAGGGAAGATAGGAGAAAAAAAAATGAATCAGAGGGCAGAGTCAAAGGACCTGGGGTCAAATCCAAACTCTGCTACTTAATGCACCTTTGACCTTGGATAAATCAGTCTCTGGGCCTCACTTTCCTCATCTGTAAGTAAAGTAGACTGAACCTCTAAGGTGGCTCTAAAACCGTGATTCTATGAAAGGACAGGAGGAAGTGAAGTGGTTAGGAATAAGGAAAAAAAAATTTAATTAAATGTTTTTTCGATTATTAAGCATTTATTTTTTCTCACTCTCTCCTCCTGAAAGAAAGAGAAAGAGGGAGAAAAGGAGAGAGAGAGAAATCAAGAGAGAGAGAGAGAGGGAGAGAAGTAAAGAAGGAAGGAAGGAAGGAAGGAAGGAAGGTAGGAAGGAAGAAACAAATAAACTCAGGCAACAAATAAGCATAGTTAAGCAAAACAAATTCCCATATTGCCCATGTCCAAAAAAAAGCGCCTTGCTCTGTGTCTGAAGGCCATCATCTCTTTGTCAAGAAGAGCTGGGTAGGGGCAGCTAGATAGTACAATGAATAGAGCACTGGCCCTGGAGTCAGGAGGACCTGAGTTCAAATCTGGCGTCAGATACTTGACACGTACTAGCTGTGTGACCCTGACCAAGTCACTTAACCCCATTGCCTAGCAAAAAAGACAAAAAAAAAAAAAAAAAGAAGAAGAGCTGGGTAGCATACTTCATCATTGGTCTTCTGGAATCATGGTTGCTCATTGAATTGATCCCCATTCTTAAGTCTTTCAAAACTGTTCATTTTTACATTTTTTTTTTTACGAGGCAATTGGGATTAAGTGACTTGCCCAGGGTCACACAGCTAGTAAGTGTCAAGTGTCTGGTTTGAGACCCAGTTTGAACTCAGGTCCACCTGACTCCAGGGCCAGTGCTCTGTCCACTCATTTTTACATTTTTAATGTTATAGTAAAAATTGTTCTCCTGCTTCTACTAAATCTACTCTGTATTAGTTCTTACACATCTCCCAAGGTTTCTCTGAAACCATCTCTTTCTTCATTTCTTCTACAACATTGGTGTGCCATCACATTCATATACCTTAATTTGTTCAGTCATTCCCCAATTGATGGGAACCCTCTTAGTTTCCAATTCTTTAATTCTACAAAAAAGAGCTGTTATAAATATTTTTGTATACATTGGCTCTTTGAAAAAGAACTTTCTAACAAAAGGGATATGAGACGGTGAAATGGAGAATGAACAGAAGGTGTGAGATCCCTTTGGCTCTAATCTACTCTGATTTCAGCTATGAGAGGACCATATGGAGAGAGGGGAAGCAAGGAGTAGAGGAGGCTTCCTGTGTTAGATAATAAACAAAGCTGTACTTAGTCATTCCATGCTTTGAGTTCCTCTGTCCCATTTCCATTAGCTCATCATGATCCCTTCTCTTTCAGCTTTACCAAATAGGTACACATAGCACAGTAGATAAAGTGCTGGGCCTGGAGCCAGAGAGACCTGAGTCTAACCTCAGGCACTTACTAGGCTGTGTGATCCACAGCAAGTCACTTAACTTCTGCCTGCTTCATTTTTCTCATCTGCAAAATGGAGGTAATAATAGCACCTCCCTCCTGTTTAGCCTGTTCTTGCCTTCTCCAGATGGAAAGATCCTTTCTTCTGTTCTTCCCTATAACTCTATTCTCCATATATCTCAGCTCTTCCCTTTGCTTCATGTCCCTGTGGCCTTTTACCTTTCATCAGTGGAGCCTCGGACAGCTAGACACAGTCACTTAATGAATGATTGTTGACCACCAGTTATGTATAAGGGGCTGCGCCAGTTATGGTCGGGAAAAGAATAAGACTCAATCCCTCCCCTCAAGGATCTTTCATTTGTGACAATAATGAATGACCCAAATTTGAAAGCAAAAGAGAGAACTTTAGAATGTCAAAGTCGGAGTGTATATTTGAGATTCTCCAGCTCAATGAAGGCTTCATACATGAAATTTGCAGAAGTGCAAATAACAGGACCTCCCCAAGGAGGTCAAGGAGAGAGGGAAAGGAACCATATGTTGTATCAAGAAGCTTGAAACAAAATGTGTGCCTATCACTTAGGGAATGTCAAAACAAAATCATGGCATGTGAATGTAATAATATTATTATTCAATAAGAAATGATGAAAAGGACAGATTCAGAAAAAAAAAAAAAGACTTGGGTAATGGGCCAGGCCTAGCTTAGGCTGGGCTGGTAGCTCAGGTCTGAGATTAAAACAAAATAAGATGCTCATAGTTCATCTAACAGCTAACAAAAAGAGGTTTACTTAGCCACAGCAGGGAAAGGACATTCAGAGCAAGGAAAGGATGTTCGTTGAGAGTACTATGTCGATTCAGTTAAGTATGGATTCCTGGTGTTGGTCATGCTTCTGGTTTGCTGGTCTGAAGCCTCAGAAAGGAGCTTCTGATTGCTTTGAATGCTTTTCTACTCAGGCGACAAGGAACCTACGTTAATGGCCCTCGTCTTAGACCCCTGAGCCAATCAGGTGCTGGGGAAAAGGAGAATAGGGATAATATTGCCAAATTTATAAAGAAGGAAGATGAGACTAAAGAGAAGGGGAAGGAGAAAGAGAAGGAGGAGGAAAGAAGTGGAAGAAGAAGAAGGGGTGGTTAGGTGGTGCAGTGAGTAGAGCACCAGCCCTAGGGTCAGGAAGAACTGGGTTCAAATTTGGTCTCAGACACATGACACTTACTAGCTGTGTGACCCTGGGCAAGTCACTTAACTCCATTGCCTAGCCAAAAAAAAAAAAAAAAAAGATAATAATGATATAACATCAATGCAACATTTTTTAAAACACCAGAAAAGGAGAAGGAAGATCAGAAGGAGATGAAATCAAAAAATTGTGTTATATTCAATAATATAGCATATTAGAACTGTGTTAAATATTACAACTGCATTAAATTCAATATGTACTTTAAAATATATAATAGAACTTCATAGTTTCATGTGCAATCTTATTCTGTTCTTTGGACATCCAAATATTCAAATTTGTTGATGTTTATCAAGTTTATTAAAATAAAAAATGAAAAAAATTTTAATGCCAGACCACATAAAGGCCTGAGACTAGAATGAGAGGGGCTAAAAAGGTAGAGTTGGAAGGAATAGTGGTGGGAAAAAGAGGCTGGGGAACATTCATGTGGGACAGGACAAGAAAGAGACTGGCTTGCCTAAAACAAAGAGTTGGTGTTGGGAAGCAGCGAGGAAGAAGAAAAAGTTCTTTATTTTTCCTGATTCTTCAGATACAACCTGTATGCACGCACCTGGCTGGGTTATCTCTTGTACCGGAAACAGCTTCAGAGGGCGCGACGTCGCTATCCAGATGGTCACTCAGCTGTCCAGCCCCGAGTCTTTAATGGTAAACCAGATCCAACCTTGGGGCTGACCTTGATCTCTTCCTCTTCACCCCTATCCCTGCCACCCCTCTGTATGTAAATCCTATTCCATTTGATTAAACCTTACTTAAGTACCTACCACATACAAGACAAAAATGAAGCCCTCCCTGCATTGAGGCAACTTGAATCCTACGCTCTTTCCAAACTTGGCCTCCAGGGGGCAAGGGGAAATTTCCACCTTTCTATACTATCTCCTAGTCCTCCTCCTTCTCCTGACTCTCAGCGCTGTCTTTTTACCTCTCCAGGAGTGAAGGTGTTGCCCATTCCAGTTCTTCTTGACAACTATAGCTACCTTATCATTGACACCCAGTCCAAGCTAGCTGTAGCTGTAGACCCTTCAGATCCAAGGGCTGTCCAGGTGAGAAGGTAGTTGTGTATGGGGCCAGGTGTATAGGTCCCCATTGGATTTGTCCAATATTTTAATTTATCTGCCTATTCGTACCCACACTCACATCTTTAGATGCCATTGGCCCCCAAGGGGAGGGATGGGGGGGAGGTTGAGGATGGGGAATCGGAGTATCTGGATTCTACTCATTGCCTCAGATACTGGTGCCTAACTGTACCCAAAGATGGTAGCCCTTTCACTCTTCTCCAACTTCTCCTACCCCTTCCCTTCCCTCGTCACCCATACCGTCCCCACATCCTTTTCTACCTAAGGCAAGAGATCTTTAAGAATTATCTGTTATTTTAATTTATTTATAAATATATTTTATTTTTAAATTTAAAATCAAAATATTTTAAAGTTAAAAATAAATTTTTAAAAATTATAAATTATCTGTTATTATCTCTTGGTGGTCTAAGGCTCCTTTTCAGCTGTTGGTGGACATTATGAAGGGAACAGCAAGTAGTTCCATTCAGGACAAGGAGAGGAGATGAGACAATAAGGAGGGTAAGGGGTGGGACTGGCACATAATCATGCCAAGAGCTCTCCCTTCCCTTACCCCCCACATACTCATGATGTGGAGGAGTTGAATGTCTCCTGTCTTATGCCTCTGCTTAGTTCTCTCCCTTTGTTTCTCCTTGTCTCTTTTCTGCTCTTCACTTCTGCGTCTCTGCTTCTCTCCCTCAGGCCTGCATTGAAAAGGAAGGGGTCTCCTTGGTTGCCATTCTCTGTACCCACAAACACTGGTAAGGGGACTAGCACAGGAAGCCCAGAGGGCCTCCCTTTCAGGCCTTCCCTCCTCCCCCCCCCACCCCAGCCAAGCCTTGTCCTGAATCGTGCACTTCAGGTCAGTAGGCTCCAGGGTGAAACACTAACAGTCAACCACCCATACACAATTGACCAGAAATGGCTGGAAATAACAGGGGGATGGAGAAAGAAATCAGGCTGGGATGGGGGAGGCATGGGATGACTTGTCTTTCCTTTAGGTCTTGTTTCAAATGGTACTAGATAATAACAATAATAATAATAATAATCACTCATATAGTGCTTTTTACAAAACACGTTACAAAATATTATCTTATTTGATCCTCACAACAATCCTGGGAGGTTGGTGCTGTTATTATCCCCATTTTACAGATAAGGAAAATAAAACCTGATAAGGTTGTGACTTGCCTAAGGTCACACAGGTAATAATTGTCTGAGGCAAATATTCAAACTCAAGTCTTCCTGACTTTAAATCAAGCTCTCTTTCCACTGCACCACCTAACTGCCTCACCTAGCTAGACAAGGGAAAGGGAAGCCACAGGGATGGACAGTGAGAAAGGAGCCAGGGGTGGGGAACTTGCAACCTCGAGGCCACATGTGCCGCCCTTTGACTGAATCCAAACTTCACAGAACAAATCCTGTTAATAAAAGGATTTGTTCTGTAAAACTTTTGGTCTGGACCAAAAGAAAAAAGATTCTAATGAGTTTGAGCTGTTTCTTTTTCTTAAATCTTGAATCTTTCTAAAATGCATGTCCCCGGGGCAGCTAGGTGGCCCTGAAGTCAGGAGGACCTGAGCTGAAATCTGCCCTCAGACCAAACACTTGACACTTATTAGCAAGTTACTTAACCCCAATTGCCTAAAACAAAACAAAACAAAACAAAACAAAAAAAACCCACAAGAGCTAAAATGCATGTCCTTCCCTGACTCAAAAACTGGTTACAAGACTCAAACAAGATGATACCTATGGAAATGCTTTGAACTTTGTAAAATGCAACCCACACATAAGCTGTTATGATTTCTCTGTCATTGCCTTGCACTCTGCCCTGTAGGGACCACAGTGGGGGCAACAGGGAATTGAGACGGCATAATAGAGGATGCCGAGTCTACGGGAACCCCCAGGATGGCATTGCTCACCTCACTCAGTAAGTAATCTCCTGAGCTACTCTTCGACTCCCTTTCTTCCAAGTCTTTCTCTCAAGTCAAGACTTTAAAGAACTGTATTCCCAGTCCAAGCTAGCTGTAGCTAGCCCCCCACCCCCCACCCCGAGCCATAGTCCACTTCCTTAGTGGGCATTCTGTTTTTCCTCTTTCCCCTTCCTCCTACCTGCTGCTTTTCCCACCCTGCTAGGCTTCTGTAGCCCTATAGGCACTCAGTTAAGCAGAAGAGGGACTTGATACTCTTTCCCTGCTTTCTCCCCCTACCTAATTTTTCCACCAAGTGAGCCCTTGATAGGCAGGCCCCAACACATCCAGACCACCTCCGTGCCCTAGGACTAAGTACTATCCCTTCTTCCTTCTCATCAGTCCTTCCCCAGGACTTTTGGAACAAGAGTTTAGGGCTCTGAATCAGAGATTTTGAAAGCCTGGGTGACATAATCTGCTTTCATCCAGGAACCCCTCTCCAGAGTCTACTGCCCAATTGTCAAGCAGCAGTGAGAGTGGAGAAGGTTAAAGTGCATGCTAATGTGTTTCCTTCTCTATTCTTCCTTCTCCAGTCCCCTCTGTCACCGGGATATGGTGAGTGTGGGGAGGCTTCAGTTCCAGGCTCTGGCCACCCCAGGTCATACCCGGGGGCACATGATCTATGTGTTGGATGGAGAACCCTACAAAGGCCCCTCCTGCCTCTTTTCAGGGGATGTTCTCTTCCTCTCTGGCTGTGGTGAGTCCCTCCCTCAGATGGATGGGTGTGAGGGATGGGGTACTGGTGAAGGGAGAGAGACTCCTAGAGAAAAAGGGGAGGGGAGCCCCTGTATTAAGAGGAAGACACAGGGCCAGAAAACCAAAGTGAATGGTAAAGGTTCCCAGGGGTCCATGAGGTTAGCCAAAGGATGCTCCTGACCAAATAATGGAAAAGGACTACAAGTCCACCATATAATGTAGCATAACAATTCACTCAGTTTCCCCTAATATCTAGTAAAGAAAAGCAAGGCACAGAGGAGACAGGAAAATGCCTGCCTTGGAGGTCTTGGCTCCCCGGATCCCTAGATGAAGTTTATAAAATTGTATAAGGGGGAGGAGATTGGGGAAGAACAGAGGGCCAGGTAGAAGAAAAGAACCAAAAAATGGTGTGGTTAAGCCTTCCAGATTAGTCTGCTCCATGCCCTCACTGTATGTCCCATCCCATTCTCCTCTCTTTCCCCTAGGCAGAATATTTGAAGGGTCACCTGCAACTATGTTGAACTCGCTGGACCTCATCATGGGCCTGGGAGATGATACCTTGCTTTGGCCTGGTAAGGGAATCACTGCTGTCACGCTATGTGTCTTTACCTATCTGTCACCCTATCTTTACCACTGCATTTCCTTCTCCCTCCATCTGCCAACCTGGGGGCAAGGAAAACCGTCCCCCGAGTTAGAAATATTGTCTATATCAGATATTGGATACAAACGGGCCCAGAGAGAAAAAAAAAAACACATAACCTTAGAACGCAAAACCCCAACTCTGAAAGAGGTGATTGTAGTCTGGGTTTGCCAGCTGAATCTGCAGCCTGGATGGCACATTTGAAATCATTTGTCTCCCCTGACTCACCCCTTCCTAAGCAACTGGGATCATAATCTTCCTCCTCCTCCAGACCCAGTATCCTAACACTTCCCACCTAGCTGATTTAGCAGCAATAGCAGCAACAGGGAGAACCTCAAACATTCTGCTGGAATATATCCAGAAGAGATTGCCTAACTTGGTTATGATGGGAGGGAGGTGCACTCAGAACTGGCTTCTGATTAAGGAACCCAACTTAAGGTGTGCCTAATAGCCACAGCTCCATGAAAGACACAGTCTCAGATTTTCCAGAAGGAAATCAGTGTGAGGTACAATTTCTGATTGTCAGTGTTGCATATTAAAGAGTGGGTTCTCTATTGGTTGGAACTGGATCTTAAGACCCGCTCTGGAGAGGCTGCCTATGGCTCTGTACCTGTGATTCTCACCTTGATCCCCCTCCTCCCAATTGCCCAGCCACGGACTTCTGAGGGGAGGCGAGAGTTGGCACCCTTTTCTTATCAGGTGACACGCATCCTTATTTCTCTCCTGAATGGGCCAGGTCATGAGTATGCAGAGGAGAATCTGAGCTTTGCAGGTCTGGTGGAACCAGAAAACATGGCACGAGAGAAGAAAATGCAGTGGGTTCAGCAGCAGCGCCTGGAATACAGGAGCACGGTGAGGAGGGAAGGCATGGGACAAGGCACTTCCCAGGGAAGTGAAATAGTAACAGCATTTGTAGTGACGTGCCTTTTTAGCCCTTCATAGTATTCAGAGCACTTCCTTAACAATTTTCCAGGGGGTGAGGTAGGGTAATTTTATCTCTCTTTCACAGACAATAAAGTACTTTCCTCGTTTTACCGGTGTTAACTGACTGCCAGAAAGGGAAATGACTATGCATATGGTCATTGATGGAGTCAGGTCTTCTAGCTCTCAAGCCCAGTCCTTTATCTAATCTGCCAGCCCAGCTCGTCAATGAAAAAAAAATTACAGCTCACCTCCCCACTCTGGCTCTCCAGAAGTACCAATTTGCTTATCACCCTAGAAAGCACACTAGACTTGGCATTAAGAGATTTGGGTTCAAATCCTGACTTGGCTAATTACAAGAATCTATGCGACCTCATGGAATTAATTCAATTCAATAAATATTTATTAAGCCATTAAGCACTTCCCTTTTGCCAGGCACAGGGCATATAAGGATAAAAATGATACAACCCCTATAGACACAATAGTGTATAGTCTACTGAAGGGGATATGACATGGAAACAGGTCAATTTAATGCCAAGTAGGGGAGTATTATGTAAGGGAGTTAACACATTCTCATCATCATCCTCATTTTAAAGAAGAGGAAACCAAGGCTCTGAGAGATAAGCTCCCACAGTTAGCATGGAGCAAAAGTCACTTTTTGTCCCTCCAAAAATAAATTTGTATCATGCTGTATTCTTTCCAATGGCTTTGATATCTCAGGTGAGCCCACATATATCCTTTTAGGTGGGATGACAGAAAGAGAACACATAGCCATCCTTGAATTTCAGTGACCAGCCCCATATGACCTGCATCCTTGGAGTATCAAGAGAACTGGCAGATATGATTTTGGAATCATTGCCAGTAATCTCTGAAAAATCTTGAAAAGCAGGAGAAGTACTCCAGGATTGGAGAAGGGAATATGACCTGATTTTCATAAAAGGAAACACAATCTAGTGTGTAACTGTAGGCCAGTGAGCTTAATTCCTGCAAAATTCAAGAGCCCATTATCAAAGGAACGGTTACTGACCATCTAGAAAAGGAATTGGTCATCATAGTGATCCAGGATGGCCTCATTAAGAAAAGGTCAGGGCAGACCTCATTTCCTTTTTGGACAGATTTCTAAATTGGTGGAACAAGGGAATGCTATAGGTATGGTTTTCCTGGATTTTAGCAAAGCATTTGACAATCTCAAACTGTTCTTAAAGGATAGAGATCTTATAGGATCTTATAAGACGGAGAGATGTGAGCTAGCTAACTTACAACTGTGTGAATTTTTAAAAGGCTGAACAATCAGAACCAAAGAATAGGTATTAATGAGTTGATGACAATTTGGAAAGAGGTCAGTAGTGGAGTGCCCCAGAAATCTGTTCTTGGGCCTGTAGCCATCTTTATCAATAATTTGTATGACAACATAAATGTTCAGGTGATACAAAAGTGAAAGGGAACACTACTGCATTGAATGAGAGAATCAGAATCCAAGAAAAATTCAACAAGCTGAAACAATGGGCCAAATCTAATCAAATGGAATGTAGGAGAGATAAATGTAAACTCTTACCCTTGGGTTCAAGAAATCAATTTCACGAATACAAGATAAGGAAAGTGTGGCTAGATAACCACAATTCATTTAAAAAAAAAAACTTTGCTGTTATAGTAGACAGTAATCTAAATGACTCAAAATAGCCGCTGAGAAGCAAAGTGTTCTGCTCGCTCCTGGTTAGAAAACATCTGGAGTATTGTGGCACCACATTTTAGGAAAGATACTGATAAGCTGGAGAGCCTCCAGAGGAGGGCAACCAGGCTAGTGAGGATAAGCTGAAGGAACTGAGTATGCTTAACCTGGGAGAAAGACAACTAAGATAGAGACAAGGAGGAGAAAAAGACCAGAAGAAAAACAAAGTTGGGAGGATTGCTTGGGGAGGACCATGATTGATGTCTTCAGATATTTGAAGGGCTTTCAGGTCAAAGAGAGATTAGATTGGATGTGCTTGGCCTGAGAAGGCAAAACTGAAAGCAGTAGGTGGAAATGGTGGTGAGGCTTGATATCACAATAAACTTAACAATATGAGTGATCCAGAAGAAGAATGGAGTGTCCCCAAAGGTAGCAGGTGGCCCCCTTTTAGAGTTCTTTAAGCAAAGGTTGGATGACCACTTAGATATGTTATAGAAGGGATTCTTGTTCAGGTATGACATTTGGTGATGTGGCATAATAATGACTTTAATTACAATTACATTGGGTTCCCCAACTCCAAGCCCAAGTTTCTTCAAGCCCAAGCCCTCTTCAAGCCCAAGCCCTGCATGCTAATGCTTTCTATTGTCTCACTCCCCACAGTGCCCATCGACAATTGGAGAGGAGAAGACATACAACCCATTCCTGAGGACCCACTGCCTTGCTCTTCAGGAGGCCTTGGGACCACTGCCTGGCCCTGGCGGGGATACTGGCCCCTCAAGAGCACGACTGCTTGAAGAACTTCGAAGGCGCAAGGATCAACACAAGGGCAAATGATACCCCCATTTGCTGGGGTCCCTTTTAATTCTTCATTCTCTTCCTTCCCTATCATTAGTACATTTGCCCTTCCTGATATTGCCTCTCTCCCTCTCATTCTGATAGAAGAGGGAGCAGAAAAAGGCATTAACTTTATGGCGGACTTCAAAAGGAGGGTGTGGATGGAAAATGAGATCTCTAGGGAAAGGGGGCTGGCCACAAATGATGGGATTCATGGGTGGGGAGAAGAAGAGAGAAAGGAAATAAAGAGTATTCCCCCCTCCCTCAGCTCCTACTGCTATACCACCACCACCCCTCCTTAGTCCTGGGATGTCCTTGAAGGTAGGTTGGGAGTCTATGAGGAAACTGGGCAGTTGAGGTCTTCTGGGTCAGCCTGTCTATCTTGAGCCATCTCTGCTATCCTAACCTCTGACCTCTACCACTGGAAGCCTCCATCCATACAAACCCTGGCTGCCCAGTGCTGCTTTTTCCCACTGTAGACTCCAAATAGAATCCAGTACCAGAGGAGGCAGGAGGAAGGAGGGTCAGGTGAGATGAGGGCATCTGTGACTTAGATCTGGTCCTCTCTAATCTCTCCCTTTGCACTCTCCCTCCAGGGAGTTTGAAATGAAGTCCTTCAAGGGGATCAGCTAACGTTGGGCTTCTTTTGGAAAAGATTGTGGGGTTCAGTGTCTGTCTAGCTTTGGTTGTCCCAAAATAACCCCCTCCCCTCAAAAACAAAATCCCTTTGTCCACTGGTTTCCCTGGTACCAACACCTCCTGACTCTTTGGAGTCAGTCCCAAAGACCAAAAGAAAATAGAAAGGCGAGGGAATCATCCCTTTTTACATGTAGGTGCTCCTCTTCCCTTGACTGTATTTCAATGTTTCACCCCCTACCCCAACTCACAAAAAGAAAACGTTGCTTTAGAAGACCACCTTGCTTGACTACAAACCCAAGACCCTACATGGGCATTGCTGAAGTTCTTAAAAATAGGGACCTGCCCGTTCTAGTAGGCGTGACACATTTCAGCATCAGGAGCCTCTAGGGGTCATGCCGACCAACCACTTTGCCTTCGTCTGGGCTGGTGGCCCCTCCTTCAGAGAGACCGCAGAGCTTCTCGTTCCGGTTGTCTCCTGCTTCTTATTCATGATAAGTCTTCATCTCTATCGAACCTAAATACTTCCTGCTGGACTCTCAATCTATTTCCTTCTGTCTTTCATAGAGATGGAAAATACCTGGAAAATGAAATAACCCTTCTGACTGAAAATCAATTATTGGCCACCCTCCCCACTTCCTTACCATTTTCTTTTGCTAGACCTCTGATTTCATTGGTATAATGAGCTCCCTAAGAGGGTACTCCCTTTCCCAATGCAGATGACTACCTGCAACGGGAATAGTGTTGAGAGTTGGCTGGGGCATCCAGCCAGTATGTGTCAGAAGCAGAACCTGAACTCGAGTTTTCCTTAACTCAGAGGCCTGTTCTCCAGCCACTTCTGCTTTTCTTTTCTTTTCTTTTTTCTGCTTTTCTTCTTTATAAATATTGACTGGTTAATGATTTGGTTGGTTTGGTTTTTTGTTTGAGAGAGTTAACGATCAACTCCCCTTTACTTAAGTAGGACTATAGCAGTATTAATGACAAGCTTGAAGTGATAATAATTTTTACTTGACTAGAGTGAAAACAATGTGGCAAATTTCCATTTTTCTGAGCTGTCTAGCTTTTAAGGTTTAGGTTAGCCACTTTTATCCAAACCTCCAGAATAATCCATCATTATTGTTTTAAGACCAATGGTTCACATGGGCCAGTGTGGTAGTCCAGATACACCTCTGCCCCTTCTGAAGACAGGCTGTCTGCTGTATACAGGAAGATCTTCCTTCCTAGTATTCCTGCCCTGCCCCTTCTCTATAACCTCCTGTATCTGAAATTTTACTTGGTATAAACTCAGAACTTTCCAGCCAATTCTGGCTTACTAGCCTGAGGGTGGGAAGTCAATCAGACACCCCTGCCGGAGAGCTTGACCTTGTCTCTCTTCCCCCTCCCAGACCAACCCTGTTGTTTGGGATGGCCCCAGGTGTGCCCAATACAAGAGCATCATCAGGTCCGGAGGGCGCCTCTTTCTGGACCCCCTTATTCTTGCCGCAACCTAATCATCATTGTACCAGACCCTATGCACCCTGTCCCCTCTGGTGTTTCTTTGCCTAACGTGTGACTGTGATCCAATTGTATCTTTGTGCTCCGAGTTCCCTTATTTCTCCGCCTGTATCGCATTAAGCCGCTAGCCTTCCCTTGTGAGTTAATGTATCCCTAATAAAAGTCTCTATATATTTTTTGCATTAATAGCTGTTCTTTCTTTTTCAAAATTCCTTGAAGTCTCTATAATGGATGCCCACAACAAGCTTCCCGTGTAATGTCAAGAGTTCTAGACAGCTATGAACGTCTTGGATAAACTGCCTGTGACAGTTATGGAAGGATGTCAATAGTCAATGATCATTTCTTAAGCACCTAGTAAGTACCAGGTACTGTGCTAAGTGCTGGAGATATAAATATGAAAAAGACAGTCCCTGCTCTCAGGAGGCTTACAGTCTAGTAAACAAAATTGTTATTCAGTCATTTCCAACTCTTTGTGACCCATTTGAGGTTTTCTTGCCAAAGATACAAGAGTGGTTTTCCATTTCCTTCTCCAACTCATTTTACAGATGAGGAACTGAGGCAAACAGGGCTAAGTGACTTGCCCAGGGTCACACAGCTAGTAAATGTCTGAGGTTAAATTTGAACTCAGGTCTTCCTGACTCTAGGCCTGGCACTCTATGCACTGTGCCATCGAGCTTCCCTACTGGAGGGAAACAACACAAAACAAAGTTGAAAGTGTGGAGGGGGAAGTGATCCAGTGAAGGAGCATGGTAAATTCAAAGACATCCAAAATGAGTGCAGCCAGGTGGGATATGATACATCTAAGGAGAAACATGGACAAGAGTCACATCTCCATTGAAGACTCAAAGTACCACCACGACGATGAGGTTGCACTTCTGAAGACCAGTAGGGATTAGGTCTAGAGCTCCCATCATTCAGTCCTCTCCCTGGTCCTCCTTCCCTTACTCATTATTCCCATTCAATAGCATCGGTGCCCTAGGCTTCTTACTTTTGACCTTGGTTCTCCTACCTTTGCTTCTCCCTATACTCCAACATCATCCGCTTAGGACAAGCTCATCCTAGCTCCTGAGACTACAATTAGCTGATTTGTTCAACTCATTATATTAATGCTAGGTGGCCCAGTGGATAGAGTATAGGGCCTGGAGCCAGGAAGACTTATCTTCATGAGTTCAAATCTGGTCTCAGACAGTAGCTGTGTGACCCTGGGCAAGTCACTTAATTCTATTTGCTTCAGTTCCTCATCTGTAAAATGAGCTGATGAAGGAAATGGCACACAACCCCAGTAGCTTTGCCAATTTGGGATCACCAAGAGTCAAGTATGATGCAACAACACTAACTAGTATACATTGAATAAGATAATAATAGCCAATTCAAATGACCTTGGTGTAAAATATCTCTGGTACCCATTGAAAATATGTGTGTATATTATATATGCATGTAATATGTATATGTGTATATATACATATGCCTATGTATACACATATAAGTATATGTGTGTATATATGCAAAAGCATAGATATCTCTATGCAGATTTTATATTTGTGTGTGTGTGTGTGTGTGTGTGTGTATGTACAAGCGCCCATCTCTACACAGACAAAATCCATTCTAGGAAAATCTATCATTCATTTTAATAGTGTAAATTATGGAGCATTCCTGGACCCTCCACAAAAATTATCCCGTCACTTTAATATGCCCAAATAGACATGGTAGAAGGGTGGATAAAGAGCCAGCCACAGAGTTCTAAAGATCTGGGATCAAATTTGACCTCTGACACATACTGGCTATGACCTTGGGCAAAGTCACCAGATTTCTCAGTGCTCCCATGAACCTAAGTCTATAAATTTCAGAGCAGACATTCATATATATTCATGGAGGGAATTTCTTCCCTCAGAATTCCCTACCTGGATAACATAAGATCTAATCTTTTTTTTAAAATGTATATAGAAATGGAATTAGGGTTAGAATTAGAAACAGAATAAGAACTAGAGTATAGAGATAGGATTCTTCAAAAAGTTATATTTGATCATTAACAGAAACAGAAATCAATGTTCTGGGACTTGAAGATACTTGAAGCACACTCATTCATTGCTGGTGGAGTTAAAAACATGTAAAACCTTTTTAGACAGAAATGTGTCAGTGCACTTTTAAAGTTACCCAAAAAGTCATCCTACTCTTTGTCTCAAAAATTCCATTGTCAGGGCAGCTAGGTGGCGCAGTGGATAGAGCACTGGCCCTGGAGTCAGGAGAACCTGAGTTCAAATCTGGTCTCAGACCAAACAGTTGACACTTGCTAGCTGTGTGACCCTGGGCAAGTCACTTAACCCCAACTGCCTTGCAAAAAAAAAAAAAATCCATCGTCAGGAATGTACCCTGACAAGTGTCATCAAATCTAAAAACGATCTATGTGGTCAAAGAATTTCAAAATAACATAGGTAATCACACACACACATACAGAAAATCCCAACAATCCTGGAAACAACCTAAACGCCCAACAGGGGAACCACTAAAAAAAATTGTGATACAATAATGTAATAGAATGCTACTTATAAAATGGGCAAAGCAAAAAAAAAAAAAGAGAGAGAGAGAGAGACAGAAACCAGAAGTAAATATTAACTATAAACAAAAAGTAGGTGAAAAGGAATGAATAAAGAATTCTCGTGAGTGACTAAAAAAACTTTCATGATATTTCATCACTTGAAATTAATGAATTTAAATGTAAATACTTTGCAAGTTTGGCTGGTTGTAGTGATTTTCAATGTTATTTTTATTCTTTTTAATGTCCACATTAGTCATGTTGTTGAAAGAAGAAATAGAACAAAAGGGAAAAACCACAAAATAATTTTTTAAGTGAAAATAGTAAGATGGACAACTTTCAATATCATACATAATAGTTAACATAAAGACTTTTTTGAAATGAAAAGTTATTGCTATATATTTTGAATCCTCTCCTATGTTCTGCTGTGCACATAACATTTTTTTCTTATTTTATATTTAAGTTTATAATGTTTCTTTTTTGCTTATTACGTATTTAAGCTTTAGCATTTGTCTAAAATAAAAAAATTAAGAAAAAAATTAATGAAACAGAAAAAGAAAATAGTATGCTTTGATCTGCATTCAGATTCCATAGTTCTTTCTTTGAATGTGGATAGCATTTTCAATCATGAGTCTTTTGGAATTGTCTTGGATCAATGTTTTTAATTAAATATATATATTTTTTTAAATTGCAAGAATATTGGGGGGAGAACATCTCTTTTCCCTTAAAAGGTTGTTGACCTCTGACCTTGTTGAATATTGACTGAACCAATCACTACTTGTTTCATTTCCTTGGGTCACATATTGTGATGGTATTTAGATTGGGCAAGGAGATTGGGGTGAGGCTGGTGGATGGAGAAATAAGGGAAAGTAGCAAGGTGAAATGTGACCTGTGTGTCTTAGGGTGGATGATATCGGGGAGGGGAGGAATGTCACTTGATGCCTCCATGTGGTAGGTTACAACCAAAGTTGGGGATGGGGTGAAGGTTCGGAGCGGGGGGAACCTCTTCTGAAGCTAGTAGGGCAGTGACCCCTAGTGGGCAGTCAGCTTCAGACATCAACAAGACTGCTTTCAAGTGAAAAAAGACCTTAGAAACAGAATGCTGGAATGTGAAGAGTTTATTTGATGAATAGAGAAACTGAGGCCCAGAGACATTCAGTAGCTAATCACACATTTAACTAGGGGTAGGTCCCCTAGGTATGATTTTTACAGAAATGCAAAGGAAGAGACCTGTAGAGATCATCAGTCTCCTCTTCACAGCCACCCCCTTAGTTCAGGCCCATATATCACTTTTGCTAGGACTATTGTACTAGACTACTAATTATGCCCCAAGTTTCTAGTTTTTATTCTCTCCAACCCATCTTCCCCACAGCTGCCAAAATACTCCTCCTAAAGTACAAGTCTGATCTTGTCACTCCCTTGCTTAAAAATCTTAAAAATCTTCTTGCCTCTAGAACCAAGTACAAAATCTTCAGATTGGCATTTATAACTCTTTACAGTCTGGCTCCAGCCTACTTTTCCAGTTTTGTTACACATCACTTCCCCTTATGTCCTTTGTATTTTAAAAATTATTTATTTTTAACATTCATTTAAAAAAATTTGAGTTTTAAATTTTCTCCCTACTTGTGCCCCTCCCCCACCCACTGAGAAGGCAAGCAATACATCAATTATACGTGTGAAATCATGCAAAACAGATTTCCATATTAGCCATATTGCAAAAAAAAACCAAACACAATAAAAAGTAAGAAATGTAAAGTGAAAAAAGTATGCCTCACTCTGCACTCACATTTTTTCAGATTTCTCTCTGAAGGTAGAGAACATTTTTCATCATGGGTCCTTTGGAATTGTCTTGGATCATTGTATTTATCAGAGGAACTAATTGTTTCACAGTTGATCATTGCTGCAATATTGTTATTGTGTACAATGTTCTGGTTCTGCTCACTTTACTTTGCATCAGTTTATATAGGTCTTCCCGGGTTTTTCTGAAACCATCCTTCCTATAGTACAATAGTATTTCCATCATGATCATATGCCACTTGCACAGCTGGAAACGGTATTTGTGAAAATACATTATAGTAACCAAAGAACAAATATTTGGATCCTTTGCAGAGATGGGTGTGGAACAAGGCATATAAAGAATATGATGGCATATAAACCATGTAATGGTCCCTGGGTGTAGAACAAGGCATATAAAATCAAATTGTTTCAATGTATTGGTTGGTTTTATTGAATTTTTTTCTCTTCTTTTTTCTTTTAAATTATTGTACAGTATGGTTCTCTGGGAAGGGTAATCAGAGGAAAGGGAGAAATTTAGGTAATATAAAAACCAAAGATATCAATAAAAACCGATTTAAAAAAGATTCTAAAGGTTCCTTCAAGGGTCCAACAGAAAGGCTTTCCTGATCTCCCTAGTTCTTGGTGCCTTCCACTCAAAACTACCTTGTATCTATCTACCTTGTATATACCTTCATATGCATAAACATGTTATCTCCCCCAGCTAGATTATAAATTCCTCAAGGGCGAGAAGGCTTCACGAGGCTTCACGAGGCTTCACTTCTCTATTTGTATCCCCAGTGCCCAGCATAGCACCTGGTCCAAAGTAGGCGGTTAATAAATGCTGGTTGATGGAGTGACTCCCCTTAGTTGTTGGGGGGCTCTCTCCCTCTTGGAATTATCAGGTATTTTATTTGTTGTACCGCCTTCCTCAGTAAAATGTAAGCTCTTTGAGGACTAGGAGTAGGTTTGGGGTTCTCTTTGAATCTCTGGCACCTAAGACAGTACCTTCCACGTATTAAGTGCTTGATGAATGATTTTTGGATTGGGTTGGTTGATATCCCCTACGCACTCACACACACCCCAAACAAGGAGTGTCAACCACCCAGTATAGACCAGCGTGGCTAACTGAAGCGTTAATAGCTCAGCCCACGGTTTCCCTCCGAAGTGAATTTGGGAGCCGTGCTAGAAGGGTGGAGTAAAAGCAGGGTGATATTGGATGACGGCTCCTTTAAGAGGCAGTCGGCTGCCGGTTGCCCTGGGGACCAGTGGATACATTCTGGGGCGCCGGCAGCATGCCTGGCAAACGTAAGGGGTCTGCGCATTTAGGGTGTTGGTGAATCAGGTTCTGCAGCGAGGGGACTTCCTTATCTCGTACTGAGCCCACCTTAAGAATCCTGGGGGCCCAAAGGGGTGGGGGCTAGGAATTGCCTCCTGACTCCCTCCTCTTTCTGGACCTGCCCCACCCCCACCCCGCTCTCACCCCAGTCTGTCTAAACTGTTCCCCCAGGAGCCAAAAGCCCGGAGCCCGAAGTGCCGGAGGAAACCCCGCCGCCTCCCCCACCTGAAGCCAATTCCGAGGCTTTGGAATTTCTAGCTACAATAAGTGAGACTTAGAGCTTCCCAGGCCCGGGGGGTGGGGGGTGGGGCGGGCGGGTGGGAGAACAGAGAAAAAACTGCCCCTTGTGCCACGGTTCTGTTTAAGTGAGGCCCCTCCAGGAAACCAGCTGGATTTGGGCTCAAGAACCTGCAGCTCACTACCCGTGTGTGACCTTGGGCAGCTCACTTCAAGTCTCGAAGTCTCAGGGTCCCCATATGTAAAATGAGGCACTCCGACTACCAGAGGCCCTTTCTGGTTCTAGATCTGTAATCCTGTAATCATTAACTGAAATGGGTGGTTGGACTCATCCTTCTGGCAGTAGTGAAGCCCGTGGACCTCTTCTCAGAATAATCTTTTTAAATAATTGAAGTAAATACTAAATTTTAATTAAATCATAGTGAAAACAGAGACGTAATTTCCTTCCCCTCAACTTAATGGATCCTCTGAAATTTATCCAAGAGTCTTTGTATGTCCAATGACCCTAGGTTAAGAACCCCTCCCTGTATTAGATGATTTATAAGGTCTAGCTGGGAATCCTTCATATCTGAGTTCCCTCCTCCCTCCTGGCCTCAGTTTCCACTTCTGAACCATGATGGACAAATGTCTGTTGTTTGGGCAGTGGAGGCTAGCAGAAGCTCTTTAAAGATTACGGGACCTTAGAGGGATGGATGTGGCTGGGGAGGGGTACAGAACAGGTGCTCAGGTCTGGAGCTTTGTACAGTCCCCATCTCCTTTGCTTCTCTTGCCCATAGGTGAAGAAATTCAGTTGCTCTATTTCTCTGAAACTTTGAACATGATTTCTGAGACTAACCAGATTCTGGGGGAGTATTCCCTGGACATAAAGCAAGCCTACTACTATAGCTCTGATGGGGACACCAGACTCAGTATCCTAGTGCATGCCACCAGCCGGGGTCAGCTAGAGGAAATCCCCTGTGGGACATCTATCTCAGGTAAGACTTCTGATTCTTGACCCCTCCCTTGTACTCCCTCCCAGCTAATCCATCCTTGTCAACACCTCAATTCTTCACTAAGTATCTCTTCCCCATTGTTTTGTAAGGAACTGTGTGAGGCAGGTGAAACCTATCAAAAGCCTCTGCATGGGCAAGGCTATCTCCTAACAGTGTCAGGGCATCTCGAAACACTCCAAACATTGGAAACAGCCCCTAGCACTCCAGCAGACCCTTGGAGGCTAGATTCAACCTGCTTCTTCAAAACCCCAAAACCCAGTCCATAGACTCTCGGATCCCCCTTACCAAGAACCTCCCTACCCTTCTACCCTGCTCTCAAACAAATGAGTTCTACCCCATGCCTCCTCACGAATCTCTGGTCTTCCTTTCAGGCTATCTCGATTGGGATTTGAAAACATATGAGCAGCACCATCATGAATTCATTAAGGTGTCAGGACCTATTTTCTCCCCACCTCTCCCCTCGTTCCATATCATAGGCACTTAGCTTTGGCCTAATGACAAAGACTGCCCACCATAGGAAGATCTAGGAGCCTGGGGGGCAGGGTTGGGAGACCCGAGACCAGTTGAGGAACATTGGATGTAAAGTCAGGAGGCCCAGGTTCAAATCTAAACTTGAACACTTCCTGACTATCGACTCTGGTTCTCATCCCAAGTTTCTTAATCAGTAAAATAGAAATGCTAATCTTTGTACTTCCTACCTCACCAGGATGGAGTGAGGAAGGCAAATTGTAAAACTTAACCTACTGTGTAAATGTGAATTGTTATTAATATTCTCAGGTGTCCCAGAATCCTTTAATTTCTTAAATCTCCCTTTTTCCCGGTTGAAGCTCCATCCCCTAAACAGAACATAACTCTAATAGACAAAGGATTCAAAAGGTCAAGGGGTGGTTTTGTCCAGTGGTCCTGCCTCCCTCTCCTCATTCCCAATTACATGGTCCTTGGGGTCAACTTCCCCTTCACCTAACCTCACCCTAAGCCCAGAAAGCTCCCACACCATCGGAGCACACTCAAGCTCAGGGGTTCCAAGACTGTACCTGAGAATCCTAGGTATCCCACGTTTCTCCTCCCTCCCGGCCTCAGTTTCCTCTTCTGAACCTTTTCCTGTCTTTGGGCTCTTGTTTCCCACTCCTCTGTGTCTTTGGCCCCCTCATCAACTTGTTCCTATGCCCCCTCCCATTCCTCTTAAACTTGGCAGTTCCTACCTCTGTCAGTTGACAGGAAGACCACCTTACTGAAGCAAAATGCAGACATGCTGATGACTAGAATCCTCAAGGAAGGTGAGGTAAGTGGGGACCCTCACCTGGAGGGAAGGTGTCATTAGCCTGACTGGGTGTGTACTAGGCATGAGTGCTGGACTAGAGGAATCCTCTTACGTCCCTCCTACCCAAAGGCTTTAGCTACACCCATTCCCACCTACCCACCCCCTTCCCCTTGCCACCAGGAATTGTGACTCATGTAATGTCACGGGCAGGTTACAAATACAGAAAAGACATCGTTCAGCCTGAATATGATGGACGGGTTCATCTCAGAGTCTGCCAACCTGCTCCTGCTAAGGGTGATGGGCTGGCGAAGGAAGGTTCCCCAAAATGCCAAATTCCTGACCTTTGATGGAGAAGGAAAGCTCTGCCACTCCACCTATGTGAGGGAGCTCTGTGGCCTGGGAGTGAGCTGGGGGAAGGGCAGAGGAAAGGGGTTCTGGTGGATCAGGATCTGGCAGGGACGAGAGGGTTGAGTTGGGACAGAAGTTATCCAGTGGTCCTGAGGGAGAATGTTGCTAAGGAATAGAGCACATTGGGATTGGAGCTGGGCACCATTCACTGTACCCTCATCCCACCTTGGCTCCTCACTCATTGTCCTTCCTTGTGGCCATGGGGGAAACCCTCCCCAGGTCAGGAAAAAAGAAGAGGAGGTGCAGATCTTTTGGGGAGGATTGAGGGGCATACAGAGAAGGGTGGTATTGAGACAGGGTGTATGAGAAAGGGAGCATTAGGAAGGGGAAGAAGAGGGTCAAACTGAGCCTAGAGGAAGGGAGAGGAGTCCTGAGCCGTGGCCTCCTTGTCTCTCCATCCCCACCTCCTTTAGGAAGCCCTGGGCTTCCAAACCATTCACCTGGGCTCAGAGCAAGCTGAAGTGTTGGTGGTAGAACAGACAGTGCATTCTAATGAAGACATCCCCATGACGTGGCAATACTACCTGTTACCTGATGGGTGAGTAAGTTTACTGGGTGGAAGGAAGGTGGAGGGTTATGGCTGATGGCCAGTAATGAGAGAGAGGGCCTGGTGGTGAATATGGATGTAAGGGGTGGAGGTGATGACTGAACGAAGGTGTGAATGGTGCATATGGTTGTGAGTGGTGGGTGGGCCAGTCTCAGAATTTCAGGGTTGGAAGGGATCTCGGAGATCGACAGCCAGTACCTGAAATTTCTGCATCACTGACAAGTGATCATTCAGTTTTGGTCTTTACTTGAATACCTCCAATGACCAGGAACCTACCACTCCTGAGACAACCCATTTTATTTCTAGGATATAGATTTAGAGCTGAAGGGACCTTAGAGGTCAGTTAATCTAGCTCTCTCATTTTACGGAAAGGGAAACAGGCCCAGAGTGACCACTCCCCTAAGTCTTCTCTTTTTCAGACTTAAACATCCATATTTCTCGTTTTGTTTGTTTTTGCTAGGCGATGGGGTTAAGTGACTTGCCCAGGGTCACACAGCTAGTAAGTGTCGAGTGTTTGAGGCCGGATTTGAACTCAGGTCCTCTTGACTCCAGGGCTGGTGGTCTATCCACTGGGCCACCTAGCTACCCCCCCCCCCAGACCTTTTTCACATGAACTGTTGCCTATTTTCTGTGGTGAATACAGAGGTAAATGGGTTCAGATGATAGTTAACTATAGATGGTGATAAGTGAATCTGAGAGTCAGTGGGAGGCATGAATGATCTAGAGTCTGAGTAGTCTGACTCAGAGTGGGTAGTGAATAGATACTCCTAATGACCAGGCCAGGAGAAGAGAGGGGAGAACTGAATATTTTTCCCCTCTCCACACCCCACTTTTGCCATTCTTAGTGCCTCATACAAACTTTTCTTTCCTTCTGCCTTAGGCACCTGGCCAAGAGAATCCAGGTGGGGTCCCCTTTCTGCTGCATCATCACCAAGATGCCCATAATGAGGGAGGAGGGTAAGTAAGAGGTCAAGTCAGGCAAGGGCATGATGGCCTGGAGTTTTTCTAAGCCAAAAATCAGGACACAAGCTTGACCTGATAAAGGCTATTTCTTCTCCAAAGCCATGCTAAAAGCACATTTCTTGTTCTTGAACCTTGGACCATCCTAGATAGTGTCTACATTTATGGAGCTGATGATGGGGGGGCCAGTTGGAAGAGAAAAGGTGGGGGAAACCTCCAGGAGCCTTCCAGAAAGGGATAGCATTTCCATTCATTCTGCAAGTGAATAGTGTCTGAGACATCAGGTATTGTGGAAAGAAGAGGGAATTTTGAACCAGGCCTAGGTTTGAAACTTGCTTTTGCCAGTTACTACCCATAAGACCTTGGGACAGGTACATCCACGCCTGGACCTCAGTTTCATGATCTAATAACAATAATAGTATCTGGCATTTATATAGTACTGTAAGGTTTGCAAAGTGTTTTACATGTTATCTCATTTGACCCTCACCACAACAGATACTGGAATGGTTTGCTATTTCCTTCTCCATGTCATTTTACAGATGAGAAAACTGAGGCAAATAAGGTTAAGTGACTTGCTCAGGGTCACAGAGCTAGTGGCTGAGGGCAGATTTGAACTCCGGTTTTCCTGACTCTAGTCCTAGCACTCTGTGCACTATGGCGCCACCTAACTACCCCTTATTATTATCCCTATTAGTGAGTCAGCTGGGTGGCGCAATGGATAGAGCACTGGGCCAGGAGTCAGGAAGACTTGAGTTCAGATATGGCCTCAGACACTTACTGGCTGTGTGACCCTGGATAAATCATTTAACCTCTCTGTGTCTTGGTTTTTCTTCATCTGTAAAATGGGGATAAAAATAGCATTTAACTCACAGAGTTGTTGTAAAGATCAAATGAGTTAACATCAGCAAACCTTATAGTGCTATGTAAATACTAACTATTCTTGGGGCAGCTAGGTGGCGAAAGTGGATAGGGCCCTGGAATCAGGAGGACCTGAGTTCAAGTCTGGCCTCAGACACTTGACACTTACTAGCTGTGTGACCCTGGGCAAGTCACCCCATTGCCTAGTCACAAAAAAAAAAAATACTAACTATTCTTGTCATCATCATTATTATTGTTATTTAGGATCCTATAATTTGT
The DNA here is from genome assembly GCF_900497805.2 of Vombatus ursinus. Classification (NCBI taxonomy): domain Eukaryota; kingdom Metazoa; phylum Chordata; class Mammalia; order Diprotodontia; family Vombatidae; genus Vombatus; species Vombatus ursinus. The sequence continues at coordinate 6,045,088 of NW_020954580.1, read as the reverse complement.
AAATAATGAGTTTGTACAGGATAATCTCTAAGGTCGCTTCTAGCTTTAAATCTGACAGTCTTGGGACTGCTGCTGCCTCTGGGGATGGTACACAGAATATATGAAAAGACACCTTGAAGTCAAGATCAAAACTTGATATGTAATGAGTCTCCTACATCCCCTATTCCTGCTTCTTTCTGAGTCCCATCAGGCCATACAAACTTCAGAGGGAATGTGGAAGGCAATTTCCAACTTTCTAATCTTTCCCTTCTCCTTTCCACCTCTTCCTCCCTCCCTGCCCAGATGAGTTTGATCCCAAGCCAGTGTTTGAAAAGAAACACCTGGAATGGGAGGAAGATGTCCAGCTCTTTGCCATTTTCCGGGACCGGAAGGTAAGAGAATCACAGGGTCGAGAGGAAAGATCCTGATGCGTTCCCCAGAGAGAAGGCTAGGCAGGGGAAGGGGTCCAGGAACTATGATTTCAAGAGCACCGACCCATTGCTGATGAGTCTATGGAAACATTTCATCCTCATCCCAAGAGTGGGTCCTTAAGTTGAATGGGGAGGAGAGAGTAGAACCCGGAGGAAAGAGTTAAGCTCAGCAACAGCCTGGGGCACAAAAGATGGAGAAGAAAAGGGCACAATTTTTCCTTTAGCACAGAAGGAAACTGAAGACAAACTTTGGAGACCTCTCATTTTGGCTCTGGATTTGAGTTTGGGTTCAAATCTAAGCTTTACTGAGTGACCTTGGGCAAATCATTAAGTTTCTGGTGAGGATCTTTTCCTCGTCTCTAAAATGAGGTTGTCCCAAACAATTCCCAGGCTCTAACATCCTCTGTTCTTATGATCTCTGCCCAGGAAGAGCTCCAGGCCAGCCATGCCACTTACATGCGGCATCACCCAGAGGCCCAGACCCTGATCTCTGATTTTTTACTCTTCCTGTTGCTCCGCCAGCCTTCTAATGTAGTAACCTTTGCTGCTGAGTATTTTGGGCCCTTTGCCCGGGCCCTGGACAGGCCACCTCCTTTCCGGTCCTCCAGCCGGCCCAGTCCCTTCCGAAACCCTTGCTCTTCGTCTGTCCCACACCCTTCGCTAGAGGAGATAACAGAGAAATCATCAGAGGAGAAAACTGAAGACTCTTTCTCATAGCCAAGGTGAGGCAAGAGTCTGGCCACAAGGAAGGTAGATAGATACCTCCAGGCAAAACACCCTGGGGCCGGAGGGCTAATGGAGCCCTGGGAGCGTAAGAAATGGGGGGCAGGGCAGGATTGGGCTGGCATTTCCTCTACTATCAGGCCTCACTAGGAAGCCTGAAATAAGAATAAATAGGAGACCCTTTTGGCCTCTCCCTGACTTGTAATGCTCTGTGCCGAGTTTTTTGCGTCTTTGGCATGGGAAGCCAGTGGGAAGGGTGTGGTGTAGTGGAAAGAATACTGGTTTTGATGTCAGAAGAGCTAGTGTTTGAATCCTGACTCTGTCACTTAATACCCCAGACTTCCCACTTTGGACTTCCTCTCCTGCAAAATGAAAACATTGGAGTAAATGGTATCTAAGGTCTCTTTCAGCCCTAAGTTTTATGATCCTATGAGCTCTCCGAGTCCCCTATCACATTAACATCACAGAGATCAAAGACAGGTGTAGCGGCTGCCTGCCGTAGCCAACCCTATGGAAAGTGCTACTAGCCTCCCATCTGGCCTCTGCCTGCTTAATGATAATGCAAGGTACTAGGAATCCAACCCAGAAGGGAAAAAGATGCACAGATTTAGTGAAACTTCATTTAGGCTTGATGTCTATTTCCCTTAAGCCCTAGGCATTTATTTAGGGTTATGTGTATGTGATCACATCAGTGTATATGATGGTTGCTATCACTTCACCAATCTGTCTAGGAATGCAAGGTTTGGGGTTTGGAGAAAAGTGGTTTCCCCTTAGTTATTATTTCTGAAATTCAGGTTGCCACCAAGGGAAACGGGAAATCTGGTAAATAGGACCCTTTCATTCAACAGTCATTAAGTTGGTAAGTACCAACAATGTGCAAAGTTCTGTGGGGGGTGGTGAGCGGGAGGAACAAAAGTCATGGTCTTTTCCTAGTCGCAGGTTACAATGTATAGTGACTTCTGTGACATGCAAACAAGTGGAGTTTGTATGATTACACTGCTGCATTCCTTAAGCGTACAATAAGACGGCATGTCACTGTATTAATTATCCAGCAAGGGAATGCAATGTCTGGGTCACTTCTCAGTTGGCACTGTGCTTGAGACAGTAGCTTTAACTGTTTCTTGTGCTGCCCTGGGACAGCCTTCCTAAAAAGCTGAAATATCCCCACTGGCCACTAGAGGGTACTGATGATGAAGATACTTATACTGTTCCCCCTGCAATCAGTCCCCTCTCAGTTCACAATGCCTCACATTCACAAATTCAAAGACTATGAGGCAGCTAGGGGGCACTTGTAGTTAGGAAGACCAGAGTTCAAATCCAACCTCAGACCTTTACTAGCTATGCAACCTTAGGCAAATCACTTAATCTCCCTCAGCCTCAGTTTCCTCATCTGTAAAATAGAAAAACTAATAATAGCACCTACTTCAAAGACTTGTTGTGAGGATCAAATGTAAACATGTAAAGTACTATGCAAACCTCAAAACAATGTATAAATGGTAGTTATTGTTATTATTATTATTATCCTGATGTAGTTTATTGAATGTACAAGCACTCCTTTATGGAGACATCTATCTCCAGCCAACTTCTGAACCTTCTCCAGCTCACCCAGATCTTCAGATGTGGGGGAGGCAGAGGTGATGGTGGTAGAAATTTATGGCCTCATATAACTACGGTTTAAGGAAAAGAATTGGAAGGGGCTTCTGCAACCGATCTCAGGATCATGACATAGGAAAGACAAAGTGAGGGAGATAATCAAAGAAATCAGTCTCCCCCTCCCTGCTCACTTGTCAGTTCAATTAGACTGAGAAAAGCCAATGATTGCAGCAACTTCAGATTCTTTCTCCTAGAGGTTGTCACCTACAGCCCTGCTCCAGGATCAGGGTCACTCACAGCTCTGGCTTCCCCCACCACTGCCCTCTCTACCTTGTGGAAACCCAAAAGTAATAATAATGATAATTAGAATTAACAGTGCTTGGCACCTAGTAGGTAAATGGTAAATGTTTATTAATTAACAATAGCAAACAGTTATACAGAGCTTTAAGGTTTGCAAAGCACTGTACATGTTAATCTCATCTGATGTGTCTGAACATACAAGGGCAGAAAGAAGAAGCCAACTAGGCATTGAAGATCAAATTCCCCTCTTACTGGGTGATTTGCCTGTCCCAGAGGGCCCTTGGAACAGAACAGTTTCACTGTGTCCCTTTTTCCATCCTAGAAAGGATCAACCATTATGTGCCTATTATATGCCAGGCACTGTGCTCAGCCCTAGAGATACAAAAAGAGGCAAAAGACAGACCTTTCCTTCAAAGAGCTTACAATCTAATGGGAGCAGAGCAATTTTGTTTCCAGGAGGGTGTCTTATAAATTCTGTTCCATCTGTCTCCTCCTGTGGAGAGTTCCTGAGCTCTTGACCCACCTGTACTACTACCCCAAACCCCACAAAGATAAAAAGGCATTACGAAACACCTTTTATAATAGCAAAGGATTGGAATAAAAGATTCAGCCATTGAAAGGCTAAACAACTTGTGGAACACAAACGTGACAGAAAACAGCTGAGCTATAAGAGACAACAAATATGACAGAATAAAGATGGAACAATTTACGGGATCTGATACCAAGTGAAGTAAGCGTAGTCAAGAAAATGATATACTGACAACTCTGGTGTAAACAGAAGGACCACAAAAGAATGAAAAAGTGAATGTTGCAGAATTACAAAGAACAAGGAAGAGATATGAAAGGATACCCTCAACTCACCCCCTTTGCAGAGGTGGGAGCTTCACAGGTGTGGTGCATTGCACATATTTAAAGATTTTTTTATGTATTCCTGTTTTCCTGTTTTTATTTTCCTTTAAAAGATATTGTTTGTTATGTGGAATAACTTTCCTGGAGAGGGAGGGAAAAGGGATACTGGTAGAAATTTGGGTGATGTCAGAAAACAAAAGACATCAATAAAAATTTGTTTTAAGAAAGGCAATTTAGAGGAACTGGACACACGCAAACATAAATATCCACATGTATTTCTACCTTGAACCTCTTTTTCCCCCTTCTCCATTCCATTTGGGAATGCACATGTACACACAACTGAAATCTTTTCTCGTATAATATCTTTGAGGGTGTCATGTATGCCAACATCTATCATACATCAGAATGAGTGGTACAAACTAAGTATTCCAAGAGGTCAGAGGAGGGCAGGACCACTTCAAGTTTGCGGTGCGTTTTTGGTCTTTCTTTTTGGTGGGGGGGTAAGAAGAAAAATGAAGGGAGACTTCTGGGAAATGGTATTGGAGCTAAGCTTTGGAAAAGGGTAATAGATGGAGATGAGAAGTAAGAGGAGCAAAGCCATCTAGACTGGAAGGCACCGAGTCCCTATCAGAAGAATGATAGTCTCTCCTTTAGGGTGGATAGTTGAAAAAAAAAAAAGGAATATCATAGAACCTCCTAGTTACTCGATATTGCTTTAAAAAAAAAAAAGATAGCTGTGTGACCTTGGGCAAGTCACTTAACCCCAATTGCCTTGCAAAAAAAAAAAGGAAAAAAAAAAGGATTGTTATAGGGGAGGAAAGATTCTAATCCAGCCTACTGGCTCTGACCCCAGAGGTAGCTAGTGACCCCAGAGGTGGGTAGAGCGGTAGGTAGACCTAAGTTCAAATCCAGGCTCAGACATTCACTAGCTATGTGACCCCTGGGCAAGTCACTTAAATCGCTCTTTGCTTCAGTTTCCTCATTTATAAAATGGGGGTAATAATTGCACTTAACCCTTCTTCCCCCAGAATTTTTGTGAGGATAAAATGAGACGATATTTGTAAAGCATTTTGAAAACTTTAAGGTCCTGTATAAATGCTAGCTATTGTTATTTATTATTATTGACCCAGATCAAATCTTAATTTCTTAGTGTCCCAGAAAACTCTCTAAGACCATAAATTGCAAAAACAGTTGTTATCTGAAGGGTGATTTTTAAAAGACTAAATTAGTACTAGCTTAAAAAAAGAACCCTTTAAGATATGTGTATGGGTACCTTACCTTAAATTCTTATTCAGTGATGCTCAGTTTAACTCTACAGTACCAAACTACCTTGACTCGTGTCCAAGTTAGAAATCTTCCAGGCTATATGCACTCTGGGCTAGTAAGAAGCCTTGGCTCTTATCAGGTTGTTGTTGTTTAGTTGTGTCCAGCTCTTCGTGACTGCATGGACCATAGCACACCAGGCCCTTCTGTTCTCTACTATCCCCTAAGAACTGTCCAACCTCATGTTCGTTGTTTCCATGATACTATCTATCCATCTCATCCTCTGCTATCCCTTTCTCCTTTTGCTTTCCATCTTTCCCACTATCAGGATCTTTTCCAATGAGTCCTGTCTTCTCATTATGTGGCCAAAGTATTTAAGCTTCAGTATTTGACCTTTGAGTGAATAGTCTGAGTTATTTCTTTAAGTATTGATTAATTTGATCTCCTTGTTGTCCATGGTACTCTCAAAAGTCTTCTCTAGTGCCACAATTTGAAAGTGTCAATTCTGTGATATTCAGCTTTCCATATAGTCCAGCGCTCAAAGCCATATATCAGTACTGGAAACACCATGGCTTTGACTATATGGACCTCTGTTGACAAGGTTATGTTTCTGCTCTTATCAGGGCAAGTCCTCAATTTGCCTTGTACAGTATAATACCATAAATATCTTCTATTGCACACAGATCACTGTCCTAGGTGCTGGGGAATATATAATGCAAACAATCGCGACAGGAGTTTACAATCCAATGAGGAATGACACCAATAGAGGGAGCTGTAATGCATGATATTCCATTAAAAGGGTTCTCAATGGTATAGTTGTCCTGCATGGAGTAGGATAAGTGAAGAGGGGTAGGGGGGACAGGACTGTCTTCCAAGTGGACAACTTAGAACTTCTAGAGTTACTCAACTCTGCCTTTTTTTTTTTCCTTGTTGTTTTTCACTTCTTTCTAGGGTTGGGCTCCACTCCCATCCCTTTTGAAACATTTTCTAGATCCAATTGACTCAACACTTATCAGAGTTGTGATAAAAAAAAAATCCTTTTAATTCCTAGCATGCCCCTGGTTCAGGTAAATAATTTCTAGTTCTACATAGCTCAACTGCAAAGGAGCTGGTTAAACTTTGGCGAGGAGACTCTTCCCAACTGTGCCATGGGTGGCCCATGACTTGTCCCATGCAAATCACTGGGGCTGGTCTGCATGAAACAGGACTGATGACCTTTGCTCTATTTCCTTGTCTTTGTTTTGCATTCAAGCCAACAACAAAATTGCTACTCTCTCAACAAGTATATTAGAGAATCCTGGGTGAGGTCTGAGGAGGAAGGTTGGGTGGGTGGGATAGGAGGAGGACACGCAGGAATCAGAGAACAGTTCCTTAAGGGACTGGCATTTGAGTTGGGTTGTGTAGGTTGGTAGGAAATCAGCAGATAAAGAGGAGAGAGGACCAGAGGGAATAGTGAAAACATGAGCAAAATGAAGTGAAAGCAAATGCATTTGTAAAATGCTAAAGCATTTTGGCAAACACATTGACGGCCAAAGTCCTCTCTTAGCAAGACAAGTAGTCTAGTTTGGCATAAGATAAAATAAGATAAGCCTAGGAAGATAGGGAGGCATCAGACTGGAGGACCCTGAATGCCAGGTAAAAGCATTTGATCTTTACTGTCATTGCATTGAGCCACTGAATACTTTTTGGTAGAGGCTGGCACCAGAGTACGAAGGACAAATTAGAGGCAGGTGAGAACTCTATAGAAGATATTTAAAGTAGATAGCATTTATATAGCACCTTATTAATGTTACCTCATTTGCTCCTCACAATGACACCGTGAGGTAGTTGCTATTATCCCCATTTTATAGATGAAAAAATGAGCCTGGGAGAGGTTGTGACTTGCCCCAGATCATATAGCTCATGTCTGATGAAGGATTTTGAACCCAGGACCTTCCAGAGTACAGTGCTCTATCCACTGTGGTACTCAGCCACCTAATAAGATAGGCAGGTGGGAATGGAGGTCTTTGCTGCAGTGGTGGGAACAAAAATAGAGAAGAGCAGGAGATGTTTTCAAGTTAGATAGGACATGGTAATGCTGAGGTTGGGATCTGGACCCCAGAAAGGAAAAACCCTAGACTTTCTCACATGGCCAAATCTCTGGCATTTGCTTTGGGCTCTAATCCCATCAACTGGCCTATCATTGTGGCCATTCTCCCTTGGCCACGTGGTCCAGGTCCCAGGAGTTATGCTCACCCCAGTTTACTGGCCACTCCCATCCAGATCCTCCTTAGACCCCTCCTCTAGTCACTCCAAACTACTTGGCCACTCCTAGATCCCTCCCACAGTCTTTCTGTATATAAGGTCCATCTTGTCATCATTAAGGTGCTCAGATTCCTAAAATTTAGCCACTGCTCAGATTCTTATAATCTAGCCACTGCGCAGATTTTCTCAGATGCCTTAAGAGTCTAGCTAATATGACGAATCTTCAATAAACCTTGTTTTTGGCTGAAAGAAGGCTTAGGTTGAATTCTTTCAGGCAGGACCCAGGTGTTGTGATTTTGGGGTCCCAGCACCCCTAAATCTCTAAACCACATCAGTAACAGATCAGGTATGAGAGGCTGGAGGAGAGAAGAGTCAAAGATAACCCCAAAGTTGGCTCCTTAGCGTCTTACAGTTGGCCCTGGGGAGCAGTTCCCTCTGGGTCAGGAGGAAAAACCCCTTTTTTGTTCTCTCTTGGTGGCTGAAGCCCCAAAGAACTTGGGGTCAGGGATCATGTTGAGTTTCTTGGGATTGTCCTTCCATTACCCTTTGAAACCACTCTGTAGCTACTCAAGAAATGGCAAACCACTCCAGTATCTTTGCCAAGAAAACCCCAAATGGGGTCAGGAAGAGTCAGACAACAATAGAAAGCGTACTCAGGCTTCTTTCCTCCTCTCTTTTATCAATATTCAATTAACATTAAGGGATGATTCCCTGGAAAGGAGAGGCAGAGAAGGAGTACATTAGGGAGTCCAGGTGTTATAAAAACATAAGAAATCAGTGGAAATTAATTTTGTTGAAAAATGCTCAATTAATATTGAATTCCTTTCTGTTTTGTTATGGCTAGAAATTCTTCTATCTCTTTAAAGAGGCCAGACCCCTTTTCCTCTGGAAAAACCTACTTTAAATTTGTTTTTAACATGGTCCTGATTTATTTACATTTAAATTAATTTTTAAAGTTTTACTGATGCCATTTGTTTTTTACACCCCAATCATTTCTGAAATACTGTCTTGCTGTCTTCCATTGAATCCTTCTTTCAAACAAAAAAGAAGATAAGCATAAACCAACATTGAATGTTGTCATCCCTCTAATGGGGATGGGATCTGAATCTCTAAAAGGAAAAGACCATGTCTTTGGGATCTGGACCCCAAAAAGGAAAAACCCTAGACTTTTTCCAGAGAAAATCTCTGGAGTTCACCTAAGGCTATAATCCTATCAACTGGACTTTCATTGTGGCTACACCCAATCTCCCAATTTTGTTACCTCCCAATTGCCCCCGGCCACTTCCCACTCTTAATCTTATCTAGACTCCATTCTCCCTTGGCAGTATGGTTCAGCTCCCTGGCTTCTGTTCACCCCAGTTTACTGGCCACTGCCATCCAGATCCTCCTTAGACCCCTCCTCTAGTCACCCCAAACTACTTGGCCACTCCTAGATCCCTCCCACAGTCTTTCTGTATATAAAGTCCATCTTGTCTTATAGAAATTAGATAGTGTCTACCTTCAAGGAATGTAATTTCTACACATATACATAACTATGTAAATTCTACACATATATGTAACTGCAAGTGAACATATATGTAACTATAAGCATAATAGTCCTTGTGGGCTACTCCTTAATTTGATACCCATAGTTACAGGTTAGGTCCCCAGAAGGTGACTGCTACCAGGGGTTCGAGGTTGTACGCTGTGGCCATCCTTCTAAAATTATAGTTCAGAAGCCCCCACTGGTATGCTTTCTTTTAACAGTCAGCTAGTAGACAAAATTAACTCCTATCAAAGGCATTCATTGATATGGCATATTGACAACAATAGTTGCAAAATGTTCCCCCCACACACCTAAAACCTGGTGTGCACCCTCCCACAAACAGACACAATGTCTGTGGGAAGAATGGTAGAAACTTAAAAGTACAATGGTACTGAGGCTCACAAAGGAAGCCAAGACAACCCATAACTTTAGGGCCTTTTTCTGTTATAGTATCGTAATTTAGATCTGAAAAGAATTTTAGAGGTTATCAAGTCCTGTCCCCTCAGTTTATAAATGAAAAAAGTTAAGGCACAGAGAGGTGAAGTGACTTGCCTAGAGCCACACAGCTAGAAAGTATCTGAGGCACATTTGAATTCAGATCTCTCTGACTCCAAGTCAAACACTGGGGGTATCTACTAGGTAGATTGTTATCTACTTCCCCTGTTCCTTGCAAGAAGCTATTTCCACTCATCATTTGATGGAGACTCATGTGCTGGAACTAGAAGAAGTCTCCCTAGTTCTGCTCCTACAAGCCCTTAACATTGAGGTTTGCCCTCCAAAAATGGGCATATTAAGATGTAGCCATTTTTTTCAACAACTCTTTGTGTTACATGGCTAAGTACCCTTAATGAGAGATCTCACCCTAACTTATGGTGAATATCCAGTACATTTCCCAAATCTTTATCCCCGTAGGTTAGGCCATAACCACACAATGGCCAGTTGTCCCCAAATCACCAAACCAGCCTGTGGTTCAGGGTTCCCCAGTTTGTTTTTTTAAAATTCTGACTTTAATTTTGAGGTTTTCTTGTCAGTCAAATGAGTGGTAAATGCAAATGGGACCAACTAGGTGGTAAAGTGGATAGATCATTAGGCCTGTAGTCAGGAAGAACTGAGTTCAAATCTGGCCTCAGACACTTTCAGGCTGTGTAACCTTGGGCAAGTCACTTAATTTCTGTTTGCCTCAGTTTCTTCATCTGTAAAATAGGGATAATAATAGCACCTACTTCACAGGGTTGTTGTGAGGCTCAAATTGAGATAACAGTTGTAAAGAGCTTTGCAGAGTGCCTGCATTCAGTAAGACCTAAATAAATATTAGCTATTAACAACAACAATAATAAAATAATAATAATAATAATGATGATGATGATGATGATGATGATGATAGAGAAAAGGGTACAGAGGCAACCTGGGGATATACCCATTGTCTCTGTGATCCCTACAGAAGCCTTCCTAACCTTTTCATATGTAAATGAGCACACTCAATGATCCATTCAAATCTCATCCTCTAGGGTGCAAATGCTACATATGTCATTGTTCCCTTAAACCTACACATCTGCTGAAGTCTGAAAAAGGCACTCATATCAGCTAATTTGAGAAGGGAGATATTGCCAAGCCTAGATGATGGGCATAGGATTTGGAAACCGCTCCCCCCAACTTTAACTTAGCCTCTGAACCCAGATCCCTGGCATTTGCCTGAGGCGTCACGCTCATCCCAGTACAATCCTTTCAAAGTTCGTTCTTTGTGGCCCCCCCACCCCAACCCTCCATTCTCTGTTACCTCTGACCCAGCCCAACCCTTCACTCTCAGTTACCTCTGGACCACCCCAGGCTATTTGCCACTTCTGAATCCCACCCAAATCTTCCCACAATATTTTTCCCTATAAAAATATCCATCTTATCCTCATCAAAGGCACAGACTCACTAGGAGTCTGGATGGCTTGTTTTGCTATTTGGACTGGAAAGCTTGAGTAGTCAAATTCTTTTGAGGCAGACCCATGACCTGTACCCTTGCATTTCAGGGTTCCCAGCACCCTTAGACTGCAACATAGAGACATTATTTTTCATTCATTTTTATAATTTTTTGCTGTTATTCACTAGCATTGCAACCACTGTATATTGTTGTTGTTTTGATGTTGTTGACCTCTGTTCACTGCAGTTCCAGATTTAGAGTCTGGGAAATGGGTTCAAATCCTGACTGCTACTTCTCACGTGTATGACTAAGCGCATCGCTTAATCCTTCTGGGCCTCAGTTTCTTCTGTAAAATGAGGGAGTGAGTGAGCTCTAAGATACCTTCAAAGTCTAAATCTCTTTCTATGAACTAGGCGATCCTAAGGTCCTCCAACTGTAGGTTCTATGAAATACAGTAAAAGTTCAATAGGGAAAGCCTGGGAAGCTAAGCATTCTGTCTAACTGTGTCCGTGGGAAAATGCATTCTGGGAGCCAAATAGGTGACTTACAGAAGAAGCACTTTTGGAGCACAGGTATTTGTAAGCTGGATAAAGCCTGTACAAGATATTAACCTGTCAATCAATATACATTTATTCATTCCTCTCTGTGTGAAAGGAACTGTGTCAGTTACTTTAGGGCTTGTAGGGAGAATGCAAAAAAGTAGAAGACATTTCCTCTCTATCCCATGGTCTCCTCTCCCAAGAGACCAAGACACTGATGGGGAAATTGTGTGCAAGTCTCACCGGAAGGAGACGATGACAGACAATCTCTTGACTAACGCCATTGCACAGAGACGTCGATGATGCTTCCTGCCCTCCTGCTTAATCTCCAAGTTCCTTCCTCCCACCAATCTCAGTCCCTGTGCCTCTCTAACCCCAGCAGCCCAACCTCCTCCTCCTCCTAAGAGAACTAATTCTCCCCACCCACCCAGCTCGGATCTACCCTTTGCTCCAGAGCCTTCTGCCCCAAGATGGAGAAAAGCCAAGTCTATTTCACTTTCCTCCTGCGGCTCCTACCCACCCCAGTTTGCACCATCCCAGAATAGTCTGCTGGTTCCTAGAACTGGGGAGTTAGAAATGGGGGGAATGTCCAGAGGTTTAGACATTAAATCTTAAAAGGAAGGAGAATGAGTCGACCCAAGAGTGGAGTAAGATAGGGTGGTGCCTAGACAGTTTTAAAAGATCATAAAAAGCTGGTTCTTTGCAAAGATTATGCAACATGGCTAATATGGAAATGTTTTGTATGACTGCACACATACAGTCTATATCTAATTGTGTTCCTTCTCAAGGAGTAGGGAGGGGAAAGAAGGAGAGAATTTGGAACTCAAAATTTAAAAAAATTAATGTTAAAGTTTTTTGTTTACATATAATTGAGAAAAAATTAAATATAAAGTGGTCACTGAAAAAAAAAAGCAGAAAATAAAATCAGCAAAATAGCAGATGAGCAAGGTGAAATCACATCAAAACCTGAAGAAATAATAAGAATAATCAGAACTTACCATACACAGTTATATGCCAACAAAAAAAATTAAATTAAGGAGTACTTTCAAAAATACTCAAACTAACAATATCCACTAGAAATCGTAGATAATCCAGTCTCAGAAGAGGGAATAGAGATAGCTATTAAGGAACTAACAAAGAAAAAAATTCCTGGCCTTGATTCACAAGCTAATTCTATCAGACTTTAAAAGAACAATTAATAAGGGGCAGGTAGGTGGCGAAGTGAATGGAGTATGGGCCCTGGAGTCAGGAGAATCTGAGTTCAAATTTGACCCCAGATACTTATCAGCTGTGTGACTCTGGACAAGTCACTCAACCCCAATTGCCTTTAAAACCAAAAATAAATAAATAAAAGAACAATTAATGGCAATACTATACAAATTATTGTAAAACAAAAAACTCCCTCGAAAAGCACCTTATCAGACTCCTTTTATGAGACAAATATAGTCCTAACACTTAAGCCAGGGAAGAATAAATCAAAGAAGGAAAACCATAGATCAGTATCATTCACGAATATCTATTCAATTTTAAAAATAAAATCCTATCAAACTACAGCAATGTCCAAAATATCATTCATCATTAACAAGTTTGATTTATACTAGAGGTGCAAAAATGACTTGACATTAGGAAAACAATGAACATAATTAACAGTTGATTTTATCTTGGCAAAGATGATATCACTTTTGCAACATCTCTTGAATCTCCCTTTCTCTCCTGTGACATTGGCCGTCACTCTGGTATGGATCCTCATCAATCATGTCTGGATTTTTACAGTAGCCTGCTGGTGGGTCAGCCTGCCTCAAGTCTCTTCCCATTCCAATCCATCCTCCATTCAGCCACCAAGGTGACTTTCCTAAAGGTCAGATCTGACATGTCACGCCCCACCCCCCCCGGCCGCCCCCACTCAATAAACTGCAGTGGTTCCCTATTGTCTCCAGGAAATACAAAATTCTCTTTCCCACTCAAGGTCCTTCGTAACTTATTCCTGACTCCCTCCTTTCCAGTCTTCTTTCATTCTCTGACCCATTCTCTTCCACCCAGTGACACTGGCATCCTTGTACTTCTCAAACAAGACACTCCATGTCCTAACTAGGGCCATTTTTTTTGTCTGTCACCCATACCTGGAATGCTCTCTGTTTATTGCCACCTCTCGTCTTCCTTCAAGTCCCAACTAAAATCCCACCTTCTACAGGAAGTCTTTCTCAATCCCTTAGTTCTAGTGTCCTTCCTCTGTTAATTATTTTTCTATTTATCTTGTATATAGCTCACTGTGTACATATTTGTTTGTGTGTTATCTCCCCAATTAGATTGTGAGCTCCTTGAGGGCAGGAACTTTTACCTTGCTTGTACCCCAGTACATTGTAGACGTTTAACAAATGCTTTTAATCACATTAAAAACAAAAAAAAATCTGACATCAGAGAATTATAGAATAGAATAGAGTTGGAAGGGATCTTAGATATTATCTAGTCCAGTCTACTCATTTGACAGATAAGGGAACTGAGGACCCAGAGGGGAAAGAATTTGTCCAAGGTCTCACAACTAATTAACAGTGTCAAAAGCAAAAATAGAAGTTTTATGTATTTTTTATAAACTCTAGATCCATTTTGCTGCCTCACTTCTTGTTATTTTAAGAAATCCCTCTCCCATCCTTACTCCCACCTCCATACACTTTTTCTAATAGAGAATTCCAAGTGGAGGAAAAAGAGGCAGAGGCAGATGGAAAATGAGCCAGTGCCTATTCTCTGAACCCTCTCTCCTGTACCCATGTCTTTACCCTCCTTCTCTTCCTGGTTTATAGACTTACTGGATATTAGCACTAGAAGAAATCACCTAGCTCTAGTCCCTTTTACAAGCAAGGAAACTGAGGCCCAGAGTGGTTGTGACTTACCCATGGTCACACAAAAAGTTGGTATTAGAATGGGAAAGAGGACCCAGGTTTTATTGGGTAGGGAGTCAGGAAACCTGGGTTCTCACCCTGACTGTGTCACAAATTTGCCTCATGACTAAGGTATTCATTACTTCCTTCCTTTTTAAGCCCTCAGTTTTCTCCTTTCCCAAATGGGAGGAAAGTGGGTGAGTCCCATGATCTTAAGTAGTTGCCACATGCAGGAAGTCTATCTTAAACCAGAACTAACTTGGGAAATGGAGGGAAAGGTGCTAAAAAGAGAGCAAAGCATTTTGGTCCTAGAGAACAAATGTTGAACCATATTCTCTTTCTCTTTGTGAAGATGATGGGGGAGGAGGCAGTAATATCACAAATGTGTCAGAAGGACTGGTTCTGCTGGGGGCTGGTTTTGTTTAATTGCTTTTATTATAGGCATGATGATATGCAGGTGTGGAGGAAAAGCGGCAGGCTTATATCCAGAAAGGACTGGTATTTTTTTTTTTTAAAAAGGCATCAATACAATTTTTAAAAAGAAAAAAAATTTAAGTTATTTGTTACAAGGGATGACTTGGTGGGCAAATGAGGAAAGGGGTATATTCAGAAATGAAAGTAATGTGGAAATAAAAAAGTAATACATTTTTAAGAGGAAGAGATGGGGAAAGGGAGAGGGGAATGAGAGAGAGGAAAGAAGGGAAAAGGAAGGAAGAAAGGAGAGAGAGAGAGAAAGAGAGAATACTATTGTACTATAAGAAATTATAAAGGGGACAGTTTCAGAGAAACCTGGGAATACTTGTATGAACTGATGCAGAGTTCAGTGAGCAGAACTAGAACAGTTTATATAACAGTAATGTAAAGACAAATAACTTTGAAAGACTTGAGAACTCTGATCAATGCAATGACCAGCCAAGATTCTAAGGGACCAATGATGAAGCTCTTGACAGGGATTATGAACTCAGAGTGCAGACTGAGACATATTTTTTGGACATGATCAAAGTGAGAATTTGTTTGGCTTGATTATGCATATTTGTTACAAACGTTCCCCCACCCCCACAAAGGGGAACTAGTGAAAGAGAGAGAATAGATTTTTGTTCACTGAACAAAATCAATTCAATTTAAAAAGGAAAATAGAAATGGAGAAAATAAAGGAAGAGAAAGAAAAGAAAAGAAGAAAAGAAAGGAAGTTAGAAAGAAAGAAGGAAAGGGAGGAAGGAGAGGCGAGAAAGAAGAAAGGAATAAAGAAAAAAAGAAAGAAAGAAAAGGAACATAACTTTGACAAAGGTGAAACAAGGTAGCCTCTGGTGACAAGCTGAAGGCCTAGGGGAAAAAAAACAACCCAACAACAGAGAAAATATGCACCTGCTACCCTAAATGCCCCTGTCAAGGTGCAATGGTATATTGTTTCAGAAATAGCTACTTACAGCTCTGGGACAAAGGTTGTAGTGGATGGAAGAGTGGGCTGAAAAACCAAATATGATTGACCACTCTGGTTTCCGCTCCAGGGGAAGTCACTTCTGCCTTCTTGTCGTTTCACAATAAGTGTGTGTATGTTCAGAGTGATGATGTAAAGAATTCGCGAGAGCCACCCAACTCTTGATCAGGGGGGGTACAAAGAGGAGATATGGGCATACAGGCACACACCACATCAGTTGCCTGTAGAGCCAAGGAGTTGGTTGACTGTGCCTGGGACCCAGACCCTACCTGACATAGAGAGGAAGATGCCAATTGCTTCCCTGGCCAATGGTGAGTGTCCTGCCATCATTGATCGGTCTTGAGAACCTCTGTCCCAGACCCATGCCCATGGGGGCATCATTTTCTGAAGGGACGGGGCTGGGGGAAGATAAGGAGCATGAAAGGATTTCTCTTGTTTCCTGGTGAATCTTACCTGAACCCCTTGCGCTTTGTGAATCTCTGGTCTAGGTTGTTGTTCAGTTGGGCCTGGTTCTTCATGACCCCGTGGACTATAGCACACCAAGCCCTTCTATCCTCCACTCTCTCCAAGTCTTCTGGTCCAACACCAATTTCTAAAAACAAGACTAGGGACTATGTCTTTGGAACTCAAAGGAATTCACTTTCTTTTCTGTTTTCTCCTATTCTCTTATGTAAACTAATAAACCCTAGAGGGAATAGGGTAAGAATTCTGTTTTATTCTTAACTGTCAGGATGGGGTGGGGGCACATTAGTCTCTGGCCTCAAGTCATTCTGGGGTCTCATCTCTCCCTTTATAGTTATACATCCCTCCTAATGCCCTCCCTGTTGAGGGGACTCCTCTGTGGTGCTGAATAGTGTATGTGGTACGTGGGGTGACAGGCACAAAGATTAAGGGGAAAAATTTTGAGTTTGAGGATCCAGAGCATTGGGAAGTCCCTGATCCCTCGTACATCATTCACCATGGGTACATAATGTCCCCTTACCAGTGGCTTTATCTATCCTAAGTGTGACCACATAACTAGCTGGGCAGTTCTATGCCTCAGTTTCTCCACTCTTTTAGGTAAAGAGGATCAGAAGAGGTGAGGTTATGTTTTTGTGTGGGGGAGGTCACTTGGGCACCTGGGGAGATATGTGTGTGGTGGGGAGGGGGGTGATGCTTCCAAAAACAGATGGAGGCAGGGAAGAAGATGGGATGGATGGGATGGAGGGGATAACTTTAAAATACTTTTCTGAATCATGGTAACTGTTCCCTGATCCCTCCCAGATAACAAGGACCCTAGGCATTCAAGTCAAAGAAGCTATGGCTCCATCAGCTCCCCATACACACCAGGGCTGCACCAAGAAATTCCGAAGTCAACCTACTTAAATGAGAAGATCCCAATTCCTGACACAAAACCAGTAGGTTCCTGGGAATCCTTGGGCATTGTGGTGGAGATAGCAGGGTAGGACTCACCATGTATCATGTAATTAAATGAACTCACTTAGGATCAAGTCATTTTTTACAATGTTCTGATCATGGCACATCTTCTGACCTGACACATAGTAGGTACTTAACACATGTTTATTGACTGACTGGCTATTATGATATACTAGCATCAAAGTTCCCAAATGAATTGAGAGAAGCTTTTCTCCTTCCAGTTTTGGAATCATAAAATGAGAATGGACCATAAAAATCATTTAGATCAGGGGTTCTTAATATTTTTTGGTTCCTTAGACCCCCTCTGACAGTCTGGTAAAGCCCATTATCCCTTCTCAGAATATGATTTTAAAATGCATGAGTAAAGACGGCAGGAGAGATTGAAGGAGGAAATAATTTCATGCCTCAGTTTTCCCTACTATTAGAAGCTGAGAAGATGAATTGCGTGGTGAAATCGGCCCCCGGAGCCGAGGGAGGTAGAATAAGGAAAAGGAGTGGAGGCATAGGGAGCCAGATAGGTATGGCATGGTGATTACCCCAAGCCTCAGTTTCCTCATTTGTAAAGTGGAGATCATCTACTTTTACTTCTTTCCTTTGAGGCGGCTAAGTAGTACAATAGAGAGGGCACAGTGTCTATGGTCAGGAAGACCTGAGTTCAAATCTGACCTCTGGCACTTATTAGTTGTATGAACCTGGGACAAGTCAACTAAACTTTGTCTGCCTCAGTTTCCTTAACTATAAAATGGAGATCACAACACCACCTACCTCCAGAGTTGTTGTGGGGATAACTTTTGTTAAGGGCTTAGCACAGTGAGTGTGCTAAATAGGAGATTAATAAATGTTTGTTCCCTTCCCTCATTTCCTGCCTTAAGGGGTAAAATGCAGATGATGATAATGACTGATGTTTCCAAAGCTAAGATTTACAAAGCACCTGACACAGATTATTCCCTTTGATCCTCACGACAGCTCTCTGAGGGCATATTTTATCAGTCCCATTTTACAACTGAGCAGATTGAGGCTCACAATCACATAGTTGGTGTCAAAGACAGAACCATGATCTGGGAGGCTCTTTCATTGCATAAAAATGCTTCATTTGTAAGGGAAGTGAAACATAAATTGTAAAGCAATACACAAATGTGAGCTGTTATTATTGTTAGTTTAGCAGGACAAGACGGGAAGGAAAAAAAAGGGGAAACCCTAGAGATGCCCATTTCCTCTTGTGTAAGATACAAGTAGCACTAGGGGTCAAGAAAATTTGCCTCGTTGGGACAGATGTGCTTTGTCAGGGAGTTTTGTTAACTCAGATGTGACGGGCAGAACAGGGACCATGTGATGAGATGAAGATGTCCCACCAGTGACTCAGCAAATCCTAAGTCCGATCTATTTTAATCTGAGAACTCCTTCCCCCCACCGGTTCCCAACCACATGCACAGTCACCCTAAAGCTCTCTCCAGGATGCAGCCGGACCAATGGATACTGACATCAGGAAGGACTTGTTAACTGGGGCATGTGTGAGATACAAGAATGGGTGATTCCATACCAATCCACACGCACTCATGAAATGCCTACTGTGTGCAGAGCACCTTATCAGGGACTGGGGGAGCCCTTGCCCTCATAGGACTAACAGTCTAGTAGGGGGAATAGAAGGAGGCAAGAACACTCCTTAAAGGAGTCCCACTATAAGACCTCTCACTGGAGGGGAAAAGGTGATGCTATGTAGTCAGTCAGTCAGTCAGACAGTCAACAAGTAATTATTAACCACTTGCTATGTGGACAGGTACTGTACTAAGCACTGGGGATACAAAGAAAGGCAAGGACTGTCCAGTCCCCTGTCCTCAAAGATCTTGGATTCTAGTGAATACGTTCTAATGGAGTCCAGAGACCTGCATCTGGATCTGGTCTCTGTGGGATGGCAGGTTGTTGATTTCACCTCTCTTGACAGTAGCTTCCTCATCTGTAAAATGATAGAGGTAGAATAAGTGATGACTTTGATAGACAATCTGTAAGGTCTGTCTTTGAGACCCCTTGCTATTCTTTCTGGAAGTGGGGTGATGGATGGCCTGACTTGTAGAAGGGGCCCAGCTAGGTGGAAGAGAACTCTAGGACTGGCTTCTGCTGACTGGAACCTACCTTAGTTAGGAGAGCAGGGGTAGAGAAGCAGATAGGGTTGAGGGTGGAGGGAAGAAGGATTTATTATCTCATTCCTTATCCCTTAGGGGAGATTTAGCTTCCGGAAGCTGTGGGCCTTCACAGGACCAGGATTCCTCATGAGCATAGCTTTTCTGGATCCTGGAAATATTGAATCTGACCTGCAAGCTGGAGCCGCCGCCGGATTTAAAGTGAATGAAGGAATAGGTGTCAATCTGAGTGGGTCGAGACTCCCCCCAAGTCTCAACCGAGCCCCCATACTTGACACTCCTCTTCCATCCCCACCCCAGGCCTTTCCCTCTCCCAGGCATAGCATCTACCCTCAAGAAGAGGCCCCTGGGGCATTTTCCTGTTTTTCCCAGCAATCCAGTGGCTATAAAGCCCAGGTTACCCAAAGCTATAATCACATGGTCGGTCTGGGCCTGTGGCTTGAATTAGAGAAGAGGTCTCTCCCTTCCATTCCCTGAACCCCAAGGACAGCAGGAAGGGGAACAAGTTCTCGGTCAAGGGGCCCAGCCAATTTGTCAGGGTGGGGCAGTGTGCCATGGTTGGGGCAGGGGGGGAAGGGAGTGGTTTCCCTGTTAGCTGAGATTTCTCTCTTGCTGTGTTCTCCTCAGCTGCTGTGGGTGCTGTTCTGGGCCACTGTACTGGGCTTACTATGCCAGCGCCTGGCTGCCCGTCTTGGGGTGGTGACCGGCAAGGACCTGGCAGAGATCTGCCACCTGTATTACCCCAAGGTGAGGAGAGAATGGGGAGGAACCTGGAATGTTAGTATTCAACTAGGTCATCTTCATTTTATTTTTTATTTTTTTTTTTTTTAGGCAATTGGGGTTAAGTGACTTGCCCAGGATTACACAGCTAGTAAGTGTCAATGGTTTGGTCTGAGGCTGGATTTGAATTCAGGTTCTCCTGACTCCAGGGCCGGTGCTCTATCTACTGCACCACCTAGCTGCCCCTTTGCCATCTTCATTTTAAAGATGTTTATGTGCAGCTAAGTGTTGCCATGTTGGACTTGGAGTGAGTTTAAATCCTGCCTCAGTCACATGCTAGCTATCTGACCTCGGTAAAATCACTTAACTTTTCCTAGACAAAGTTTCCTCATCTGCAAAATGGGGATAATGGTAGTCCTTATCTTACAGCATTAAGTAGTATATAAATGTTAGTTATTAAATGAGGAAACTGAATATCAAGGATGGAAAGTGACTATCCCAGAACAGATGGGGGCCAAGCCATGCCTGGTTGAGGGATGGGAGGGTGGGAAAAAGTATAAGTTGTAAGTAGAATAAGGAAGCAGGATCATAGCTGTCTTGGCCAGGAAGATCGTGTTCTATGACAAAGCTGTGCTTAGGGGTGCATAATCCTGCATCCCATATTATGATATTTCCCAGACTATCTACGTCCCCCTTTTCATGACTCTGCACACACACTGCTTCTCCTGTCCCGCCATCCCCAGTGCCTCTCTTCCTCCATGCCCCCTACATGTCCTGGTGTTATATCACTTCATTTCTCCTATGAGAGGAAATTAGCAAACAAGCTCATTCACACTAGGCTGTTAGAGGCTTACTGGATTCGATCTTAGCTACATTTTAAAAGCAGAGAGGAGGAGAGAACAATGTATATCCCAAAGAGATGAATTACTAATAGTGGAATTTCAGGGAATGAGAATGGTCCTCCAGTCCCCTTTCAGTCATGCCCAATAGCCCCTCCTGCCATCTTGGGCCAAAGATAAGTCCTGAATTCCCCTGAAGCCAGAAACACCTGAAGGAATACACCTAGGGAAGAGTCTATTTGAACACTTCCTCTCCAAACCCCTACTCACATCACCTTCTATCTGCAAGATGCTCCCAGAAATAGGGGGAGAAAAGGAGAAACAGATCCCCAGAGCTCAAAAAGGAAGGAGAGTAATGGAGGGGACCTACCCAGGTGGGAGAGCCCCTCTGAGTCCTCTTTCCCCTCAGGTGCCCCGGGTCCTGCTCTGGCTGGTCATGGAAATCGCAATCATTGGTTCGGATATGCAGGAGGTCATTGGCACAGCCATCGCCTTCAGCTTGCTCTCTGCTAGGAGGTAGTGACCCTAACATGTATGATTAATATCAGAGCTTGGTGTGGTAGAAAGAACTGAACTCTCAGAATCAGAAAAGACTTGGGTTTCACTCTGCTCTCTGATACTCATTCAGTAAGCAACACTGCATAAGTCACTTTCCTTCTCTGATCCTCAATAAAATGGAGGTAATAAGGTAATTGCACTGCCTAGCCCACAAAAACTGTCCTGAGTAGAAAGCTCATAGTAGAATGTAAACTCCTTGAAGGCAGATACTGTCTTTATTGCATTTGATCCCCAGCTTAGCCTGGTAAGTACTTAATAATTGTTTTACATACCTGTTTATCCATCCATCCATCCATCCATCTATCTGTCCACCCTCTCTCTATACATCTATCCATCTACCATCTATACAGCACCTATCTACCTACCCATCTATCCATTCATCTACCATCTCTTCATCTACCTACTCATCTATCCACTCACCCATCATCTACCTATCATCCGTCCATCCACCCACCATCTATCTACCCATCCACCATCTATCTATATATTTACCTACCCATGTAGCCTTCCACCATCATCTAACAACCCACCGTATCTATCTATCCATCCATCCATCATATATCTATAATTTTAGTGGATTATAGAAATTTGCATTATTTTTTTCTTTTTTTTTTAGTGAGGCAATTGGGGTTAAGTGACTAGCCCAGAGTCACACAGCTAGGAAGTATGATGTGTCTGAGGCCGGATTTGAACTCAGGTCCTCCTGACGCCAGGGCCGGTGCTCTATCCACTGCACCACCTAGCTGCCCCTACATTATTATTTTCTGAAAAATGTTAGTTCAGCCCTACCTTCAACCCATCACCTGAAGGTAGATAGCCTACCACTTCAGCAGGGCCTTGAATGCAAGGCAATGATTCCTTCCTTCCCCAAGCCCAACCACCCTGTAAGCAGGGTGCATCAGCAGCTAGGTGCCAGGAGTCGGGGCAGGCCTCTAACATGCATTGAAAAAATGCACAACTTTTAAAAAATATACCAGCAGTGGTTTGGCGGGATGTATATAAGCTAGAAAGAGAAATGAAAGTGCTGGTAATAACTATAAGTTTATAATTGTAGAATGATAGGATTGAAAACCAGAATGGGCCTCAAGGATGATCTTTACAGGTGAGGAACCTGAGGCCCAGAGGTTAGTTAAATGACTTGTCCAAAGATTCAAACCCAGATCCACTGACTCAAGGTTCATTCCGCTATAGTTCCGTCACATAAGACTTTAATTATTTCTCTAAGCTTTCTTATCTCATTTGACCTTTTTACAACTTGGTGAGAGTGGGTAGGTGTTATTATCTTTATTTGACAAATGAGCAAACAGGCATAGGAAGGTTAAGTGAATTGACACCCTAACCACCCAACTCCTCAGCCTTAACTCCCATAACGTCCTCCTGCATTCCACCTCAGTGATGCAGGAAGGTCATGTCCTGAATCTCCCCATCATCCTTGGGTTCTACTTCTACCAATAAAGACGTTGAAATTCCTTGATCTGATCATAACCTCCTATCACCTGCTCTTTCCCTGTGCCTTTCTCCTCCTCCTAACCCCATTTCTTGCCCTCACCATGATCTCAAACCCCTCTATTTCTCTGTATTCTCACAGCTATCATCCCTGCTCAGATGTTACTTTCCTCCCTTCCCCATCTCAGCCTTAGGGCTAACCAGCTTGACTCTATACTGTCTTCTTCTCTCAAATCTCTTGCCCACTGGGTTCATGCCTTTCCAAACTCTGATCCTGCCTTATTCCCCATCCAACGTCTTTGCTCCCATTGATGTGGCTCTGTCTAGGGGAAGTCAGTCAACCAGACTGACTGGGTGCCATATGAATTAACATAGTCTAATCTCTTTTTTAGGGTTTGTTTGTGGTTTTTTGGTTTTTACTTTTTTTGGTGAGGCAATTGGTGTTAAGTGACTTGCCCAGGGTCACACAGCTAGGAACTGTTACGTGTCTGAGGTCGGATTTGAACTCAGGTCCTCCTGACTCCAAGGCTGGAGCTCTATCCACCACGCCACCTAGCTGCCCCAACATCATCTAATCTCAACTGGGCACTCCCTGCAGATAGAATAGTGAGAAATGTTCTAGCTTTTCTTAAGCGCTTAAAATCAGAGACTACATCTGGGCATACAAAGAAAGGCAGAAAATGCAGTTCCTACTTTCAAGGAGCTTCTACTCTAATGTAAGACACAGAGGCTTCAACAGTCTAAAGAGGAGAAGTGCTACCTATGGCCTTTAGATAGATAGAGCATTTATCAAGTGCTTGCTGCATGCAAAGTATTGTGCTAAGTGCTGGGAACAGAAATACAAGCAAGATAGTATCTGCTTGTTACCTCAAGGTTACCTTCTACTCAGAGAAAACAATACAGAGGGCACCTGGAAAGGGTAGGTAGGGATGCTCAAGGTGGAGAGAGAGGGGGGAGGGTTAGGGGTGTGGAAGCCTGGTTTGGGGCATGATAAGGCAAAGCTCACCTATCAAAGTCCAGCATCCCAAGGGCAGAGGGTGAGGTCCAAGCGGGAGAGCAGTGGCCAGAGGGGACCAATTTGGTGGGGAGGCAGAAGCTGGTCCTTCTCCTCCTTAATTGAGGCTCTAATCCACTTCTCATAGAGATTGTTCCTAACCTTCTTTCCTCTCTTCAGACCTCCCTCTTCCCCCTCAGATCTCCCCCTCCCTCAGCCCTTTCAACTGAGAACTTCACTTCATACTTTATTGAAAAAATACAAGCCATTGTCTGTGAGCCCCCCCCTTCTCTGAAGTTCAATCTGACATCACTCCTCAATCCTCCTTCTTGACTCTAGCCCCTGATGGAAAAATGTAGTCCCTCTTCTTGTCACGGCAAACCTATCTGCTTGTATGTGCCTCGGATCTCATCTTCTCCTGTCTCCTCTAGCGGACTGTCTCCATTCATTCTCCACTCCCTTCTTTAATCTTCAACCTTTCCTTATCTGCTGGTTCCTTTCCTGCTGCCTACAAACATGGATGCTCTTCAAGGGCAGACACAATTTCATTTTTTCTTGTCATATTTCCAATGCCTGACACAGAAGGTGCTTAATAAATGCCTGCTGAGTGATTGAGTGATCCAAGCTTTCCAGCTAGATGATGGTGGAATGGGGACTCCAGGCTGTGCCCCTCTCTCTTCTGACTCTGTATTTCTTTGAGGAATTTTTCTTGTCCTCTAGCATGTACACATATTCCCCGATTGGCCTTCCCATGCTGACCCCTATCTCCTGCCCCATGGGTCCTTGGGAAGCTCAGGGGCCCACATTCTCCAGTTCTAAGGGAGACTGGGCCCCATATCTGGGCCAGGACTCAGTCCTGCAACTGATGCTCATCTGGTTGCAGGATTCCCCTCTGGGGCGGTGTGCTCATCACCATTGTCGATTCGCTGTCCTTCCTTTTCCTGGATAATTATGGTGAGTTCTTGGAGAGGACACCAGAGGCCAGCTGAAACTATCAGAGGAGGCCAAGATCTCTCCGGTCCAAGTAGCTGGAGGAGAGGGGGGCAAGTGACACATTTCCCCGGGTAACAGATCTTAGATTTATTTGCCATTTCTGAGGCTTTTTTAAAAAATGTTCTAGATACCCTCTGTGTGAGATGTGCCCGATAACATTCTGTGATACTATGAGTCTATGATTTAAATTGCAAAGCCAACACTCTAGGAGAAAACCCTATCTGAAAGTTCCCTACAGGAAGGGTGGGAGACACAGGACCAGGAAAGCTGTGAAGCCCAGTCTCCCAGAATCCTCGAAGTGTGAGGAACCCCTCTCAGTCTAGGCAGGGAAAGGAGATGTCCCAGACTGGGATGATGTCTTCAACGCATCTATCTCCCCACCTTCTTTCCCCAAGGGCTGCGGAAGTTGGAAGCCTTCTTTGGGTTCCTCATCACCATCATGGCTCTGACCTTTGGCTATGAGGTGAGACACTGAAAGCATGCCAGCCTCCCTCATCACCTCTGAAGGACAAGTCTACAATTTCCCACCTCCCCACCTTCTCGGTCTAAGTCCTCGGAAGAGCATGAGAGAGTAAAAAGAGTACTAGAATTAGACATAAAGGACCCGAGCTCAAATCCTGGGTCTGGAACTTACAAACTATGACTCAGATACAAATCACTTTCCCTCTGGGGCTCATTTCCTCCTCCATAAAAGGATGGCCAGATGAGGTCCCTTCCAATTCTCAATCTGAGCTACTCTGGGTGGGGAGGGGTGGGCACCACTTTGGAGCTGGGGGTGGGACTCATGGTGACGTGGCTCCTTTTCCTTCCCCCCACTTCAGTACGTGGTGGTGAAGCCAGACCAGGGGGCACTGCTCAAAGGACTCTTTCTGCCCTCCTGCTCAGGCTGTGGCCAGCCCGAGCTCCTGCAGGCAGTAGGCATCGTGGGAGCTATCATCATGCCCCACAACATCTACTTACACTCTGCTCTGGTCAAGGTGAGAGAGGAGGGAAGAAGGGAAAGAAAGGAAAAGTGGGAGGGGAGGACGTGACCATGGGAAAAGCTGGGAACCTTTCTTTGAGCCACAGTCCTCTGACCCCATCCCTGGCTTTGTCCTGTCCCTACATCTCTGACTCCTCCATCCTTGCCCCTCCATCCCTGGTCTTTGGGAACGATGGATCCCTCTGGACTGTTCCCACATTTCTGACTCTTCCATCCCTGACCTTATACTGTCCCCACATCTCTGACTCCCACATTCCTGCTCCTCCATCCCTGGTCTTATACTGTCCCCACATTCCTGACTCTTCCATCCCTGGCCTCATCCTTTCCCTACATCTCTGACTCCTCCATCCCTGGTCTTACACTGTCCCTACATCTCTGACTCCTCCATCCCTGCTCCTCCATCCCTAGTCTGATACTGTCCCCATATTCCTGACTCTTCCATCCCTGGCCTCATTCTTTCCCTACATCTCTGACTCCTCCATCCCTGCTCCTCCATCCCTGGTCTCATACTGTCCCTCCATCTCTCACTCCTCCATTCCTGCACCCAAACCTTTAGTCCTCTCCCTTCAGTATGTAAGGATAGATCAATGCCTTGGAATTTCTAAATGGAGACTGGATTAAAGAACTAGGAGGATCCAACTCCAAGATTCTCTGAGGAGAGTCCTCCCTCCCTCCCTGAAAGCCCTCCCTGTCCTATCCCCCAGTCCAGAGAAATTGATCGTTCCCGAAGACAGGAAGTCCGAGAAGCCAACATGTATTTCCTGATAGAGGCTTCCATCGCTCTGTTTGTCTCCTTCCTCATCAACCTGTTTGTCATGGCGGTCTTTGGCCAGGCCTTCTACCAACATACCAACCAGACTGTGGTGAGAAATCCAGGGACCCTCATCGCATATCCACTCTCTGGCCTTGGGGACTCACTGGGTTTCCATGGGGTCCTTTACCCTTGAACCCCCTTCCCGTTCTCAGGATTCTGACTCTGAGCTGCTACCCCTCCCTCCCTGCACTCACCTTGGTTTGGGTTTGGCATCTGTCTCTCCATCAATTCTCATTCAACAAATAGTATTAAGCACCTTCCACCAGATTTAAAATGGCCATCCTTGTCCTAAAGCCTTGAGTCTGCCCAGCACACAGGAAAGAGCACTTGGACTAAGGAACAGAAAAGTTTGGTTCTTGTCCAGACTCAGACACTAACAAGCTATCTGACCTTGGACAAGCCCCTTCCCCTCACTAGTTTCCTCCCCTCTACAATAAGGGAGTTAGACCAGGTGACCCCTGAAGACCCAGCTCTGGTGTTCTGGGGTAACGCTTTCTCTGCCCTTGTCTTCATACCCACAGCATGATATTTGTGCCAATGGGAGTCTCTCTTCTTACACCTCATTTCTCAAGGATAACCAGACTGTGACTGCAGACATTTACCAGGGGGTGAGCCGGACGAAGGGGCCTGGAGCCCAGGGACCCTCTTCCCATTCCCTCAGCCTGAGTTCCCCAAGACTAGGCAGGAACCTTCTGGCTTGAGTGGGCAGCTGTTAGACTCTGAAGGGGGCGGCGTGGGGAAGGGGACCTATTCGAGACCTGCCTGGACCAGCCTTTAAACATCAGTGATATTCTGCTCAAGGGTGGGACCCCTGGTTGCCCAGCTATGTTCCAGCTCACTGGAATGGCCCTGAGGAGGGCACCACTCAGGCTGGACAGCTCATTTCCCCAACAGCCCCTTCTTCTTTAGGGTGTGATTCTCGGCTGCTTCTTCGGCCCTGTGGTCCTCTATATCTGGGCTGTGGGCATCCTGGCAGCCGGCCAGAGCTCCACCATGACAGGCACCTATGCTGGGCAGTTTGTGATGGAGGTACGTGAGCTCCCAAGGAGGAAATAGGGGCCCATTAGGGGTGGGCACAGACAGGGAGTAGAGAGGTTTGTGGGAGGATGACAGGGTTAGGATCTCAACTACTAGGAGCCTAGAGGGAGTCGATACCTGCCTTCCTTCCTCACCATTTGGCAAAAAGAAGAGTAGGTGATACTCTGGGGTGCTCTTTCATCTGGAGGCCAGGCTGGTCCCTTCTGGAATTCCCTTCACCTACTTCTCTACCTCCTTGGCTAAGGCTCCCCTCCCATAGAAAGCCAGAGAACATCAGAGCTGGAAGAACCTTAGAGAGCATCTAGGTTCTTGTTCAAAACCTTTTATTTTATTGGTGAGGAAAATAAGGAATCAAAGAAAGACTCCGACTTCCCTCTACTTCACACAAGAGGAAACTGAGGGGCCCGGTTAGGAATGGAAACCAATGCCCTGGGTCCAGATTGCAGGGTTTCCTCTAGTCGCCCTCGAGGTCCCAGACGTCCATCTTCCCTCCTGGCCTCCCAGGGCTTCCTGAAGCTCCGCTGGTCCCGATTTGCTAGGGTCCTCTTCACCCGCTCCTGTGCTATCCTCCCCACCATCATGGTGGCCATCTTCAGGGATATACAAGACTTGTCTGGTTTGAATGACTTGTTAAATGTGCTTCAGAGCCTGCTGGTAAGAGAGCTCACCTGCTCATGGAGGGGCTCCTTGCCCAGGGGCGGGGGGCTATACCCTTCTGCCTTCTTGTCTCCATCTGCCCTCCCCTGCCACCCTACCTTGCTGGACAGGCCAGCCAACAGCCTAAGGCCAGACCAAGGCTCACTCCCAGAATCCTCAGCCTCCCCCCACTTCATGCCCTTCCACCCCCCAATATTTACCCATCTCTCATCTCTCCCTCAGCTCCCCTTTGCTGTGTTTCCCATCCTCACCTTCACCAGTATGCCCGCCATTATGCAGGAGTTCACCAATGGCTTGTAAGTGCCCTCAGGACTCTTATAATAGTAGTAGTAGTAAGAATAGCAATAGTAGTACTAGTAATAATAATAATAATAACTAGCATTTACATAGCACCGTAAGGTTTACAAAGCACTTTACATGTCACCTCACTTGATCATAAGCTCAGGGAGGTAGGTGCTAGTATTATCCCCATTTTACAGATGAGGAAACTAAAACTGAGAGGTCACCCAGGGTCACAAAGCTCCTAAGTGTCTTCCTAAATCTAGGTGCATTACTTTACCCACTGCTGGCTCTGCTATATTACCAGGTGCTCCTCTCCATCTCCATCTCCTCCTCCCCGCCCCAGATTTGGAGACTACACATACCTCCCCAGCACAAGAAATATCAGACAAAAGGGAAAGCCTGGCCAGAGGTCCTTCTTTCTCTCACTTGGGCCAGGCCCTTGGGGGAGCAGGGGGTGGAGAGAAGAGGGAGGGTGGAATAGGTCTGTTCTGGCCATCCCAAGCAGGACAATGGGGCTGGGGAGGAGAGGTGAGGAGCCAGATCTAACTTTATTCTGGGACCCTGAAAAGGATCTCTCCCATATCTCTTCTCCAGGATATGCAAAATCATCACATTCCTCATCATGGGTCTGGTCTGTACCATCAATGCCTACTTCATAATCAGTTACCTGGAGGGGCTACCGCATCCTGGATACTATGGGCTGGTAGCTCTGCTGGCTGTGGTCTACCTCGCTCTCTTCTTCTACCTGGTGAAGTGGGAAGGGGCAGCCTGGGAGGTTTGGAGGGGAGCGGAGATCTGAAGGGCTGAGAAGGAAAGGGGCTGAGGGAGGGTGAGAAATGAAGGCCTCAGCACACTGAGGCTCCAGGAACAGGGATTTAGAGTGCTCTCTTCAGGGATGGGAAAGGCCAGGAAAGCAGATGCCGGTGTTCCCAGACAGGCATTTATTAAACACCTACTATGTACCAGGGGCTGTGCTAAGTACTCCGGGTACAAAAAAAGGCCAAGAATAATCCCTGTTCTCTAGGAGCTCACAGTCTAAGGGCCAATGGGGACAAACAGGCAAACTGCTCTGTGCAAACAAGATAAACACAAGATAAATTGGAAATTATCTCACAAGGGACTGGGTGGGGGGAGGGGGAGTACTAGGAAAGTACCGGGCAGGTAAGGGGGACACCAGACTGGGAAGTGC
Source organism: Vombatus ursinus (assembly GCF_900497805.2). NCBI lineage: Eukaryota > Metazoa > Chordata > Mammalia > Diprotodontia > Vombatidae > Vombatus > Vombatus ursinus. The sequence goes on along the minus strand of NW_020954580.1, from coordinate 6,015,353 downwards.
AGTCTGCCTCCCAATTCTGATTTCCCTCGTGCCTCTTCCCAAACCTAGATGTGGACCTGCTGCGTTGCCCACGGGGCTGCTGCTCTGATGCACAGTTCTCACCAGCATTTCCTCTACGGACTCCCACAAGAAGAGCACGAGGGGAGTCCCACCAGCTCAGACCCTAGCCCCCGGGGCCAGGGTAGGGCAGAGGAAGGAGGGGGAGTCCCACCTGCCTAACTGCTGGAAAACTCGGCTTAAGGCCCCTCACTTAAGGCTAGGATTAACCAGAGGGTCAAGTCGTAAGAGTGGTCCCAGGTCCAGGGACCCCTTCGCTCTTGAACTTCGGGACACTGAGTGAATAGGGGATGGGGGAGCGCGAATAAACTACTGATAACGGGAGAGAGGAAGACAGGAACGAAAACTAAACCAGGAATCCCTCAAACTCTCGGATTACTGGGGTCCTTGACTTCTTGCCCAATCTCAGGAGAGGCCTGGGATCCGGGGTCGCCCCCTCTTCCCCACCAGCTCTGTACCCATTTTCCTGGCGGGAACACAGTTACGGTTCACTCCCCAGTCGGGAGCCCTTGCCTTCCGGGCCCGACTCATTTGTCATCTCCCCGGGGAAGGCCAGGCGTCCGCAAATCCCACGCCTCAGTCATTAGAGGCGACCCACAAGTCCCTCAAGGGGCAGAAAAGTCCCCAACTTGGGGCACCCCCCCAAGGAGCCACAGCGAGATCAGTAGGGTCTCGGGGCGCTCTCAGCTCCGGCTGGGGAGAGTGAGTGCCCTCGCCTCTCATTCTACAGAACGTGGGAGGCCGGGGGAAGCCCCAGGGATTGGCTGGGGCTCCCCCTCCCTTCCCTACGCCCAGCGCCGAAGCGGCTCTTTACCGACGGTCCCTGAGCGGTTTCAAGGCTCCCCCAGCTCCCTCCTCCTTCTCTGCCTCCCGCCTCCACTCGCTGAAGTCTGGAGAACGGGCCCAGGGTGGGAAGGGGGAACATGGATTGGGGGTGCTGCGTTCCAGGGCCCGAAGCTTCCTGTAGATTGGGGTGCATGTGAAATAGGGGCGCCCGGGTCGCCCGTCTTCCAAGAACCCCCTAGTCCGGCTGTCCGGACCCGCTTCAGGGCTGGGGCGCTTGTTTTTGAGAAGAATTTCCTCTTTCTTAAAAGGGCGACGGCTTAGGTGGGGCCCTCAGTGTTGGCGAGATGGGGCGTGGTGTAGGAAGAGGAGGGGAAGGAAAGGGCGGGGAGTGGTGGAGAAGGGTGGGGAGGGGACCCACCCAAATAGCCTGGGTGGATTTACTGCCCTTCCACCTCGTCTCTCTTTCCCTAATAAACCTATGCCACACTTCCCGTTTGTGTGAAGTTTTTTGCACCTACCAATCAGTTAATCGAAATTTATCTCCCTGCTTTCCCGGACGAATTAGATCAAAAGTACTTAAGTGAAAGAGTTAGGATCCCAAACCTGGTTCCTTTGATGCTCATTCTTTTATTCAAGCCAGGACAGTCCCTAACCGAGCTATACAGTGGAGCCTTGAGTCAGTAAAGACAGGAGTTCAAATCCGACCTCAATAATCTCTACCGGCCTTAGGTTGTTCTAAGAACCAAATGACACTCTATTTGTAAAGTGGCAAGTGTAAAGTGGTAGGCGCTGTGTAAGTGTTCATTTCCCGTCCTTCCCTCGAATTTGCCCCTTCTACGTTACTGCTGTTGAAGGTCACCCATTTTCCAGCCTCAAGGTTATCTTCTACCCTTCCCTCTCCCTCCTTTCCACTAGAAGCAACAAACTGCCAGATCTAATTGATTGGCTGGGGACTCCACATGACCACTCTAATTGAGACTCTAATCACCTCTGGACCAGACTACTGCAACAGTCTCCTAATTGGTATTTGTCCTATTGCCACGTTACCCTATACATCCTCTGTACAGCTGCCAGATTAGTCTTTAAATACTGCGTCTGGCTAAGTCACCGCCCCACCCCCACCCGAGCTCAAGAACGTTCTGTAGCTCCCTACTGTCTCTAGGATAACATCCAAACTTTTCAGTGTGCTGTGTAAATTCTATAAATCTACCTCCAGCCTCTTCCAGGCTTATATCATATTTCTCCCCTTCACACGTTCTGAATTCCACGCAAACTGGCCTCCTGGTTCTTGTAATTCAGCATTCCATCTTCACTTTCCATAGGCCCCCGTCTGCCTCATCTCTGTCTCATGAGTCCTTAACTTTTTTTGAGGCTGGGCTTTTGGCCACTCCTATTGGAAGCTTCCCTGATTTCTGAGAGTTGTTACAGCTCTCTCCCTGCTCAAATTAGCTTCATGCATTTGTACATGTAGATTCCTCCCAAAAGAATGCAAATTTCTTTTTCAAGGCAAAGACCAGTTTTATTTTGCCTTCATAGGCTCCAGGACCTAGCAGAGTGCCTCTTACGTGTCATGGTAGGGATTTAAATGTTTGTTGAAATTAATTGACCTCAGCAGAGGAATCGGGACAGCAAAAGCTTCACCAGGGAGATGAACCAAAGCGGGGAAACTGAGGCACACAGAGATGAAGACCTAGTCGTGGGGGCCAAGAAACCTGATATTCATTCCACCCTGTGGCTCCTAAATAAAAATTTGGTCTATAGGACGAAGTCTGGTGAAATGGGGGAGGGGAGGAAAAGAGTTCTTTCAAACTGCCCACTTAGGGGACTAATCTTTTTGCAGAAATTGCCTGCATTCTATGCTCCAGTAATAAAAATAGCTCAGATTTGTAAAGCCCCTTAAGGTTTGCAGAGTGATTTTACATACATTTTTAATTCAGTTCTCACAAAAATCCAGTATTGTTAGTCTCTCCCTCCCCTCATTTTGCACATGAGGAAACTGAGGTTCAGAAGGGTTGTAGCTTGCTTGTAACTACTTGCTTGTAAATGGAGGATTCCAACTTAGTTCTCCCTGATGTCAAGCCCAGAACTCTAGCCACCGGGCCGGGATGATGCAGGAACAACCAAAATCAGTTTCCTTCCTTCCTCCACACCCCCCCCCCAAATCCATCCTAGTCATTGGAGACAGGATAGAGCCAGATCAACTTTTTATTTGTCTAAATCTAAATAAAAATACAAGAATCAAATTACAGCAAAAAAAAAAAAGAAAGAAAGAAAAGAAAAGAAAGAAAGAAAGAAACCCCAAACCACCTCTTACTCCACAGGCTGACCGCTGAAGAAGGATAGGACAGCTCTTCTTTCAATGGTCTTCTTTGTTCAGCTAGAAAATGGGTTGCTGCAGGTTGATCTCCCAGTTTCTCTTTACATTTGACCCCCTAGGGGTTCAAAGAAAGGAGTCCTTCCCCCCCTCCCACCCCCACCCCCCACCCCTTCCACATTTGTAGTGCTTAAGGTTTTGGAGGGAGGGTGGTGTAGAGACCAGAGTTAATCTCTAGAGCCAGGGACAGTTTCTGACACATTCTTGACTGTGTGACGTTGGGCAAGTCACTTACTCCCTAAGATTATGTTTCAGAGAAGGTGCCAAACTGCATTGGTAAAAAGAGTGTCTTCATGCAGGAATTCCTTATGCCAATGAAATCATGTGCTTTATAATTTAAAGTTTACAAAGCACTTTCCTCATTAACATCCAGGAACTCTAAGCAAAGTCTTTGTGATCCACTTCCTTAAATATAACCCCTGTCTCATCAATAGCCATAATTTCCCTCCCTGTCTCCCAGACCCATCAGGGCCAGCCATCAGGGTGATCAATTAGGGGAAAAAAGATTTGAATTTGGGAAGATAGTTCCAGGCCCAGTGCTCTATCCACAGCGCTATCTAGTGGCTAATCCTGACTCTTCACTGGCCCTTGATAGCGAAGTCACTGCTACCCAGATCTCATCTTTTCAGAGATGCAGAACCAGAAAGGACATTAGAGGTCATCTGGTGAACTCATACCTGGACAGGAAGCCCCTCTTCAGCAGCCCCAAGAAGTGAATGGCTTTAACCCCATAAGGATAGGGAATTCTGCCTGTATCCTCCTCATATAACAGATAAAGGTCATATCCTTTGCTCCCTCCCCACCCCGTCAGCCCAAGTACAGACTGTCCACCTCTAAGAGCCCAGTGAAGTGAAAAAGTCCTGTATTTGGAGTAAAAAGACATGGGTTTGAATCCCAACACTGCTACCAAACAACTGAATAAATCCCAATGAGGAAGTTGGCGCAGGTCCAGCTCTGATACTACTCCTGTCCCACTGGTGTCCCTGTGGCCAGGGAGGTCAGGCACCTGGCCTCAATGCAGATAAGCACACTGGAGAGAAATCTTCCTTGATCTCCCCCACCCCATACTTGAGGGCTTCATCCAAGGCAAATGACACCTGGGCAAGTGCCCAGGTGGCACTCATAGCGAATGCCTCCCAGAGCCCCATGGCCCTCTACTTTCAGATCAAGGCACAGAAGCTCCCCTAGGGAGGAAGGACCCCCTAAGACACAATCCAGGTCAGTTAGGTGGTGCAGTGGGTAAAGTACAGGAAGACCTGAGTTCAAATGTGACCTCAGACACTTACTAGCTGAGTGCCCCTGGGCAAGTCACTTCACCCTGTTTACCTCAGTTTCCTCATCTGTAAAATGGGTTGGAGAAGGAAAGGGTAAATCACTCCAGTATCTTTGCAAAGAAAACCCTGGATGGGGTTCGGAAAAGTCGGACACAACAGAAAAGACTGAACAAAAACAACAATAGACAGAGATTGTCTCTATTAGAGACAAATGGAGACAATCAGAGACCTAGAACTCAGGATAAAAACTAGGAGTGGATATGTACAGGGCAGCTAGGTGGCGGCATAGTGCATAGAGTCCAGGGCTTTGAGTCAGGAAGAGTCATCTTCATGAGTTCAAATATGACCTCAGACACTTACTTGCTGTGTGACCCTGGACAAGTCACTTAACCCTGTTTGCCTCGGTTTCCCTATCTGTAAAATGAGCTGGAGAAGAAAATGCAAGCCACTTCAGAATCTTTGCAAATGGAGTCACAAGGAATCGGACACGACTGAAAAAAAGACTGAACAAGAAAATATAATCCACACCGCACAAGACATAGACTCACCCCTAGGCAAATGGGCTTTGAGACACAGCCTTTCAAATTCCGAAAACACTACAGTCGGTATTATCGACACTGATGGAAAGTATTGTAAAGTGCCATGTAAACGTGAGTTATTATTAATTTATTGTTATCATTGATTATTAATCAATTTTTTATTATCATATGAACAGATGTTCATTATTAATTAACAGAATCTTGGACATTTCTTGGAAGTTAGGGAGGTCCTCGGGGCTCCATGCTGGTGAATACTGGTAGTATCAATACTGCCATCACATAACTCGTGTATTATATTTTGTTAATTCTATTAATTTTATTCTTTTTTAAACTTTTAAAAAATTTTGAGTTCCGAATTCCCTCCTTCCAGCCTCTCTCCCACCCATTGAAAAAGCAAGCAATATGATACCCACTCGTGTATTATATGTTAAATCAATATATTGAATAGTATGGCTTGAGTGTCCAGTATATCTGGGCCTCGTTCTTCCTGCAAGGAAGTTGGAAAACATTCCTACTCCAGATCCAACGACCTTTGGTTCTATAGACTTGTGGCATTCCTGGACCTACTAGGATCGAGAAAACCTAGGTTCTAACGGTTCAACGGTTAAATCTAACATAATCTAACATTAACTGTGTGCCCTTGGGCCAATCTGAGTCTCAGTTTCCTTATCAGGAAAATGGGAATAACAATACCTGCCAGAGGGGGTGGGGACGAGTTTGGGACGTGAGGAATGCTTCGGGAGAAAAGAAAGCCTTACTTAAATAGTAAGATTATCTTCAGTACTTTGGGCCCAGCCCCGAGCTGGTTGAATTTGATTCGGCTGAACTATCAATAATTATTAAATTCCGCCTCTAAACTCAGTCGGGGTGGAACTACCCGGCACCCCCCCCCCAAAAAAAGAGGGAGGAAGCGTGAATGTGGAGACCTGGTTACTCGGAAGTCATCGCCCTTTTAAGGGGGAACCTTGAAACGGCGCCAGGGTTCCATGTTTGTATCCGCCTCGCGGGGAGGAAACTCCATGTTGTAACAAAGTTTCCTCCGCACCCCCTCCCTCCCCCCCCGTTTTTTCTCCCTCCCCCCTCGAGCCTCCCCCCTCCTCCTTATTTCCTGGGGATCCCTATCTCCCTTCCTCTCCCTCCCCCCCCGCGCCCCCATTCCGGCCCGAGCTGGGGGGGGGGGCCGGGCGACGGGGGCAGAGTCCGGCCCAAGACCGCCTGGCCCCATGGACAGCTCGGCCGTCATCACTCAGATTAGCAAGGAAGAGGCGCTGAGTCCGCTGCGGGGGAAAGGTAGCCGGGCAGGCAGGGCTGGGGGAGGGGAGGGGGTGCAAGGTTGGAGGAGGGAAGGGTGCAGGGCTGGGGAGGGGAGAAGAGACGGGGTGCACTGGCCGGCCGAACGCCAAAGGGCCGCTCGCTCGCCTTCACTCTCTGTACCATCTCTCCTGGACGATCTCAAAGCACCAAGTAGTGCTCGGAAAGGGGAGTTTGAACTACCAGCTCTGGGGACTTGGGGCGGGGTTTCGCTCCTTTGGCGCTCTCGCTGAGCCAAAGTGGGGAAACTGAGGCTGGCGAGTGGAAGGTGGCAGGGGATGCGGGACTGGGAGGCTGGGGTAGTCTGAGGCAACAAGATCTTCTTCCGTGTCACCCCACCCTCACCCCGGGAGTCTGGGAACTGAACCCAAGCAGCTGGGGGCCTAGGGAAGTAACGGGCTGCGCCTGGGGGAATTGCATATTTGGGGGGTGGGAGGGGGCGAATCAAGGCCACTCAGACTCCACCCCCTTCTGAGCCGGGTGTCAGGTTGGGGTGGTAACGAGGAGGGGGTGTATGCTGTGGGTCCGAGGAGTGAGAGGGGACTGTACTTTGCTAATCTAAGAATGGGCCAGGGTGGAGTGGGGAGGGGGGTGCTCCGCCCCGCTCCTTCCCCCCACTTCCTGAATCGAGCTTGAAAGCATTGATTCTGAGTCCAGCCACTTCTTAGGGCCACCCAGCCCAGCTTGGAGCAGATTTCATAGTACCCTAGCAAGGGGGGTGAGGCGAGGGAGGTATCAGGCAGTCAGAAACTTGGGCTTGGGTCTGCACATTTGGGGTGGGGGGATACCCTATCTGAGCATACACGGCACACACCAGAAGAACGTCACTTGTTTTCAAACCCCGACCCCACCCCCAGCTTTCTATCACTCCCCAGCAGGCTTGCTTTGAGCACCCTTCTACACTCACGTAGCATCGAAGTGGGAGTTCCATTCAGAGACTGGGTCTCCCAACTGGATTGAAATTGACGTTATCGTGTGTGCTACGGTGGTTAAGCTAACTTCCTTATTATCCAACTGCAGGGGCGGGAAGACCCCCAGCCCCCGAAGTTCGGTGAGCTAGGGGTGCAGGAGGTTAGAGCTGCTTCAGGCCTAAGGGGAGGGGAGCGTGAGGGGACAGGGACTGAGACGTGTCGGTCCAGATGGTGCGGGACGGAGTACAGGCTCACCAGTGTCTGGCTATTCTCCTGACTCCCCCCTAGTGCCAGCTGGCGCTGTGGACATTGAACCCTAATGTCCAGAGGGAGGAGCTAGAAGGCAGGAAGGGAGTTGGTGGGAGGTAATAGCGAGGGTAGTGTGTGTGAGAGAGAGAGAGAGAGAGAGAGAGAGAGAGAGAGAGAGAGAGAGAGGGAGATCTGTCCTTGGATAGGGAAAAGAGCACAGATCTGAGTTCAAATTCTCACTTTGCTGTTTACCACCTATTTGATCCTTGGGCAAATCACTCTCTGAACCCGTTTCTTCATTTATAAAATTAAGACAGAGGTGATTGACGCAAGGTGCAGAGCCATAGATTTTTGGACCTGACAATTTTTGGTTTTTGGTGGACTCTGTTTACTTGTGACAAGCAAAGGTTTGGTTTTTTTCTCCTTCTGTTTTTAATTTAAAGGGGGTGGTGGTAGAGGAGATTAGCAGTAGTGATACCAAGAAACAGAGTAACATTTTTTTAATGCATAAGAAAACAGAAGGACTTTCAGAGGGGAGCGGAGTACAGTTTTGAAAGTAATGTATAGAATGTATTATATACTTTTTAAAAAGGCAGTGAAATGGAGATTCACAGTTTCGAATAAAATCATCTTTTTTGTTTTCTGCCCTTTTCTAATATTTAAGTTCAGAATAATTTTTCTTTTAATGAGGAATTTGGATTTTGAGTTGAAGAGCTTATGGTCCCTTCTTCAAATTCTGTGATCTCATCACATAATATTACTTCTCTGGGGTCAGCCAGTCTTAGAGACATAAACCTCTGTGTCTGGCATCTTGATTTATCCCTTGTAAATTTGTTTTTTCCCCCCAAAAACACTTCAGTATACACCAATGAATGAGGATTGTGTATAAAACCATGAGCTCTTATGTTCATTTTTTAAAAAATGTATCTTAAACTTAAGAAGGTAGTAATAAAATTGCCCTGTGTCCCCTTCTGAACTTTTTTGTTTTGAGTGTTTTACTGAGACTCTTTTCTTTCTTTTGATCTCTCTGTCACTACACACTAAACTATCCACCTCCCTACCCCCAAGCCCTCTCTTTTAACCCATAAATCTAGTCAGTAAAAAAAAAAAAATCCCCTTGGCAGTATCTGACAAATGTCCCACTCTGCACATCTATTCCATGGCTTCTCTCTAAGAGGCGGCTGATGTGTGTCACCATTTCTCCCTCAAAGTTCTGATGTCTTTCAAAGTTGTTTTCCCTTATGTTACCGGGGTCATCTTGTCGATGCATCGGTTCATACTAAGCCGCATTCTTCATTAGCATAATTTTTCAAATCTTGGTCTACTTCCTGACCTGAACTGATTTCCTTTGACTTCCCTTAGGGGGAGCCCACAGGTTGAGAGTCAAGGATTCAGCCCCACCGGTGGGAAGCAGCCAAGTCTGACTGAGGAAATGCTTGCCTGGCAACTGTCCCCTCCCATTTGGTGGCTATCTGTGTGCCTCATCCCCTCCTTGGCGGCCAGGGAGTAAGCAGGGCTTCAGTAGAGAGGAGACAGCTGGGAACTTAGCATCCTTGGAAATGCTCCAAGGTTAGGTGACTTGTGCCTCAGGCCCAGGTGGGGATTTTTGGAGGGTTTTAGATTGATAGGAGCATAGATTTAGAGCTGGCAGACACCTCACAGGTCACTGAGCCCAACTCTCTTTTTACATATGCAAAGAAAAGTTAAATGACTTGGCCGTTTATGCGCTAATAGTAAGAGGGATAGAAGCAGTATTTGAACTCAGACCTTCTGACTCATTCCACTGCGTCATGCTACCTTCCTCATTCTCCCCAAGCATCCTGGCTTTTTTGGTGTTCCGATCTTGACAAAGGGTGGGGCTGAGTGTGGGTCTTGGTGTTCCCGTCCACAAGGAGACCAGCCCACTGTATGATCTTTGGACTCTACAGGTGATCAGCCGTCATCACCTTCGAAAAAACCCCGGAGCCAAGGAATTATCCATTCTCTGTTTTGCTGCCTGTGTCACGACGACACAGAGCCTGTGCCCATTAACAATAATGCCCCGCTGCTGGTGGAGGAGAATGGGACTGTTCCCAAGGTCAGTAAACTGTCAGGGTGCCCCCTCAAGGGGCAATATAATTATTGTCATCTCCATCACCACATTATTAATGAACAAATCACTTACATTTAGACAACCTTTTAAGGTTCCCAGCATGCTTGCTTGCTTTCTATTTTTTTTTTTTTATGAAGCAATCAGGGTTAAGTGTTACATAGCTAGTAAGTATCTGAGATTGTATTTGAACTCAGGTCCTTCTGACTCCAGAGCCAGTGCTGTATCCAGTTCCACACCTAGCTGTCCCCAGCAGGTTTTCTTTGCAACAATTTGAGGAGGGTAGGGCATGTAGGTGCTACTATTGCCATTTTACAGATGAGGAAACTGAGGCCAGAGAGGTCAGATGTCTTGCCCAGAGTCACACAACTAAGAACATTAGAGCTGCTGTTTTGCCTTGGGCCTCCTGACCATGTGAGCCCCTGAGTTAATCATTAGAGTAATAGAACCTGTATACCGCTCTCAACTTTTCAAATTGCTTTCATAGAATTCAGTTCAGCTATATAATCATTAAGTGCCTAGCCTTAGCTTTAATATAATAGAGTGGATGGTGGCTAAGTATTCCACATACTTAATGGATGCATTTAATTAGATGAGTCATTTAACTTTAATGAAGCCTCAGTTTCCTCATTTGCAAAATGGGAAAATAACGTTTATTCCTACCTCACAGGAGTGGCTCAAAGGATCAAGGATAGGGACTAGATCTGTGTTTTCCTTGGCACAGAGAGCTCTGGAATGAGGAAAGCCCTTCCAGCAATGTGCAATGGCCCTATCTGTTTTATGTCTAGTCTTACAGAATTTACTAAGCACTGGGATGGTAAGTGATTTGCCCACAGCCTCAGTCAGTCATTGGGTGACTGAGTGGGGCATTTGAGCCCAGGTCTTCCGTACTCTTGGAAGGTCAGTTTTCTGTGCCAAAACCACCTCATTATGAGCATCAAATTAAGTAACATACGCTATATCTCAAACCTTCAAGTGCTTTACAAATGTCGGATGTTTATTATTGTTGTCATTGTCATTTGCAAGGCTTGGGGGATACAGGCATTTTGTAGTTTCATCCTCCCAGAAGCCCTGGAAGACAAGATAGGGCAGATAACTGTGCATTTTACAGATGAGGAAACTGAGGACAAGTGAAATCATTTGCTTCCAGGTCTTCTGGAAGTGAGTATCAGAGCCAAGACCAGAATCCTGGGCATCTGATTTTCCATCTGGGACAATTCACTGTGCTCTCCTGAGGAGGGGCAGCTGAGGAAGTGTTCTTTAGGAAGTAGGGATTGAGGGGCAGCTAGGGCAGCTAGGTGGTGCAGCTAGGTGGAGCACTGGCCTTGAAGGACCTGAGTTCAAATCTGGCCTCAGACACTTACTAGCTGTGTGACCCTGGGCAAGTCACTTAACTCCAATTGCCTCAAAAACACACACATACACACACACACACACAAACACACTAATAAAAAGGGAAGTCAGGACTGAGGCATAGAAGAAGAGGCATTTGGGGACATTGACTTGTCCTGTTGCTTCTTGGTGGACAGCCATCCTGTTACCTGTCCCCCTTTGTCCTCCCAACAGGCACCGGCTAAATATCTTCTTCCTGAGGCCAAAGCCCAGGACTTGGGCAAAATCTGTGTGGTCATTGACCTGGATGAGACGTTGGTGCACAGTTCATTTAAGGTTGGATTATGACTTTGGGACCCTCCCAGCCCCAGCACGACCCCTCCCACCACCCTCTAAAGTCCTGGGGCTGGAGCTCCTTATGCCCCCCTGCCAGCTGGCCTGTTCTCCCTCCCTCCTTTTCCTTCCCGCTGTCTCCGAGGGAGTGGCTGGAAGTGTGCTTCGGCCCCACTGCCAGAGCTCAGTCACTCGGTCACTCGGCCACAGCCTTTTTGCATTTCCTACAGCCCGTGAACAATGCAGACTTCATCATCCCTGTGGAGATTGATGGAATGGTTCACCAGGTGAGTGGATGGGGGAGGGCCATGGGGTCAAGGGCAGGGATTAGGGGGGTGGGGGAGGGCGGAAGGGTAAGAAGGCAGGGAAGAGCCAAACTCACTGGTTTCCTTTGAATTTCTGAGGCTGTCAGACTTTAGGATCTCCTCGCTTCCCACCATTCTCTCAAATGTTAGAGCTGGAAGGGGCCTTGGGTATGACAGAGTTTGGGGTGGAGGTTTGGGAGTCCTTAATCTGGGGTCCATAATTTTTTTTTCTATTTTGATAATTGTACTAAACAGTTTAATTTATGTCCCTTGTAATCCTGTGAGTTTTGTCTTGTGCATTTAAAAACATGATTCTGAGAAAGGATGTGTAAACTTCACCATACACAGTAAAGATTAGAATGTTTGATCTAGTCCAACCATCCCATTTTACAGATTATGAAGGGAAGGAAGTGACTTGGTCCAAGGTCGAACAGCTATTTAGCTGCTTTCTTATTTTGGCTCTATTGAGAAAGTCTAGGGCCTTTTGCTTATTTCTCTTCTTCCAAATCTCTGCCCTCCTCTCACCTCTCACCCCACCCTGTGGCCGGGACCCGTTTCAAGTAATCCAGGATAGGCTGTTTTTTCTTCAGCCTGTTCTCCATTACTTGGTTCGGGGGCCGGTACCCAGCATCGCTTGGGGTGAGGAGGGCCCTAGGGTACCCTGTCCTGTGCCCCTACCCCACCTGTAGGCCTTTCCCCTAGCAATCTGAATGTGACCTCATTCCTCCTATGAGACAGGTAGAATCAGAGAATTAGTCATGGTGGCAGTGTTGGGTGTGGAGAATAGGGAAGTTTGGTCCCTGCACCTTCAGATCAGCTAGCGTTTCTGGGCTTCTCCACCTTCAGTTCCCATGGGAGGGTAGCTGGAAAGTCTTCCCCTTCTCGGCCAGGCCAGTCCCCTCACTGACCCTGCCCCCAGGTCTATGTGCTGAAACGGCCCCATGTGGACGAGTTCCTGCAGCGGATGGGGGAGCTGTTTGAGTGTGTGCTCTTCACAGCCAGCCTGGCCAAGGTGAGCCCCTGCCTTCATAACTCACCCCCACCCCTTCCCTCACTGCTATAGGGCAGCTCCCTGGACAGGCCTCCACTCCTTCCTTCCTCCTTTTTCTATAAGGTGGGTGCGTATAAGAGTTAGGACTTCTCTCCTGAGTCCCCCTTTGCTAGGATCCCCATCACTCTTCACCACTAGTCAGGCTGAAGTAAAGATATCAACTTCCCCTTCAAGCCCTCCTACTACAATAACAGTAATTAATAGTAACAATAATAGTAAGAATAGTAATAATAGCTAGCTTTTATGTAGCATTGCAAAGTTTGCAAAGCACTTTATGTTATCTCCTTTGATCTCCTAACAACCCTGTGAGACAAATGTTATTATTTAACATTATTGTTTGTTATTGTTTAAGTAATTTGCCCACACTAGCTAGTAGCTGAGGCTGGATTGAAACCTCAGGTCTTCCCTGCACCAAGTGTAACATGCTATACATCATGCCATCCATTTCTGACCCCCCCCCCACTCCCTCCCAGTATGCAGACCCTGTTGCTGACCTGTTGGACAAGTGGGGGTCTTTTCGGGCCCGGCTCTTTCGAGAGTCCTGCGTCTTCCACCGAGGGAACTACGTCAAAGACCTGAGCCGTCTGGGTCGGGACCTTCGGAGGGTGCTCATCTTGGACAATTCTCCAGCCTCCTACGTCTTCCACCCAGACAATGCCGTGAGTATGAGGGATCGCTGGGGAGGGGAGGAAAGAGTCAGACTCCTGGAGTTTGGGACTGAGCGGAGGAGTGGATCAAAGGTGGGACAAAGGATTTGGAGATTAGCAGGGCTGATGAAGAAACGCCAATGGATTTCCCTACTCTGGATGGACCCTTCCAGGCACCATCTTAAGACAGGGTGACATGGGATTGTTGACCCAGTGGGACTGGAACAATGGAATGGGATCCCTGCAGTAGCCTTCACCCTCCTCCACGGTTCACATCCTTCTTCTTAGGTACCAGTGGCCTCGTGGTTTGACAACATGAGCGACACAGAGCTACAGGACCTCCTTCCTTTCTTTGAAAGGCTCAGCCGTGTTGATGATGTCTACTCGGTGCTCAAACAACAGAGGACTGAGAGCTAGTAGGGGGTGGGGCTGGTGCCCCTCCTGGTCACCCAGCTCCTAGGCCCCCTGCTTGTCTCACAGAGCTAGGTCTGGCCAGGCACTCGCCACCCCTGAGCCCCCACCTCAGCATCATGGAAGCTGATTCACTCTCTTCACACTTGAACTTCCTGTCACTCTCTTCCTTTTTTTTTTTTTTAAAGGAACGAATCAATTTTTAAATTCAGTGCCATGGGGAAGGACTCTATCCCCTTACCACTGCCACCAGCCAGCCCAGCCCACCTCACCAGATCCAGAATGGGAGGAGTGGATGAGGGTGATCAGAGAGATAAAGGAGCGGCAAGACCGAAGATGACCTCAGGCTTCAGGCTTCACCTCCTTTGTCCGACTCCCTCCACATCTGGCTGGGTCCTCTAGTACCAAGCATCAGTGCCTTAGATACTCTCCTGCTCCAGAAATGGAACTGTGGAAGGGGGTTAAGGTTGGAGGTGGGGACCCCCTACCCTTCTGTTCTCTTTCCTCTCTTCCAGTATTGCTGAGTTTCTCTGCTGCCAAATGTTGGGGACCCTTCTTAGGGAGGTGGGGAAGGGGAGTAGAGGGTAACAGTTCTTGTTCTGTGACCCAGTGCCTCAACCCCCTGAACTGCCACTCCCCTCCCCCCCAGCCTGCCCTTCTTGGTAGGCAAGGTTGGATGCAAAGTGCCTTGTTCAGAGCCCTTTCTCCCCAGAGGTTGGGGGTGGTAAGGAAAAATATAGGAGATGTCCCCAAAGCAGGTTTCTCCCTAAAAACAGTTCAGTTGAGAAGGATGGGAGGGGAGGTTTGATTTCAGGCAGCTCCCACACTCTCCCTCTGAAATGGATTCTTTCAATTAGTCCCTCTTAAAAGGGGGAGGATGACTATTACAGATGGGGAAACTGAGTCATATTAAAGAAGGGCCTACTGCCCTAGACCTGAAAAGGACCTACAAATACTGCCTCTGACCCCTAGGGTCTGCATGGGGTGGGCTAGGGGGCAAATACAGGAATCCCCTCAGTAATGTAACATTCTCAGGCCTGGGAGGCCCATTCTCCCCTAGTTCTTCCTGCCTTCTCCCCCCCCCCCCCCCGTCCCCCACACACACCCCTCCTTTCTCTCACGTCTGCCTTAACCATTAATATCCCAGGCCAAATGAAGCAGCCATTTGGGTGTGACTAACCCTTTCAGTCCCCAGGTGGTGTCTGGGGGAGGGGAGGGAAAAGGGGCTGGGGACCAGGGCTCCCAGCCCTACATCGTGCCATATAAATATGTATATGTGTATATAGATTTTTAGAGGAAAGGGGCAGGGAGTTTGAAAGGGTGGGAAGTCACTCCTTATCCCTCTTCTGGTCCTTGGACCTGAGAGGTAAAGGAGAGTGGGATGGGAAAGGATTTTTACATTTTTTTAAATTGCTATTTTCTGAACGGAGCGAGTGGGATTTGGGGATTCCAGTTCCTCATTCCCCTGCTCCACTCCTGCTCCGGGCCCACTAGTTCCGGAGCTAAGTCTGGTGCACCCTTAGTTTCCCCATATACCCCTGGTGGCTAATTTGGCTGAAAGGTTTGGTTGCAGCCCCAAGTGGGGTGGAGTTGAGAGCCTCTGGTATCTCCTGTCTCTCTTTCCCCATCTGCATGGGGTTGGGGGGTGGAGGGAGCATCCCTCAGCTCAGTGCAATTCAATACCTGCTTCTATCTGTCCATTCTCCATATGCCCCTTGCTTTGGGTCTGGCTTAAGGTGACTATGTGGGAATCCCCCTTTTGCCCAGAGGTGATCTCTTTCCCAGCAGACTCCTGGTCCCAAAGTTTCCCCACAGGGCTATTAGGATGTCAGGAATTTTGGTGGCCAGACCAAACTTTTTTTTTCTCGTGCCAACCTAAGCCATACAGCCCTTATCCCTAACTCCTCTATGCTTGCTCATTGGGGGTAGCTCCCAAGAAATCCAGAGACTGTGCCCCCTCCCTCCCACCCTGATCCCCTTGGTTCTAAGATAGACCCAAAGGTCAGCCCACTGGCCTTTTCCAGTGCCAAGGGGGAGTCAGAGTGGCAATACATATCAGAGTTTTTTCTTATTTCTCTTAAGCAAGGAGCTAGAGTGGTGGGCAGGGAAGATTGGACAGGGTTGGTGTAGGATATAGCTCCGTATAAGTGCCTTTTGTGGGACCCTCGTGTGATGGGAGTTCCTTGAGTGATAAAGAGAAAACCAGATCCCTCCCAATTAGTTTCTCTGTGTGTGCTTTTTTTTGGAGGGGGGAGAGAAAGGAGGCAATGGACAGGGGGTGAGATCCTGACCATGGGGTTATATGTGAGAGATTGAGTGTCTGGAAGCTTGTGACTAATACTGTGTATTTCTTAGAATGTGTGGGTGCAGGTTGGCCTCTGAAGATATACTCAACATCAGTCATTTCCCCCCACCCTCAAAGGAAACCAGGAACTCCCATAACCTGGGAAGGAATTAGTGGTGTGGTAGAACTTCAAACTGAACTGAATGAGATGAAATTTAATAGCGGTCAGTGTAAAGTCTTAAGCTTGAGATCAAGCAATCAATTTCATAAGTGTCAGATGGGCAAGACATGGTTAGAAAGCAGCTTGTCTGAAGAAAATCTGGGGTTTCTAGTAAAATACAAGCTTAATATGAGTCGACAGTATTATATAGCAACCAAGAACAGTTAATGGGGTCTTGACCTGCATTAAGAAAGGCATAACTGTCAAAGGACAACAGGCAAAATTTATAAAGCACTTTGTCACCCTTAAAGTGTATATAAATGCTAGCTATTGTTATTGTTATTATCATCACCACCACCACCCTCTTACTCTTAGGGTCAGACCAGATCTAGGGGGCTAAGGGGGGCCACAAGGTTGTAGAACTGGGGATGTTTAACATGGAGAAGGTTCTGAGGGGTAGGATAGGGGGAACCCATGATAATTGTCCTCAAGTATTTTAAAGGTTATACTGAGAAAGATTAAATCTAATTCTGTTTGACTACCACTCTATTGAGGAACAATTAGTAGAATAGTAAAGAGACCATGTGGGGCTTGATGTCAGGAAAAAAAAAACAGAATGTGCTGCCTAGGAATGTGCTCTAGAGGTTTACAAGCAAAGGCTGCGTGATTCTTCATTCGATGGTAAGGGGTAGTCTGCCTAGGCTGGGCTAGCTGGCTGCTGAGACCCTTACCAGCTCTAAAATTCTGATTCTGATGTGTATACTTGGGACTTCTGGAAATCAGATTGGCCTCCAGGGTTCCCTGCTTTTCCTTTCTTATTGGCTTCTAATGGGAGCAGCAAAATCCCTTCTGTTGCAGTTTGGAACTGGCATACAGAGCCTGCCATGGGATGAGTACCTCCTTGTAGAAACCCTTATAATTTGGAGGACACTGAGGAGAGGGAAAGAGACCCTGAGCCCCTTCTTTTAGCATCTGCAGGGCTGTCATGTATTGTATTTGAGCAGAACTAGGGCCCATAGGTGGGAGCAATACAAGGAAGAATTTTTTTTATGTAAGTATGTTAATCTTGGTTTTTTTAAATGTCTTTTTTTTTTTTGGCATCATCTACATAGCTCACCCCAGCCCTACCTCACCCAGTGAGCCATCCCTTGCAACAAAGATTTGGAAGGAAAAGGCTTAAAAACCAATTGGCAAAGACAGCTAACATCTATATGTAAGGCTCCCTCTCATAGTTGCCCACCTCTGCAAATGGCTAGGAGGTGCATTTTCTCAAACACTAAGGAGAAGCTTGTTAGTAATGGGACTGCCCCACAATGGGACGAGCAGGCTTATAATATTAAAGAAGTAGGTCATAGAATTTAGAGCTTGAAGGGGCCTAAGCTATTCTCTAGTCCAGGGGAAATGAAAGGATTTGTTCTGTGAAGTTTGGACTCAGTCAAAGGGCCACACTTGAGGACCTAGAGGGCTGCATTTGGCCTCAAGGCCTCTGATTCTCCACCCTGATCTAGTCCTACTGTGGGGTTGCAGAGAACCCTGTTTTGGAACCTGCATCATGGTTGCTTGCTACCTCTGTGACTTTAGGCAAGTCTGGAGGCCCAGAGATGCTAAATGATTTGCCAAGTGGGCTACAATGACAGGCAAAACCAGCCACTACCCTCAGGGAGCTTACAGTCTAATAAGGGAGACAACATGCAAAACATCTATGAACACAAAAGATACATGCAAAATAAATGGGAGGGAATCTCTGAAGGCACTAGCATTAGGATGGACCTGGAAAGTCCTCTTGCAGAAAAAGGTGACCTTTGAGCTGAATCCTGAAAGAGGGCAGCAGGTGGAGGGGAGAAGGGACTTTGTCCTCAGGTGATGGATGTTTTGGCCATCCAAAAAACAAATACAACATGTGGGACCCTACCCAACCCTTTCTGCAGTGGTAGAGAAACAGGAGTGCAGAGCCGAGAACACTCATCTCTGGACTTGACATGAACCAGGAGCTTCTCATAAATTACTCTTCAGCTCATGCTGTCCTTCCCATTGAGATTCACCCTTGTGATGTCATTGGACCTCGACAATGGAGGGACAACATACAACATACATACATACCTCCTGGGAGCTCAGGTTTCTACAGACGTGAGTGAAAGGGTCCTCACTGCCTATGCAAATACTTGAGTCAACACTATATATTTTAGATTCAATACAGCCTTTATTTTATCCCACTTAGAAAGGGTAGGAAACAACTTAAGGGACTAATAGTCCCATTGTAAATCATAAGAATTCTCTTTCCCACTATGGTGAATCACATCTTCCTTTCCCATCCTCAACAGCAATGCTTCCCACCTCCCAATCTATACAGTCCAGTCTATATTTGTAGTACCACCTATACTTCAGACTTTGTTCTCCCAGAAACAAAACAAACCTGGGATTGCTAAAAGGGACTTTCCACCTTTCAGTGAACCCCTTCACCTTCCCTAGGATCCTATATCCAACAACAGGACAGGTAGCCTTAATAAAACGGGATTCCTTATTGCTGGAAATGTTAAAGAAGAGGTTCATAGCCCTCCAGACCCATAGTATCACCCTTCTTGGAGCTCTCCTTGAGGTTTTAAGGGCATCCCCAGGTTCATGATTTAGATGTAAAGGCTGATACTGTAAGCAAACTGGGAGAGCAAGGAATAGTTTGCCAATCAGATTTGTAGAGAGCAGAAGAATTCATGACCAAACAGGAGATAGAGAACATTATGAAATGCAAAATGGATAACTTTGATTACATTAAATTGAAAAGTTTTTGCACCAACAAAGCCAATGCAACCAAGATTAGAAGGAAAGTAGAAAATTGGGGAAGAATTCTTACAACCAGTCTCTCTGATAAGGGCCTCATTTCTAAATTGCGTGCCATCTTGGGGAGAGAGGTGAGGAGGGAGGGGGAGAAAAATTTAAGACTCAAAAGCTTATGGAAGTAATTGTTGATAAATCAAAATATATTAATAAAAAAAGAAGGATACCCCCATTCCCATCAGAACTGCACCATCTGAATGATCCACAGCAATAGAGAAGGTTCGTGTTCCTCCACATAGTAACTCAGTCTACTTGCTTCTCTTTAATCCAAGATTCTTGCATCCTTCAGGCATTCCCAGGCATTCTTCTCTCCTCTCTATAATGTTGAGTCCCAGAACTGCCAATACTTCTTCCCACATCTAAAAGTTCAGGGACTCATACCACTCTGCTGTTACAACTTTTCAGGCCGTGTGATTTTTCTCTTCTCATGGGGCCATGTGGTTCCCTTGTCTCTATCTCCTGTGTCTAAGACTGAGAGGTAGTCCCATCTGGGCTTGAAGAATGGGTAGTCACAGGGATGGGTCTTTGCTGATGTGCAGGATTTAACCTCACCCCCCACCTCCACACCCGAGGAACCAAAATTGTTTCTTTGGTGGCCCTGTGTAATGGATATGAGAGGACAGGATCCACTCCAGGCAATTAAACAAGGATTTTCTGACCCTTAGAGTAAAGCTTCTGACAGAGGCCATGCTCTTAGTAAGCAGGCAATGGAGGTTAAAAATAGATTTAAGCCTGTGGGCAGTAGTTAGCTGAAACCGTACTGTGTTTCTAAGAGTTGAAGAATCCTTTTGGGAAGGAGACACTCATTTTAGCCAAGGCTCTGACAACAGACTCCCTAAGGGAAAGGGAAGAAAAACTGCTGAAGGTTTTTTTCTCCCTCATCCAACAAATGGGTGTGTAAGAGTGTTGCTTTCCCCAAAAGAGCTAAAGCTCTAAGTTTGCAGAGTCCACTCTCTCAAAGGGAAAGGTTGAGTCTCAGCTGAAGCAAGAATGTGGAAGCAGAGAGGGGTTCCACAACCCAATGCCCAGTGGATCTGTACCTGGCAATGGCCAGCATTCACCAGGGGACCAGTTGAGCATTGTCAATAATTGATCACTAGAGGCTATTAGGGAGAAAAACTTGTGGAGGCAACATGCCTAGCAGAGACCATCACTTAGCAGAGATCCTCAGAGAGCAGTACAGTGTCATCACTAGAAGACATGGGTATTCCTGAAGCACTGGAAACCCACATATGTGACTCTAAATATTCTTCATGTGTCTCCACTCTTTTGATGGATATGTAAGAGTGTGTCTTCAAATTTATGGGGAAAATGGATGATTGCTACTTTCTTATTAAACTATGTCAATGTGTCTTTGGTTTGAGTTAATTGTGCCTGGCTAACTAGCAAAAATAAACGTATCAGTTAGGGGGAGGAGGGCCTTGTGAGCTATGGTTTGGAGTGGGTCAAGACCCACAGAACACTTTGAACCCAAGGCAGTTTTGTTGAGGGGCCCCATCTGCTAGTTGGGGTATGCCCCTAGAAGCTACACTTGTTAAGTTGCCCAGGTTTGCTCCCATACGCAGGAAATAGAAGAGGCAGTTAGTTAAGTGGCTCAGCGGATAGAGCTCTGAGCCTGGAGTCTGGAAGATCTGAGTTCAAATCTAATCTAATGCACTTATTAGCTGTGTGACCCTGGGCAGGTCATTTAACCTTTGTCTGCTTCAGTTTCCTGAACTGTAAAATGGGGAGAAAATAGCACCACCCTCATAGTGTTGTGAGGATCAAATAAGACCTTTATAAAGGAACTTAGTACAATGCCAGGCATATAGTAGGTACTTAATAAATGCTTACTCTATTTTTTTCCCTAAGAATCAGGTCTTTAAGTGCCTATAAACATCAGCCAATAGCACTGTGCTCTACATGTGATATATTTGTCCAACAATAATATAGAAACAACAGAACTACATCAATATTGCCATTTTAATTAGATAAAGCAGAAGACAAATGAAAGTTGGCACCAGATGGAGGGATGATTTACAGGTTATCTATCCATGGAGAAGGAAACAAAGACATTGGCAGAGCTGGTTTTATTTCAGCCCCAAGAGCAACAAGCAGCATTATTTCACGGAACACCTGGTCACCTCCTCTCACGAGAAAACCAACAGCCATGGTAGTAATTACATGTTTGCTTTAACAGACCTTCTTAGTTACAAGAGAGACTTCTACAGCAGGTAGAACAGCAGATCACTGCAGCTTATGCAGCGGCAGAAGGGAAAGAGGATGCAGAGGTAAGGAATCTGACAAGGAACTCAGTTATGTTGATGTATACTGGAATATTCATTGACATCGGCTGTGAAAGGCGGGTGTGGCAAAGAGTATGCTGGAAATCGTGTCTCAGTCTAGAGTATCCAGTGACTTGGGGACTATTCAGAAGTCTCATGCTTCTAGATTATGCATCTCCTCTTGAAGAAGAGTCAGAAGGGGCCCCCCAGCACTAAACAATATAACAAAAGGAAAGAACTACATCTTACAGGCTATGCCTGCCCACCGCCTCACCTTGCGGGCTGAGAGTCTGCAGAGAGCTTGGTCTGGAAAACTGTCTACACGTCCGTGGGGTTGCTGTTCTAGGGCTGAGGTCCTAAAGAGCATGCACCCCAGCCTACAGGTCAGCTCATCACACTTTAATCCAGTTTCTCTTACCAACCCCTGGACTCCAGACCACAGTAAAGTTTGGTAAGCTGAGAAGGACAAAACTTTGAGAGAGAAAAAAATCCCTAGGATCCAGAAGGCAGAGTATTCCCAGTAAGATATGGCCCTCCTGAACGGGTAGAAGTACAATTTCCCTTCAATGCCCACTCCCACTATTTGTGGTTCCTGGGCTGCTCAGAAACAAGAATTGCTGAAGAGTAGGCCTTGGACCATTGCTGTAAACTTTGAGGGAGGGGCAGCTAGGTGGCGCAGTGGATAGAGCACCTGCCCTGAAGTCAGGTAGGCCCGAGTTCAAATTGGGCCTCAGACCAAACACTTGACACTTACTAGCTGTGTGACCCTGGGCAAGTCACTTAACCCCAATTGCCTTTAAAAAAAAAAGAAAACCAAAAAACTTTGAGGGAGACCGGGTGGATAATTCAGGGGGCCTGGGTGTCCCTTTCCACCTCTAAGCCTGGTCAGAGCGCAGTCCCATCATCTCTGGCCTCCACTTTTTTTTCCCCAAGAAACCCTGTGAGACATTCCAGTTGACCCTCCAGAGGAGGCCTTCACTCTCCTCCACTCTCATGAGCCTGTACTGATAGATTCCACCTGGCCTGCTACCCCTCCCTCCTCCAGGCCCTTAGAGGAGCGCTGTCAGCCATCATGCTAGGGAAAGTCCCTGCCTTGGGTCAAAGTCCTATTTATGGCTCCTCAGGATGCTATAGGAGGAAACTGAAATGCTATTTCAGAAGTTTTAAAGAGGGCCAAGACCAGAGCAAGCATACTCACTCAGGATATCTATCCTGGAGGCTGTGTGATCTCAAAAGCATTGAGGTTTAGAGATTAAACTAAAAAAATTAATTGGAACAATGAAAAACTTCAGCAAAGTTGCAGGATATAAAATAAGCCCACAGAAATCACCAGCATGTCTGTATATTACCAACAAAATCCAGCAGGAAGAAAAAGAGAAAATCAATTCAGAATAACTGAAGACAGCCTAAAATATTTTGGAATCTACTTGTCAAAACATGCACAGGAATTTTATGAACACAATTACAAAATGCTCTTTACATAAAGGTAGACCTAAATATTAATACTAATTACTCATGGGTAGGCCGAGCCTATGTAATAAAAATGACAATACTGCCCAAATTAATTTACTTATTCAAGGCCATACCAATCAAACTACTGAAGGACAACTTTATAGCATTAGAAACAAATAACAAAATTTGTTTAGAAGAACAAAAGAATATCAAGAGAATCAATGAAAAAGAATGGGAAAGGGACCGAGTAGTTCATAATTTCAAACCATACTACAAAGTCATAATTGTCAAAACAATCTGTTAATGGGTAGGAAATAGAGCTAGACTTGGAATCAGAAAGGTGTGCATTCAAATCTGGCCTTAGATACTTACTATCTCTGTGACCCTGGGCAAGTCATTTAACCTCTGTTTGCCTTAACCCACTGGAGAAGGAAATGGCAAACCATTCCAGTATTTTTGCCAGGAAACCACCAAACAGGGTCATGAAGAATCAGACATGACTGAAAAACAACTGAACAACAAGAAATAAATGGGTGGATTGGTGGAATAGATTAGGTATACAATATATAGAAACAAATGAACATAGTAACCTAGTGTTTGATAAACCCAAAGATCTCAGCTATTGGGGCAAGAACTCATGATTGGACAAAAATTGTTGGGAAAACTAGAAAACAGTTTGGCAGAAACTAGTGTAGACCCCCATCTAATACTATATACCAAGACAAACTCCAAATGGAAACATAATTTAGACATAAAGTATGGCATCATAATCAAATTAGAGGAGCAAGGAAGAAATTACCTGTCAGATCTTTGCATAGGGAAAAAAAATTACAACCAATCAAAAGGTAGAAAGTTCATAGAAGGTAAAATGAACAATTTTGATTACATAAAATTAAAAAGGTTTTGCACAAACAAAACTAATGCAGCTAATAGAAGAGAAGCAGAAAATGGGGGCAGGGAATCTTTGCGGCAAGTCTCTCTGATAAAGATTTCATTTCTAAGCAATAGAGCAAACTCAATCAGGTTTATAAGAATCATTCCCCAATTGATAAATAGTTAAAGGATATGGATATGCAGTTTTCAGAAGAAAAAATCCAAGCTATCAATAGCTATATCAAAAAAAAATGCTTTAAATTTATGATAGTACTTATTAAGTGCTTACTAAATCCCTGTGGGAATACAGAGACACTGGAGTGGTTTGCCATTTCCTTCTCCAGCTCATTTTATAGTGAGGAAACTGAAGCCAACAGGGTTAAGTGACTTGTCCAGGGTCACGCAGCTAATAAATTTCTGAGGTCAGATTTGAACTCAGGTCTTCTTTACACCAGACCTTGGTACCCTATACACTGTGCCACCTGGGGAGAGTACATATCTTTCAATTATCTCAAGCAACTTCCCAGGGCAAAAACCAATTTTTTAGGAAAATGTTGATCAATTTTGCTTTCTGCACATTAAACAAGTCTCCAGAGTCCTAACACAGTGTACAATCCCTGAAAACAGGTCAGCAAGACACTATTGTGATTGATTTCATAGTACACACAGCCTTGTATGTTAGTGGTTTTCCATTTCTAAAGAGAAAAGATGATTATCGGTACTAATTTACCAATTTATATAATTGTGTAATATACATATATAATTGTACCAATAATCATATCCATTTACATGATTATGTAATTTACAAATTAGTTCTAATATTATCCAGTAGTTTTTATCTGTTTTGTTGTCATTTAAAAATGTATTTTTTTTCCTTTCTCAATTGCCTTTTTCCTTTCTATTCTTTTGTCTAAGAATGCATAATTTTTACAAAGATATTTAATAGATGGGAAAGTAAGCATATGATCTGGTAGTTGTTTATATTTTCATGGCTGCCTTTTCAATAAAATAAGATCTGTGACTTTGTCCAATTTAAAAATAAGAATAAATAAATAAAATCGTCTTCATTTACCTCATTGTAGTAATTGTCTATGTGGTTCTTTTTTGCTCATTGCATCTCTTCCTACAAATCTTCCCATATTTCTTGGAAATCTTCCTCTTTGTTTTCTATTATGGTGCCGGAATTTTAAATTAAGTTTATATGCTACAATTTGTTCAGCCATTTCCTAATCAGTAGGATCATAATTTATTTCTCTTTTATTTTTTTGCTATTACAAATTGGGTTCTTATGAATATTTTTGTACTGTTACATATTTACTTGTTTGAGTATAAACCCAATAGTGATAGTGATGGCTTAAAGCATATGGATAATTTTACAACTTGCAACACATAATTCTACATTGTTTTCCAAACTGGTTGGCCTATTTCATAGTTCTACCAGCAGTAAATTAGTTCAATATTCAAATTTCCTGGCATTACTAACCCTGCCAAAATTGAATTTTTTCATCTTTCATCATCTTTGATAATTTGATGGGTGTGAGATAATGTGTTAGTTGTTTTAATTTGTGTTTCTCTGGCTGTTAGTGATTTTAGCATTTTTTTTAGATGACTATTGTTTGCATTTATTATGAGAACTGTTGTTTTATGACCTTTGACCACTTTCCTATTGGGGAAATAGTTTAGATTTATGATAATAAATGATTATGATAATTCCTTGTACATTTTGGATACCTGGCTTTTATCAAAAGTGTTTTTGTGAAAAAGACCTTTTCCCAATCCATACTTTTTCTTCTTATTCTGGTTGCATTTATTTTATTTGTGCAAAAGTATTTTAATCTTTATATAATCAAAGTGGTCAATTCAATTTTGTCTTTTATAATGTGACACAAGTGTAAGCTGTGTGTGTACTCGATAGGTGTCCCAGGTGAAACTTGAGGTGCAGTAGGAACGGCAATATTCTGTGTGGGCTTCTTTCCATAAGCCTACAGAAAGCCAGAATTTCACTTTACCATTAATACTGCCCTGAGAGTGTAGTTTATAATTTTTCCCACTAGGTGGCAAGCTATTCCAATTACCAGCCCATTGGTCCCATTAAGGACCCTTTAATAAAGGTATAAGGAATTCTCTTTACTCACATGCTTCATTACCCTTCTCCAGGCTACTGGCTTCAAAGAGCCGAGTGATGAGAAAACTCTCCCTGGGTTGTTTTTCTTTTTTTTTTCCTGGTTCTGAATTTATGCTAGGGGGAATGAAAGAAAACTAACCTTCTGAACTAGAAATGATGTCCTCAACTGCACCTCTGGGAAATTTCCTGCTCTCTGTCGACCAGCCATCACATTTATAAGATTCAGGCAAATAGTACTGGGTAACCTCTCTGCATCTGGAAAATTTAAGGAAAAGTTTCCACTGTGCCCATATGGATTCTCAGCTTGCTCATATCCAGGAAAACTTTCCTTCATTCACAGCTTGTGCAAAAGGAATGAGGGGGAATCTGAGCTGGGGTACAAGGCTCAGGTCTTGATCTTAGACAGGAATAGTGGAAAAAAGAGAGAAGCAAGTGAGGAAAATGCAGGGAAGTCTTTCTTAAAACCACTGCTGAGGTTTCTGTTGTTGCGATTTTGCGTTTTTTTAATGGAGAGTTTCTAAAAAATCATAGATACATTTATTTGACTTCTGGTTTGTTGAAGTGATAGGTCAAAAACCACACTTGCCACAGTTATGTCTGTCCTAATGACTGCTCTTAAATACTCCAGCCCCACATTCATTTGCAGGGCACTCTGGATGGCCGTTCTCATCATCCTTGAAGTGTCTGAGTACGACAGATTTAACCTTTCTCTTTTGCTTATTCATTTTGCAGGTGGTATAAAACTTCTTGCTCTTCTTGGCACTACCCCAAAATCTCAGCACAAGATGAAGGTTAGTCTCTTCCTGTATGTTGTAGATGAAGTCCATCCATGTTCTGATTGCTTGCCAGCAAAAATCAGTCTTTGTTGATCAGGAAGACTATCTTCCTGGTTCTTGACTCACAGTAGGTGCTTCATAAATGCTTATTGGCTGACAGACTGACAAGACCCCATATCTTGACATTTTCAATAGTATCTGAAGGTTCAGCTTCAAGGAGTAATGGTCTCCCTGTCAAAGTCTTCATGAAAAGAAGAATAATAGCTAGGATTTATATAGTGCTTTAGGGTTGCAAAGCACATTATGAACCCCACTTTATGCTCACAACAACCCTGGGAGGTAGATAGTACTATTATCCCCCTTTTACAGATGAGGAAACTGAGTCAGGCAGTGGTTAAGTGACTTGCCCATGGTCACACAGCTAGTAAGTGCATGAGACTGGATTTGTACTCCTGTCTTCCTGACTCCAGACCCAGACCTCTATCCCCTCAGCCACCTCACCACATCATGGCACCAGCCCCAGGTGTGGAGGAAGGAGAGTACGAGTTGAGGGATTGCAGGTGTGCTCTACCACACCTAGCTTGTATTTACTTTAAATATATTTTGCATTTGCTTACATATGTACATTTCCCATTCTTGCTTTCCCATAGAAGGTAAGCTCCTTGAGGACAGAAAGACTTCATTTTTTTTTGTCTTTATATCTTCAGCCTACGTATCACAGCACCTAGAGCTTAATAACTTTTGTTGGTGGACCCATTGGTCAAGAATATCCTGGTGAAACAATGATTGAAACCTAGGCATTTTGACTCCCAGACTCTTTCTACTCTGTCATCTACTCCAATGGAAACTAGAACTGATTGGAATGTTGGGCCAGATGACCACTAAGGTAAGACTTCCCAACTTGAGTATGTGTACCCCCAAGAGACATGAGAAACTTGCTAGGGCGTATGGGCACATTTAGTAAATAATGATATTATCCTACTGAAACATTTCACAAACTTCAAATTTATTTCCAACCAACAAAATTGCAAAATGTTTGATGCACCCTTAGAGGAGGAACATTAAATGGTCCCTCCATTTTATTTCTTTGTGTCTATGTATGATGAGCCCTAGAATTGATTTCTTTTCATTCTGAAATGGGGGAATGAGAAGGTTTATTGGAAATCCAAAGGCCATGACCAAAAAGGGTTGGGAACTCCTTGCTCTAATATCTCTTGCAACATTCCTGCCTCACTTATAATTTTTTTTTATAATGAAGGGAAGAGAACAGAAGCCAGTCAATAAACATTTAGTGAATGTCTACTCTGTGCCAGGCACTGTACTAAGTTCAGAGGGGACAAAGAAAATGGTAAAAGATAGTCTCTGCTTTTGAGGAGTTCACAATCTAAGGGGGAAGGCAACATGCAAAAAGCTATATACAGGATAAATAGGAAAGAATCAACAAAAGGAAGGTTGGAGAGGAGGTCAAATAAGCAAGACAGCTTTGGAAGGTATAGAGACACCTCTGTATATACTTAAAAGGAAAGGCATGGGGGCAGCTCGGTGGCACAGTGGATAGAGCACCGGCCCTAAGGTCAGGAGGACCTGAGTTCAAATTCAGCCTCAGACCAGACACTTGTCACTTACTAGCTATGTGACCCTGGGCAAGTCACTTAACCCCAATTGCCTCAAAGCGGGGAAAAAAAGGAAAGGTAGGCAGTAATGTAAGAGGTTTGCAGTTTCAGGTACAAGCCTCTTTTCTGAGGCTTCAGAGAGAACAGAAATATACAAACATATGTATATTTATGTATACAGGTATGCAAATACAAAATCTATTTGGTGTTTCTTAAATTCAGGATAAAAATTAATTTAAAAATTAAAAAATAACTCTAATGCCTCCCAGATGGGATTCCTAACTTTTTTTGTTCCGTGGATCCCTTTGGTAGTTTGGTATAACTTATGGGCTTCTTCTCAGAATAATGTGTTTAAATAAAATAAAAAAACATTCTACTTCTTCATCTCTAAAAAGGAACCTAAACATTCTGCCTGACCTGGACCAGAACTGA
This sequence comes from Vombatus ursinus, assembly GCF_900497805.2. Taxonomy (NCBI): domain Eukaryota; kingdom Metazoa; phylum Chordata; class Mammalia; order Diprotodontia; family Vombatidae; genus Vombatus; species Vombatus ursinus. The sequence goes on along the minus strand of NW_020954580.1, from coordinate 5,986,873 downwards.
ACTCCATCACATAGACATGCCAGCTGATCGATCTTGGGGAGACTCTGGGAAGCAATTGACCTTGGGGCCCCTAGCAAAACTAGGACAGCCTCTCCATATCTCCAATACATCCTTCTGTCCCACCCACATCCCCAGGGCTTGGGATTCTAGAATCCAAGTTTGCTGCTTTGTAGCACTAGCCATTCTACTTAGACTTTGAGCCTAAGGTGTCTGAACCTCACCCCTTATGGTGGCAGAGACAATCAAGTCAAAACTGAGAAGCAGAAATGAGGGAGAAAAAGAGGGAGGAAGCAGGAGCATCAGAGGCAGCAGCTGCAGCAACTGGGGGGTCCCCAGAGACTGGGATAAGCCAACTCTGATGCTGAAGAGCCCCAGAACACGGACAGCTCCACCATAAGGAGAGGGCTGCTGGCACAGAGCCAGGGCCTGGGCTCAGCCAGCATGCCCCAGAAACCCCCCTCTGAATAGGACCCAGGATAGCCATTCTGCTCTACTTCTCCTTTTCTATGCAAAACATTCCCCTTATTACTTCCTCATTTTATGCCTGAAGTCCATCACCTCTAAGAACAGAGAGAGTGAGACCTTTCTGCCCCTATACACATTCCCTTCCCCACATTCCCTCACTGTTCTTGCAGCATGGATCATCACCCTACATCCTTTCCCCCACCCCTCCACGTCACACCTTAAAGCCAGGTTAAGAACCCCAGGTTTGGGATCTGGAGCCCAGCTTGAGCCTGCGTGGGTCATAAGGCTCAAACCTTCGACACCACCACCAGGTAAGGGTAGGTTGGAAGTCCCTTCCACGGGGAGCTGGGGATTTGGGGGCATGGGCTCCAGATAGACCCCAGACTCACAGAAGGGACCCCAGAAGCCAGCTAAAGCCCCATATCCAGTCTCTGTCTGGAGATCTGTAAGTGGGAAGCCATTACTTCCTGAGACTGCTCATTCTACCTTTCTGATCTTCTGAAACTACTACCTACTCTTTCCAGTTCTGCTCTCTGGGGCCAAGCTGAACAAGGCCAATCTCTCTTTTATATACTTGGAGACTGCCCTCCAGACCTCCCATTGATCTCCTGCTGGCTCCAGATATTGGAAGACACAGAAAGAATAGCAAAGACAGGGAGAGGGAAGAGGTAAAATCTGAGAGAACCCCAAGGGTAGAAAAGAGCTAAATAAATCCAGCTCTTTTCTAATCTATCCTGGATGGGGTACTGATTCAGGTGGTGACTCCAGGAGGGCAAGAAGGGGGCCAGAAGAGGGCCAGTGATCATGGGCTAAGGCTCAGGGTGATGTCGTGGAGTGGGTCGGGTGGAGCTGAGCAGAGGACAAGGCCTTTGATTTATGACTGTTCATAAACAGGCCAGAGCCAACGCCCTGTGGCAGGAGCAAAGGGTGAGGTAGAGAAGAACTGCATGGGTCTGGGATATTAAAACAGCACTTATTCCCCTCTTAGGTGACTCCAAGAAACCAGGTAGCCAGCTGAATGCCCAGAGTGAAGTAGTAACTGACCTGGGGACACACAGCAAAATAAATCAAGAGCCCTAGGGTCTAGATTCATCTTTTTTGTGGCAGAGGGGTGGGGGGGTGGAGGGAGGGAAGTTTGTCTGTAACCTACTTCCTCTGGGTACTCACAACATGACCTTCTGCCTCACCTGTAACACCATCTAGAATCATAGAACCCAGGCATCTTGCCATATAGCATTAACCATTCCATCTAGATTTTTACACAAAGTGGCTGAGCCTTTATGGTTAGTGTGGTGGGGACCCACCTTGCATCTGGCTATAATAGGAACCTATGTTGGCATAGTGATTTAAGGTTTGCAAAGTGCTTTCTTCACAGCTCCCTGTGAGGTAGGTAATAAAAACATTAGTCCATCCCTTTAAGGGCTCTGGAGACCAGGGTGATACAACTTGTGTTTAGAGTCACAATTTGAAAAGTTCTAACTCCAAGTCCAGTACTTTTCTAATTAATGGCAGCTGTCCCCCACTGTGGGTCCCCCATCCCTTCAAATTCCCCACTCCACTATGTCCATTGTTCTTAGAGTTCTCTGGGGTTGGGAAATACCCCCAGCACCACTGGCATACACCAATCAGAGGGCCAGGAGATGGGGGCACATCTGGTTATAGCTGTCAAATTGTAGGCTCTTGACTCTCGGGGGACCAGGTAGGCACCTGCCTCCTCACACCCCCCGCCCCCATCACCCCATCCTCTCCCTCTCTAGGGCCCTATCTTTCCTTATATGGTGATGGCAATTGCTAAGAGAAAGAGGGAGGTGGAGTAGGGACAAAGGTCCTCTTCCCGTAGCCAGCCCAGTACAGATCCCCGAGATCTCCCAGGTGGCAGCTTCTTCCCCAGGACAGGTAAGGAGGTGTGGTGGGAATGCATGGTGGAAAGCAGGGAGGGGGGCAATGTTCCCCATTTCTCACAGAGAGGCTTGGTGTCTTGAGAGGCATTTTAGAGATGGGAATAAAAACAGTCTAATTCTCTAAACAGATGAAAGATAGCTAGGAATCTTGCTGCTCTGGTGTGTCAGGATTTCTCCATGCCACTTTTCCCCACAATCTCCAGCCCTAACTCCTCTTCCATCCGTACCATTGTTTCTTTCCCCTCTTTCCCATCTCTATTGCTCATTGGTCCCTAGTTTCGAATTCTTTTTCTCTTTCCTTCTTCCCTGACCCCACCCATATCTTACTGTGCTTTGCTGGGAGTCCAGGTGTCTCAAGCATGAAAAAGGATTTCAGAGATACGGTGGGCAGCAAATTTGGGGCGAGACTTAGGAACCTCCCCAAGTACTGACCCTGCCTGCTACCTGCAGAATATAGCCTTGTCACTATCCCACCATGTTCCCTCTCCTTTCTGAGTCAACTCCTCTCAGGACCACCCTTGTATTCTCCCTCATCTCCCCAGTCCAAGGCTCCTTCTCTAGCCTGTACTGGGCGAAGGGGGTGAGTCCTTGGGCTGTGAGATCAGCATGGAATAGTCTTTTCTTAAGGGAACCTTCTCTGTTCTGTCCAAGACTAGCCCTGGGTATGCTGAGATGCAAAGAGTTTGTGTTGGGCAACTATACAGCTTGGGGGTGTGGTTTCCTCCCACTGTATCTGGATGCCTGTGATGCTGGCTGATTTAGGTAAAGAGAAGATATTTCTGGTTTAGGGGCTTGAGGGGGAGTACCACCATCTTTCCCTCTTCCCAAGCCTCAGCCCTGTGTGTTGTAGCCAGCGTAGTGCAGTGAAACAAATGAAAGATTTGGAGTGGAAGGACCTAGCTTGAGTCCTATCTGTATGACAAGTTTGGTAATCTCTCTGGGCCTCAGTTTCCCCATCTGTACTATGAAAGGATGGGACTAGATGACCTTCAAGGTCCCTTCCAACTCTCATTTTCTGAACCACTAAGGTTCTATTCATCGCTAAAGCTAAACATTCAGCCCTCAACAGCTCCTCTTCCTCCCCACAAAGACTGATCTATAATTATTCATGTTTGCAAAAAGTATGTGTTACCTTGCCATTGATGGCCTCAGGGCCCTAGGAGCCCAGGAGGCCTGGATCCTGGCCTACCAACTTCCAGAGCATCAGGGCCCCAGGAGTATGCTATTTTGGGGAACGTTCAAATTTCCCAGCTGTGCGGAGGAGCTAAGATGAGGATACTGTGCTATGGGGGAGCAAAGTCCTTTGTTTTGACATCCAGTCAGAACAGCTGGTAGATAAGTCATTTTCAGCATTTGGGGGGGGTGTGGCAGCTACCTCAGGAAAGCTAATGAATTAAAATATCCCATTAAATTTGGTGGTTGGGGAAAATCAGATGTGAGTCCCAAGGAAACAAGCAGGGGAAGTTTTCTTCTGTCCCCCTTGCTATTCTCAAATCTCTCCAATTGGATAAAATATTCGGGCTGGGGAGGGGAAGAGGGTGACACCCCCACTGCTCTCTAGGGCTGTCTTGTTGAGAGGGTAAACATTCCTGATTTTATAAAGGAGATAATAATGAGGTAAGAAAGGTGCTATAGTTGGAGTTAGGAGACCTGAGTACATGTCCTGACCGTACCAGTAACTAGCTGTGTGACCTTGGGAAAGTTACCCCCCTCTCTGAGCCACAGTTGCCTCATCCATAAATCAAAGAGATGGAAGACAGCTTGGTCTGTCAGAAAGAACAGCTTCTATCACCTACTATTTCTGTGACTTTGGGCAAGTCACCAGCACAAGCCTGAGTTTTCTCCTTGGCAAAATAAGGATGCTAACATCCTTTGATGGTCTTTAAAATCTCTTCTAATTCTGAATCTGTGATCTTAGAAAAAGATGATTCCTAGGGACTCTTACAGCTTTGACTCTCTATGAATCTACAGGGAGGTCAGAGAGAAAGTCAGGCTTGGGGATGGAGGAGTTGAGATGGGGAGACTGGCCAAACTCAGAGTCCCAGGCTCCCTCCCAAAGCATCATCTTTTCTTGTTGTTGTTTTTTTTTGTTTTGTTTTGTTGTTGTTGTTTTTAGGCATTTGAGGTTAAGTGACTTGCCCAGGGTCACACAGCTAGTAAGTGTCAAGTGTTTGGTTTGAAGCTGCATTTGAACTCAGGTCCTCCTGACTTCAGGGCTGGTTCTCTATTCGCCGTGCCATCTAGCCGCTCCAGCATCATCTTTTCTACATCCTTTTTCTAGGGAGGCTGTCCCCTTCTTTAGGTGGGGGTCCCTGCTATTCTGAGATCTCCCAGAATGCAGCTGCCACTGCCCTCCTCCATCACCCTTTCTTGGTATTCCTGACTCACTGGCAAGTTCTTCCTAGTGTCTAACTTCTGATGCATTTTCTTGCCTCTCTGATTGCTATAGTTTCAATCTATCCCTCCCAGTTGCTAGAAAGCAGCTGCTTTATAATTTTTATTTATTTGTTTGTTTATGTATTTTTTACTAGAACTAGGGCAGCTAGGTGGTGCAGCAAATGAAGCACTGGACCCAGAGTTAGGAGGACTTGAATTTGAATCCAGCTTCAAATTAGCTGTGACTCTGTACAAATGTGATTTATTAGCTGTGTCACTCTGGGCAGATCAATTGACTTCTGGTTTCTCAATTCCTTTATCTTATGGGGATGATAACAGCATCTGCCTCCCAGGGTTGTTTTGAGGATAAAATGAGATAATATTTGTAAAATGCTTTAAAAACCCTAAAATGCCACATTAATGGTTACTATTATTATTACTAAAGGGGAAAAACAAAGGCATTCTCTGCCGCTCCCTCTATACTCCTCGGTACCTAAAATGCTATGTGCAGTTCTGGGTTTTCCACCTCTAGGATGATGCCATTAGACATGGTCCAGAGAGAAAGAAAGGAAAAAATCTGGGGGGTGGGTAGGCTTCAATGAAACAGATCTGAAAAAGTTAGAACTTTGGAGTGTGGGCAGACAGTCAGAGAGGGCATGTGATGCTGTTTAGTGTTTGCTGGAAGACTTTCATGAAGGGCAACCCAAGACTTCCTGAGGCAGGCCATCCCACTTGTATATAGCTCCAATTGTCAGGAAGTTTTTCCTGGCATTGAGCCAAAATCTGACTGCAGCTCCATTGCTCTCAATTCCACCCCCTGGGGACAATTGTAATTCCTCTTTAAATTCTTGAAAATGATTCTCATGTAGTCTCTGCTATATCTTCTCTAGCCTAAATAGCTTCAGATGCTTCAAGTGATCCTCCTATGACATGATCCCAGGTACTTTACCAACCTGGTGTATAAAATGAGGTGGGAGGGAGCGTGATATACTGAATGAGATATAGCCCTGTTACGTATTAGCTCTGTGAACTCTGGACACTCTCGGGCTTATCAGCGCCCTTCCTAAACTGTGGCGCCTGAAATGGAACACAGGATTGCAGACGTGATCTGAACAGGCAGAGTACAGTGAAACTACTGCCTCCCTCCCTCTGGACACTGCCTCTCTCAAACAGTTGAAGATCACATCAGCTACTCCTTTTTGCCTTGGTCTCTCCTCCAGCCTTTTGGTCTTTGAATATTGTGCCTTCTATATCCACACAGGATTTTATAATTTACAGAGGACTTTCATATGCATTATTAGATTTAATTCTTATAAGAACCCTATGACAGAGTTCTGGGATGTGGTATTTATTCCTGTATGAATGGGTACAGAATCTGAGACTCAGGGGTGTAGGAAAAGAGAGGCAGTTCAGTAAAACAAAACTAACAATCAACAGACCATGGCAATGTATGCAACATTCTACTCCCATAGATACCCACTTCTGCATAGAAGAGATAGAGGGTAGTTTTGTCTTTTCTTCTTCTGGCTCAACCTTGATTGCTATAATTACATAGTGTTCAGTTTTGTTTTGTTGTTGTTTTGATTTACAATGCTGTGGTCACTATCTGTATATTATTTTCTCAGTTTTTGCTTAATCCCTGACTTCCTTCAAGACTGCTCAAACATCTTCTACAAGAGCACTTCTCAGTCTTCCTCTGTTGATAAAGCCATCCCCTCTCAGATAATCTTCCATCTGCCCTGTATGTATCTCATTCTGTATGCATACATATACATGTATGTACATACACATACACATGTGCACATACGTGCATGTATAAAGGGGAGAGATATTCTAATGGAGAGATAATACATATATGCATTTCTGTATTATATATATGGGAGACATGTTATATTCATTATTACATATGCACATATTTATTTGTGTTTATGTATACGTATACATATACATACACATATACATATGCATGTGCATATGTAACACATGTGTATTGTGTATAAATACATATATATGCTGTCTCCATCATTAGAATGTAAATTCCTTGAAAACAGAAACTGTTTTAACCTTTCTTTGAATCCCTGGCATTTAGAACATTCACAGTCTGTACTTAATAAGTGTTTGCTGATCATTCATCAATCGATGGGTTGATTGATCTGCATCAGTTCATGCTTCCTGTGCTTCTCTGCATTCTGTATCTTTATCATTTCTTTTAGCACAAGAATATTCTGTTACATTCACGGACCCCAACTTGTTTAGCTTTTCCCTCCCATGATGGATGTCTACTTTGTTTCCAGTTCTTCGCTACTATGAAAAGTACTGCTATAAACATTTCAGTATATGTAGGATCTCTTTTTTTTTTCTATCCTTTACCTCCTTGGGGTACAAGAAGCTTTGCTCTTAAACGATTTAGGATTACATAGGCTTTCCCTATATCAGAATGCATACCATCTTGGGGTGGGGAGAGGATTGGGAAGGGGAGAAAATTTAAAACTCAAAATCTTATGGAAGTGAATGTTGAAAACTAAAAATAAATAAATTAATTATCAAGGAAAAAAAAGGATTACATAGGCTTTCAAATCATCTAGTCCAGGGGTGGGGAACCTGTGGCCTCGAGGCCACGTGTGGCCTCCTAGGTCCTCAGGTGCAGCCCTTTGAGTAAATCCAAACTGTAAATCACTTAAGGACCTAGAGGGCCACATGTGTCCTTGAAGCTGCAGGTCCCCCATCCCTGATCTAGTCCAAGGATGTGCTGGAGCCAGGTGGAACTGGTGAGAGCCAATTATTAAATTTTCAGTGTCAGGAGAACATTGTAAGTGGTAAGAGCCCACTGTACAATGCTCAACTGTGAATGACTTAGCTATTCTCAGCAATGCAATGATCCAAGAAAATTCCAAAGGACTCATGATGAAAAATGCTATCCACTTCCAGAGAAATAACTGATAGAGTTTGAATTCAGATCAAAGCTTTTTTTCCACTTTGTGTGTATAGTTTGTGTCTTCTTTTACAACGTACTAATACGGAACTATGTTTTGCATGATTGGACATGTATAACCTATGTCAAGTTGCATTTTCAGTGTGAGAATATATACCTTAGAAATCAACAATCACTATGAATCAGGGCTTGATTTATTGTTTTGTTGATTGCCTAGACTTAAGAAAATGTTAATAATGCAGATTAAATGTAAAAGTGGATCCAGTTTGTGCATTTCTTCCCCCCCCCTTCAGAGAGCTGGTTGTTAAACATTTACCAGCACATCCTTGATCTACTCTAGTCCAACCCCTTTATTTTAAAGATGAAAAAACAGAAACCTTATTTAAGGGAAGTGACTTGACCAAAGTCATACAGCTGGTTTATCAGGGCTTAGAATCTAATCTAGGTCCTCTGACCTCCAAATCCAGATATTCTCTGCTGTACCCCAGAGGCCACTATGATCATGTGATGAGTCATAGGTAGAGTCTATATTAGTTTTATAGCATATGAATGGAAGTAAAGGTACTTCTGCCCCTTGTTATCTCTGGGGTGATTATGGCTTTCAATCATTCAGTCTAAACTGGGGTCATTCCTAAAGGGAGGTGAGGATGTTTTGGAATGAGGTGATTGTGACCTTTGTGGCTGACATCCAACGTCAACCGAACCCTCTTAAAATCTCATCTCTGAGCCACTGTCAGAAATGAGATTTGGGCCAGATGGAACAGGGTGTCTCCAATCCAGGGTAACTCTTCTCAAGTTCTTATATCAACTTCAACCTACTCTGAATTATCCTTCAAAAACTAGAATCAGAGAAGCCTAATGATTATCAACAAGTATATTTATATAATGCCCACATGAATAAGGCACTGTGCCAGCTTCTGGGGATACAAAACCAAAAATGAAACCATCTCTGCCCTCAGTTAGCTTGCTTTCTACTTGGGGAGACAAATACATATAAAAACACATACAGACTATATAAAAATAAGTACATGACATGGGAGGGGCCCTAAAAACTGGAGGGAAAGAATCAGGAAAGGTTTTAATTGAGCTGTCTTTGAAGAAAACAAGGAAGAGACGATACATACATAAAATAGGAATATAGATAATGAATTAAAAGTAATTGGGAGGATCAGGGAAAGTTTTATGTAGAAGGTGACGGGATTCTGAGAGACAGAGGTGATAAGGGAGAGCATTCCAGGCATGAGAAACAACCTGTGGAAAGGCACAAAGATGGGGGATGGAGCATTCAATGTGGAGAACAGAGAGAGGACCAGCTTGGCTGAGCCATGGAACCCATGAAAGGAGAGAAAATCTAATAAGGCTGGAAAGATGGGTTCGAGCCAGATTTTGAAAGACTTTACATGCCAAACACAAGTTTGTATTTGATCCTAGAGATAATAGGGATGTGCTGGAATTTATTGGGCAGGAGAGTGATGTGGTCAGACCTGTGTTTACAATTATCCATTTGGCAGCTAACTAGAGGATGGAATGGAGTGGAGAGAGATTTGAGACAGGGGGAGTTATTAGAAGGCTCCTATAATAGTCCAATAAGGGGGTGATAAGGGCCTGAACTAGAGTGGCAATTGTGGCAGTTGTGATAAGGAGACCTAGGCAAGAGAGTTTGACAAGACCGTATAAGGCACTTCATTTGAAGAGACCTTCTAGAGATCATTTAGTCTTCATTTTACAAATGAGAAAACTTAGGCCCAGAGAAGGTCACCCAACTAACTAGTGACTAGAAGTCAATTATTTCTCTCCCTTTGTCTCCCCAAAAGTCTTCTTTTCCTTTTTTCCTTTTCTCTTTGGTTCCCTTTCTATCTTTTTAAAAAATGGTTTACTGACGACTTTTGTTTTTATGTTTTAGTCATTTCCATATATAGCAGCCCCCCTAAAATGAGCCCTCTTTGTAACAAAGAAAAACAGTTAAGCACAACAAATAAAATGATCATATCTGCCAACATATGCATCATTTCTCTTTTATTCTATTATTATTTTTTTAGGCAATTGAGGTTAAGTGACTTGCCCAGGGTCACACAGCTAGTAAGTATCAAGTGTTCAGTCTGAGGCCGGATTTGAACTTAGGTCCTCCTGACTTCAGGGCCAGTGCTCTATCCACTGCGCCACCTAGCTGCCCCTATGCATCATTTCTCACAAATAATCTTGCCCACCTCTACTAAATGTATGTTTGGAGGCCGGGGGGAGGAGTTACTTCCTTATCTCTTTTAGAGAGAGCCAAGATTCATCTTTACAATCGCTGATCATTTGATTCAGCTACAGCTAACAGTGTTCTTTTGTTTGCATGAATGTATATATGATTTTTCTGATTTTACTTAATTCATTCTGCATAATTTCTTACCCTTTTGGTCCCTTTTAGTCTGCCTCATCAAGAGAAAATTCTGGAAAGCTTCCTTACTTATTAGCCATTGGAAATACTGCTGGGACTGTAAGGGAGTATAAGACTCAGTCAATAAAATTAAAGAGGGGAGTTTTGGGAAAGGGTGACATTTCAAATGGATTCTTTGATTCATAAAACATTGATATTGGAAGGGCTGTTAGAAATCATCTAGGTTACCATTTTATTATTAATTCATTGTTATTAATCATTTTATTTTTAATTGAATTGAATTTATTTTTGTCAATTATCAAGCATTTCTTTTTCTCCCTTCAATCTCCCCCCATTGAAAACAAAGAAGAGGGCAGTTAGGTGGTGCAGTGGATAGAGCACCTCATAACAAATATGCGTAATCAACCAAAACAAATTCTTATACCAACAATTTCCAAAAATGTATGTCTTACTCTACATCTCCAGGATGTATTCTCTGCCAGGACGTGGGTAACATGTCTTGTCATCAGTTCTCTGGAATTATAGTTGGTCAACAAAATTATCAGAGTTTTTCAGTCTTTTCAAACTGTTCATTTTTTGCCATGTTGTCATGGTATAAATTGTTCTTTTGGTTTTGGTCACTTCACTTTGTATCAGTACATGTTTTCCCAGTTTCCTCTGAAACCATCTCTTTCATCATTTCCTACAGCACAAATAATATTCCATTATGTTCATATACCATCATTTGTTTAGTCATTTCCCAACTGATGGGCACTCCTTTACTTTCCAGTTCTTTAGCACGACAAAAAGAGCAGCTCTAAATATTTTTTGTTTATATACAAAGGATCTTTTCCTCTTTGTATTCCTCTTATTCTGCAGAGATGTCTTTATGGAATTAGAGTGAGATTTCTTGCACTGGCAGCTGGGGTCCACCAGGGAAGACTGAGAAGGCTATTGAAGGGAATTGAATAGGTGTATGGTGGTGGGTGGCATTAGACCGTAGACTATAGGAATGATCCAGCACCAGTGACCCTTTCCCTGGGCCATGATTTGCAGGATTTGTAACAAGAGGAAGAGCGAGAGCAGAGGTGTATTGTTGTGGACAGAGCACTGGATTGGCAATTTCAGGTTTAAATTCAGACTGCTCCATTTCCTATGTGACTTTTGGCAAGTCAGTTCATCTCCTCGGGATCTCCTTTTCCTTAGCTTTAAAAGGAGGGGATGGTTTTGCATGCCTTTACCTGTATGATGGGTATTATATTGTTCGCCTTTTCAATGTGGTGGGGGTGGAGGAGGTGGAAGGGGGAGGCTGGAAAAAAGGGAGAGAATTTGGAATTCAGAATAAAAAAAGAAGAAAGGAAAGGGATGGACCTATTGCCTTCTAAGTTCCCTTCCTCTTCCAATTTCTATGCTCTTATGAGTAAACTGAGGTACAAAGAATTAAATGACTTATCCAAGGTAACAGAGTGGCAGAATCAGTCCTTTCTCATATGCCAGGCTCCTTCCTCTCCCTTCTCTCCCTCTTCAAGTCCAAACCCAGACACTCACAATTTTTTTCTTTAATTTTCTTTTTTATTATTAACAAACATCAATGAACATGGTCACTCCTATATCCAAAGAACAGAAAAAAGAGGATATTATATGAATCTGGGAATCTCTATTATGTAGAGCTTGTTTTTTTTTTTTAAAAGAATATAACAAATTTAACAAAGTGGTTCCAAAACTTTGTGTCTTCTTCTGAATTTCATTCTGCTGTCTTCCACAAATTTTCTAGATGTTTCATTGACAATTTTCTTTGTTTCTGTTTCTTTCTTTGTTTCTTCGTTTCTTTCTTCCTTCCTTCCTTTCTTTCTTTTGTCACTATCACTAACTACCCCAATAACATCCCCCTCCCTGTAAAGATCCTCCCTTGTGACAAATAAGCATAGTTAAACAAAACAGATGAATCCATCGGCTAGATCTGGACATGAATGTCTCATTCTGCCCTTCTAGTCAATCACCTCTTAGTCAAAAAGTTGACATCTTGAATTATTAGGGTAACTGAGATCTAAAGGGCCCTGCACGAGGCTGCCCTCACAGAACGTGCATTGGCTACTAGCACTCTCTCCCAATTTTTCTCTCTCTTTGGTCCTTCTCCAGGTTCAGCCATAATGACAAAGCTCAGTTCCCAAGTTAAAGGTTCTCTAAACATCACCACTCCTGGAATACAGATATGGAGGATAGAGGTAAGTGACCAGGCTGGGAAGGAGTGGGGTAAGGGGTCCCCTCCCTTCAGCATGACTGGCCAGGATGGGAGGGAGCAACTTTTAGTTCTCCCCTGACCCCTTGTGCCAACAATCAACTGCTCCAAGCTTCTCCCTTCCACTCCCTCCTTTCCTCTTTTAATTCCATCTTTTAACTATTAGCACTCACTCCTCTTCCTTCTCTTTGTCTTTTTCTTATTCTCTCTCCTCCTCCTCACTTCCTTCCTTGTCATTTTCTCCTCTTCTCCCTAATGATTTTCTTCTTTTTATTCTTCCTCCCCTTCTCCTTCCTCCTGTTCCTTTTCCTTCTCCCCTTTCTCTTTATCCCCTTCCTCATCCTATTTCTCTTCTTTCTCCATTTCCTCCTTTTTCATCTTCCTCCTTCCCCTTCTCTGCCTGCTGGTCCTTCAGCTTCTCTTCTTCCTCCTCCTTCCTAACTTTTCTTCTTCCTTCTCTTATTCTTCCTTTTGAGGCAGCTGATGGAATAGTGAACAGAGCACTAGGCCTGGAGGCAGGAAGTCATGCGTTCAAATCCAGCCTCAGATACTTACTAGCTGGGTGAACCTGAGCAAGTCACTTAACCTCTATTTGTCTCAATTTCCTCTGTAAAATGGTGATAATAACAGCACCTACCTCCTAGGGTTGTTGTGAGGATCAAATGAGATAATACTTGTAAAGTGTTTAGCATAGTGTCTGGCATATTGTAAGCATTAAATAAATACTTATTCCTTTCTCTTCCCCTTCCCTTTTCAGATTTCTCCCTTGCTTCATTCTCTTTCCTTTTTCTTCTCTATTTATACTTACACCTCCTCTTTTCCTCTTTGTCCTTCTTTTCATCTTTCTCTTCCTTCTTCCATTCCTCCCCTTCTTCCTCTCATGCCCACGGAGCATATAGTTCAGGGTTGAGGAGTCTGGGGTATCTGGCATTGCTTTCATCTCCCTCACTCCCACCCCAGTTAACTTTGAGCTTGGCTCAAAGGAGGGTAGGGAACCAGCCCTGCATACTCTCTGTTTCCTTCTCCCACCGTAGGCCATGCAGATGGTACCTGTCCCCAGCAACTCCTTTGGAAGCTTCTTTGAAGGAGACTGCTATGTTGTCCTGGCTGTGAGTACACAGGGAGAGAGGTGCCAGATCTGAAGAATGGGCAAAAAAGGAAGGGGGCCACCTGAATATCCCAGGCCCCTTTCTGAGAGCATTTGGTCAAGGTCCTACTGAACCAGTTGGATTGAACATGGAGTTCCAAGCCCCCTAGGGGGAGAGAGAGGAAGTCAGCAAATATTTACTAAACATTTACTATAATACTATAATATTTACCATTTACTGTGGTAGTTAATATGGGGAATACAGAAAGAAACCAAAGGCATGATTACTGCCCTCATGGAGCTTACAATATAGTTAAAATATTAAGATTTACACGTAAGAAACAATTCAAAAACAACACAAGCAGACAGTAGGACACCTGGATCAGATACTTAGCTCTGAGACTAAATATGGGTTTGTCTGGATGGTCTCTAGGGTTCCTACCAACTCTGGTTGTATGACCCATAACCAAATCCATAATCATAGCTAGATTGCTGACTCCTATAGTGCTATGGGAGTTCAGAGGAGAGAGAAAAATGGAAAATCATCTATTTTCAAGGGAAGAGAACACAGTAACCAGGGCAGGGATGTGGAGGAGGGAAGACTGAATGTGTCTGTCATCCTTGAGTGGGCTACAGAGAACCTGACAATGTATGATAGTGGGGAGAACAGTGGGCTGGAGTCAGAAGACCTGGTAGCCCTGTCCTTGTTACTCACTATGTGACCCTGGAGAAGTCACTTCCTTTTTCAGACTGGGTGATTTGACTCAGTGAACTCTAAAGTCCCTACCCTCCTTGACATTTTATGATTTTCTTCTTTGCAGATCCACAAGATAGGGAACAATCTCTCTTATGACATTCATTACTGGTTGGGCAAGGACTCGTCCCAAGATGAGCAGGGGGCAGCTGCCATCTATACCACCCAGATGGATGACTACCTCAAGGGCCGGGCCGTCCAGCACAGAGAGGTCCAGGGCTATGAGAGTGATACCTTCAGGGCCTATTTCAAGCAAGGACTTGTGTATGGATGCCTTTCCCCCTATTTCCCAAGTATTCCTCCCAGTTCAGGGAAAGACTCCATCTCTGAGGAGACTGTCTTCATCTTTGTGTCTTCTGAACCTGATGACCCCAACCTTCCTGTTAGGTCTTTTGATCACTTCCAATGTCTAGTGGTTCCTACTGCCCCCTCCAATTCCCGCAAGCCTTGATTCCTCAGCTCCCCATTCAATGACCCCCCCACACCCCCATCTCGCTGGAGCACTCCTATGGATCTCTGGTCTAACCCCTAGCTCCCTGACCCCTTCCCCTTCCTACTCTCCTACTCCCTAGAGGAAGTGAAGGTGTGTATTTAGGGGACTTTGGGTGGTGGTGGTAATCCTTCATTTATTTAATAAACACTAAGCACCTACTATGTGCTTATAAAATGTAAAGTTTAGGTAAGACTTGGCTTTTGCCCTCAGAGAGCTTGCAGTTCTGACCAGGGATTGTCCTGAGTTGGATAGTTTGGAGAACTGAGGCATACTGCAAGAGGTAATGGAGGAAAAAGCTTCATTCGTTTTTCCTTGACCTCACTGTTCCCATGCTGGCTACTCTCTTTCTTGTCCCTACCCCCATTCCTATGGTGAGTTATTGTCACAATTACACATTGTGGTGCAATAAGAAGACCACCAGGCTGAGAGTCAGGACCTGTATTCTAGTCCTGGCTAGCTGTGTGACCATGGTCAAGTCACTTAACCTGCCTCCTGCCTCAATTTTCCCATTTGTAAAATGAAATTATATGATCTATAAATTCTCTTCCGGTTAGAATCTATGATTCCATGATCTTCTATATTGCACCAAACCAACATTGATAATTAAGATGGCTTCTTATATCAGTTTGAGACCGCATATAGTTAGATAATCCTATATATGAATATGTGTACAGTTCCCATTGATCTGGCTCTGACTCTCTCCTCTCCAGGATACGGAAAGGAGGGGTGGCCTCTGGCATGAAGCATGTGGAAACCAACTCATACGATATTCAACGTCTGCTACACGTCAAGGGCAAAAGGAATGTGGTGGCTGGAGAGGTAGGTGGAAGGTCCAAAGTGATGGGGTTTAGGTCATGATCTCCTCTTGATAAGATCTTGTAGACTTCTCTGATTTATCACCAATCATAGAAGACTTGTTAGAGATGCCTCCATGTAAGTCCTTGAGATGGGAAGGACCAAGGAAGCACAAGGAACTAGGCAGAAAGTCTTCAATTCTGAGGAAAGAAGAGTTGGCACAAGGGGCCACAGTTTCTCAGAGATGACGTAGGAGTCTCTCCCTTCTATCTCTCCCAAGGAGGCTTAGATGTCACTAGAGGAAGGGCGATGGGTCATGATATAGAATCAACACCTGTCCCTTCCTAGGCCTTAATTTCCCCCTTTTATATCAGGGAGAGATAACCCATGGACCAGGAAGTAGAAGCTTGGAATTCCAGATGATGACTGAGATTTTCCCATAGCTGGGGACTCTGGATAGGGCAACAAAGGGCCAAGAGAAGACAGGAAAAATGCAAAGATGAAGACAAATTCAGAACTCCTTTCTTCCCTCACCAACTTCATAGGTGGAGATGTCGTGGAAGAGCTTCAATAGAGGGGATGTTTTCCTTCTGGACCTGGGCAAGCTCATTATACAATGGAATGGCCCTGAGAGCAATCGAATGGAGAGGCTCAAGGTAAAGTCCCCCAGGAGGCAGGGTGGTGTGGTAGGAAGAGCCCTGGATCTGAAGTCAGAGCACTTGGCTTCAAATCCTGCCTCCATAATATACTAACCCTCTGTGGCTTTGGGCAAATCATTTACCTTTTCTGGACCTCAGTTTCCTTGTCTGGGAAATGAAGGATTTAGACTAGAAGATGTCTAAGGTCCTGGTTCTATAAAATATCCTATGAAAATTCTACCACCAGACACACACCTTTGTTCCACATGACCTTAATTTCACCACTCAACCTATTGGTCATTTTTTGACAGACCTATAGGACTCCCCATTCACCTTATCTTCTCCTCCAGCCCTGGGGCTCTAACTCCACTGCTGGGCCTGTGCATTCCTGATCTAACTCCTGGCTTCCTTACTGTCTCTTTCCCTGCCTTACTCTCTCGGCTCCCAAGAGGGAATGAGTGATGTGTGTGTGTGTGTGTGTGTGTGTGTGTGTGTGCGCGTGCGTGCGTGCATGAGGGTGCAGGGGTTATTTGTTTAACAAACATTTATGAAATAGTTAATGTACTAGAGATGCAATCTTTAGGTAAGACATGTTCCTGTTATCTTACTAGAGCTTGCAATTATGACCAGGGATGACTCCTGGATAAATAGAAGAAAACCTGGAGGTGGTTTTCTTCACTTGTCTGCCCAGCCTCCTCATAGCCAGATGTTTCCCGATCACACACATTCCATTACTGCCACCACCACCATGAAGGTGGCATAGACCTACTACCTGGCTACACTTTGGCCTGCCTTAGGTTCCAATCCCCAGATTTCCTGATATCCTCATCACCAACGTTCGATCAAAACTTTTTCCCCTATATATGTCTTGTTGTACATAATTGTTTGCATGTTGTCTCCCCAAGTAGATTGTGAGCTCCTTGAGGACAGGGACCATCTTTTGCCTTTCTTTGAATCTGTAGCACCTAGTACAGTGCCTGGCATATAGTAGGTACTTCATAAATGCTTGTTGACTAATTGACTTTCTGATGAAAAATTCACCTGTCCTGATAGGTGCTGCTTCCTAATTGGCTAATAAAACTGATTTTGGTAGAGAATCACTTACTACACTCTAACTCAGCAACCTCACCAACTAGAATCCAAGACGTTCCCCTCCCCACCTTCCATAATCCTTTCTTAACTTACGAAGCTGTTAGTCCATTTTGCTCAGGGTTCAAGAATTTCCCCAAACAAAGTCTGCCACCTGATCAGTTTCTGGTACAGTAGGAGCATTTCTCCTATGTGAAATCCAGGTCTTGTGCCCCGAAAGGGTTGAAAGAACATTTTTTCCACTGCACTACAATGTCTGTAGAATGTAACTTCTCAAAGACAAAATGTTGCCTTTTAATTGCAGTCTTCAAAGTTAATCCAAAGGAATGGGCAACAGAAATACATGGCAAAGTTGGGGGCGGGGGAAGCTGAGATGAGAGAGAGATTCTGGAGGAGACATTTAGGGGCAGAGACTGCTAGTCACCTTGATGGCCTCTGGATAAATCAGGTCCTAGCTATGTGGACCCTTCTTTAGGGAGCTGGGGGCAAGTCACATACACTGTATATTTCTCCAGTGCCAACATTTATATCCAGGAGCAATTAGGCTAAGGTAACAGTGAATATTAAGTACAGTGTAACAGCCAGTGAACATATCCTAGAGAAGGTAGAATGCGTGATAAAGTTGGAAGAACTCCAGATTTGGGGCCAAAGGACCTGAATTGGAAATCCAGCTCTTTTTGTGTGGCATTGGACACGTCATTGCCCCTCTCTAGATCTCAGTTTCCTCATCTGAACAATGAATCATTTCTAAGGTCTCTTTTAGCTATACATTTATGACATGATCCTGTGACAGGGCCACAGGTAGTCTGAGGAGGCCTGCTATACCCAGTTCCTTGGTGAGTTTAGGTCTCAGGTCATCCTTAGCATTACCTAGGAGACCTGACCCACTCCTTTGCCCAGAAATGCCCTCATCCCCCATTGCTTCCTGGGAAACTCCTTCAATCACCTCCCTGAAGCAAGGAATTAGGGGCATCTCCAGGGATTTTCCAGGCATCCTCCCCCTTTCCATTACTTTTCAGGGTATGAACCTGGCAAAAGAGATCCGGGACCAGGAACGGGGTGGCCGGTCGTATGTTGGAGTGGTGGAAGGTGATCAGGAGGCCAATTCACCTCAGCTAATGGAAGTGATGACTCATGTGCTTGGCCAGAGAAGGGAACTGAAGGCAGCTATCCCCGACACTGTGGTAGAACCAGCTCTCAAGGCTGCCCTGAAACTCTACCAGTAAGTGTCTGTCTGTGTGTGTAAGGCAAGGGGGGAGAGAAGGGCCAAAGAGAGGCCTCATCGGGTGTGTTAAAGCAGAGCTCAGGAGGATAGGGGATGCCAATCAAGGGTTTCTTTTATTCCCAAATTTTACTGGATAGTATCCAAGAGTACTGGGTTGAGGCCTCTTCTGTACTTCCTTACTGCTATCACTCTGGTCTTTGGGGGGTATATTCCCTTCTTTCTACCTATCAGATGGTACGATAGATGGAGCACTGGGCCCAGAGTTAGGAAGACCTGAGTTCAAATCCAGCCTCACCTACTAGCTGTGTGACCCTGGGCAAGCCACTTAACCTCTGTTGGCCTCAGTTTCCTCAACTATAAAATGGGGGTAATAGCACCTATGTTCCAAGGTTGTTTCAAGGAACAAATGAGAAAATATTTGTAAAGCACTTGGCACAGTACACATAGTAGGTGCTTAATAAGTGCTTGTTTCCATCTTTCCTTCATTTACTATGACATTACCAAGTTCAGGTTTTTCAAATGACCTTTATCAGTTCTTAAGGGCAAACAAGGTAACATAAAGTTAATCTAGAAGAGCACAGAGTTGTCTAGTTACAGAACGCAGGGATCTTCTTCTGTAAAGGACAATGGATTTCAAGTTAAAGGACCTGGCTAAGAGTTGTGGCCTCACTAACTCCTTAGATGTATGACCTTGGGTAGGTCACTTCATCTCTGTGGACCTATTTCCTTATCTGTAAAATGAGGTGGTCGGACCAGATGATAACTAAGGTCCTGTCTAGCTCGAGATGCCATGATGCTTTTAATGTAGCCAGACGTGCTAGCATTGCATTGATGCCCTAGTTTTTACCCTATTCCCATCCCATTAAGCATCTGTGTCTGGCCTCTCCATATGACCAGCTACCAGGTCCTTGAAGGAGGGAAAAAAAGAGAGAGGACACAGCCACCAATCTAGTCCTGTCTTTCTTATTTAGGTTTTTTTTAAAATAAGGGTTTTTTGAGAGTTTTTGCCTTTATATCATGTATGTTTTCCAATGTATCTATTCCTCCTGTCCTTTACTTATAACAAAGAATTAAAAAAGAGAATAAAAAACAGGTTCACAGTACTAACAAGTACATCAAAAAAGCCTGACATCATATGCAGTGTTCCATACCCATCCATGGTCCCCTCTCTCTGCAAAGAAGGAAGGGGAGGGGCCCTTATGTATTTCTTCTTTGAGGCTAAACTTGATCATTATAATTTCACAACATTATTCCATTCTTTTATTGTTCTTTCCATTTAAGTGGTCATCGCATATATTATTTTCCTGGTTCTGCTGACTTTGTATCAGTTTATACCTTCCCATACTTTTCCGTAGTCTCCATATTCATTGTTTCTTATAGTGCAGTAACCTGCCAATATATTCATGTACCATAATTTGGTTAGCCATTCCCCAATTCAAATCCCACCTGTGTGACCCTGAACAAATCACTTTCAATCACCTTCGTTCAATCACCTTGAACAAACTCTTTCAAAGAGATTTCCTTTTAGAGGTGTGTCCTAATTCAGAAGTATCCTATATTCTAACCAATAGGGTATTCATCTAAAGAATCTTCAAGTTTTTAATATTGTCTTGACCTCCACAGTAAAGGAAAGGGTTTCATAGAGGGGGCACACAGGCAGCTGTAAAGATGGAGCTCCTAGAGAGAGAAGCTATAGGAAGTTGGGATTCTAGGATCCAGCAGGTGACCAGCCCCCAAATGACTCCCCATATCAATTTCTTACTCATTTCCTTTTCCCTCCCTCATCCCCTGCAGTGTGTCTGACTCAGAGGGCAAACTGGTGGTAAAAGAAGTGGCCACTCGTCCTCTCACCCAGGACCTACTGAAACATGAGGTAAGAAAGGCCCAGGAAGGTGGATAGGAAAGTAGAGAGGACTCTTTGGTTCTGCCAGCACACATATCTTCTCCATTCCATTAAACCCCAGGGGGCTCTTCCCCTTATCCCCTATTCTTCTCCCTTCCCCTTCCAAGGGTGGACCCTAACCCCTAACTTTATCCCATAGGGAAGGGAAACTCCCGCATTCAGATTTCCTGTACCCTTGGATTGACACTTGGGGAAGATGCCCTGGAGGGAGAAAGACCAGCTCCAGAGGCTGAGTTCCTTTATCTTTCACTATATCCCCGAGCTCCCTTGTCACCTAGAATAGGGGCCATGATAATTTCACCCTGGACCCTTTTCTGCTCTTTCCTCTTTCTCCCTTCCTCCCATATTTTTTTTTCCTGTCCCAGGACTGCTATATCCTAGACCAAGGAGGTCTGAAGATCTATGTGTGGAAGGGAAAGGTAGCAAATTCTGAGGAGAAGAAAGGAGCCATGAACCAAGCTCTGGTAAGGAGCTGGGGTAAGAGATTCTGGAGCAAAGTGAAATGGATTGGAGGAAAAGCAAGAGAGCAGAGGGAGAGGGGAACAGACAGGAGGCAGGCAGAGAGAGAAGCAGAGAATCAGAGAGAAGAGAAGGAAGAGACAGAGAGGGAAAGAGAAAAAAACCGAGACAATACCACAGGAAGACTAGGCTCCATTACACCTTACAGGTTGCTAGGAAATATTCTGGAACAATCAAAGGGTGTCCTGGATCCCAAGGATTCCAAAGCTCAGTCATTTCTGGGGTCATCTTGGGATTTCAGAGCCCCTCATAGGTTCTCAATGTTGGAAGAAACTTTAGAAATCAACTATTCCAACCTATACTTGTATAGGAATCTTCTCTATAATATTTCCCAAAGTGGCTATGCAGTCTCTTGAGAGCTCCAGGAATGAAAGTAGTGGGACAACCTGGCTCCAACCTACCTTTCCAAGCTCATTACTTCTCTTCACACACTCCAAGGATCAGCCAAAATAATTTTGCTGTTGCTTCCACATTCCATCAACCATCTCCTTCATTTACTCCGTGTCTGGAATGCACTCTCTGCAGCTCATCTCATCTTAGAATACTTAGCTTTCTTCAAAGCTTGGCTCAAGTGCTATTTCCCACAAGAGGTTTTTTAAAAATTCCCCTCTCCCCTAACTACTTGAGCTCCCCTGTCAAATTACCTGTTGTTGTTGGGTTTTTTGTTTTGTTTTTGCATGTGCATATATATTTACTTTTTCTTTTTAGTGATAGATTATAAACCCCTTGAGGGCAAGCACTATTCCAGGTTTCTCTGTATCTCCAGCATCTAGCACAAACACTGTCTTAATCAACATTTGGTTGATTGATTAATTAAAACAAAGACCTCAAGGGCCACAGAGGAGGGAGGGAGAGAGAGAGAAGGAAGCTGGTCTATGATCTTAATTACACTCAGGGGAGAGAAAGTCGTCGATTAGGGTCAGAGTTAAGTTTGGGTTTAGGGTCAAGGTTGGCTTGAGGCCAAGACCTAGTCTTGGGGAATGGTGCCTCCTCCTCTGACATGTTCCCCTTCTCCATAACCACATCTCTGTGTAGAACTTCATCAAGGCTAAAAACTATCCAGACAGCACCCAGGTTGAGGTACAGAATGATGGCGCAGAGTCGGCTGTCTTCCAACAGCTTTTCCAAAAGTGGACAATACCCAGCCGAACTTCCAGCCTTGGCAAAACCCACACTGTGGGCTCTGTAGGTAAGGAGCCAGTAACAGCCTGGTAAAGATGCTCTGACTATCAGAGCTGGGTTAGGAGAGCTGCCCTGGGCCTTGCCCATTCAACCATCTTTCCCACGCTCCTCTGTCCTCATAGAATTATACAGCCACAGAATATTAAAGCTAGAAGGGACCATCCAGTCCAACTCTTTCATTTTGCATATAAGGAAACTGAGTCCAAAGCCCTGATTTTACAGATGAGGAAACTGAGGCCAAAGGAGGTTGTGACCTGTCCAAGGTCATACACACACAACTAGTAAACATCAAGGATAAACTTTGGACTCAGGTCTTCTGACACCTATGCTCCTTCTAGGGTCCATGCTGCCATTCCCATAAAGGGAAACAGTATAAGATATGAGGCTTGGCCCTAGTAGTCCTTGTAAGGGCCCAGGAATCAAGACTAACTCACAAAGAAGGCAAAAAATAAATTAATTTAAAAAAAAACCCCAACAAACAGGCCAGTACTTCATTAAATTTAAAGCGTGGTATGAATTCTGGGAGTGAGAGGACTGCAGAGGAGAGGGAGGTAGCTGAGGAATCAGGAGGACTTCATGGAGAGAGCTTCACGAAGCTCTGAGCTTCTCTCTCCCCTTTTCCCTTTCACCCTAGCCAAAGTGGAACAGGTGAAGTTTGATGCAGAATCCTTGCATGTCAAGCCTCAAGTGGCTGCCCAGCAGAAGATGGTAGATGATGGAAGTGGGGAGGTCGAGGTATGGTAAAGGGGCATGCTGGTCTTGGGCTGCAGAAAGGAGGGAGAATGTCTTTTTCCATTTGTATGGGGGAAGGCAGAGTTTGTGACCTCCTGGCTAGCATCCTCTAGCTTCTCTGGAAGCATCACTCTTGACCATAGATTCCCTTTCCTCCCACCCTTCCAACACCTCCATACAGGTATGGAGGATTGAGAACCTGGAGCTGGTGCCAGTGGAACCCCGGTGGCTGGGTCACTTCTACGGTGGGGACTGTTACCTGCTGCTCTACACCTACCTAGTCAATGAGAAGAAGAACTACCTACTCTACATATGGCAGGTCAGAGTCCACTTGAACCCGGAGCAAAGCCTTGGCTTCCTTCTTCAGGTTCTGCTCTCTTGCCCCATTTTATCTACTTTGCCCCAAAACATTTTATGCCTGGCATATAGTCTGCACTTGGTAAATGATTGCTAATTCCTCTCCTCTGGTTCAACCTGTACTTGCTCCTCCCTTTCCCACCTCTGACATCACAATCTCTTCGATCTCCACAAAACCCTCTTCTTCCTCTCTTTTTCCTTCCCCTTCGTTCTGCTCAGATGTGTAGGGCTCTAGGTCACATTGAAATGGGGAGAGGGGGCAATGTTTCCAGCACTGAAAGCTGAGATGAAACTTAGTTTCCATTAGTTTTGCCCTCTGGGAGGGACTTGAGGGTGGGTGGGTGGGTGGGCCTGTCTTGCCACTTTTCTCCCCATTCATTGCTGCCCATAAATTCTACAGGGTAGCTCTGCTAGTCAGGATGAGATTGCAGCCTCAGCATATCAAGCCGTCATCTTGGACCAGAAGTACAATGATGAGCCTGTCCAGATTCGGGTGCCCATGGGCAAGGAACCCCCTCATCTCATGGCCATCTTCAAAGGACGCATGGTGGTTTACCAGGTAAAAGAGAATGCTCTCAGCACCCCCATCAGAGAGGTCCAATTGGAGAAGTAGAACAGCTACCCAATAGACAGGGAAAGAAATTCCTGGATGGGGAGGGGAGCTATGTCATTAATTTTGTCATCCCCAGCATCTATCACAATGCCTTGCACACAGTAGGGTTTTAGCAAGTATTTGTTGAGTTGAACTGAGGTAAATGATGGTGCTGAGGGAGGGGAGCAGTTTGTGGGCAAGGGTGGCAGCATATTGAACCAATCAATTTCACATCACTTCTCAGCTGGAAATTTTTTGGTGTTCCATTCTTGACTGGTTCCTTGCTTTTCTGGAAGTGGATAAGAAATAGAAAAAACGATACTGGAATCTACAGACTGACTTCTGTCTCGGTTCCCTTGTTAGGTCCCATATTGGACACGAAAATCACTTGTGCAGATATGCCTAAAATATACATCCATCTATAGTCTCCTCATGAATTTAAAACTAATAGAAAACCATTTTATTCATCCAGTGGACATTTATTAGTTGCTTACTATTCACACATCCCAAGAGCATTTGTTAAACACCTACTATAAGTAAGTTACTGTGCTAGATTTTGGGGATACAAAGATGAAAAAATGACAAAGTTCTCTTGTTCAAGGGACCTAAAATCAATAGGAAAGATAGAATATGTCCACGAAAAAGCAAAATACTATGTGCCAAGCACTGGGTTAATTGCTCTGGGGAGAAATGTTTTTCCAACTGTCAAAATGCATTAAAATGTAATTGGGGAGATCCATTCATTCACTACACATCTGTTGAGTATCTACTACATGCAAGGCATTGTGCTAGACTCTCTATGAGATATCAAGGTAGGGAGACACAGTCCCTGCCCTCAAGGAGTTTATAGTCTAATACAATTTAAAGATAAGATACATATACATAAAAAAATCAACTAACAACATAAGTTATTTCATAATGCCAAAGGAGTGTTGTAGATTAAGAAGTAAGGTTCCAGAGAAGGGAGTGATCCTTGTGGACTGGAATGGTCAGGGAAGGCTCCAAGGAGGAGGAAGGCCTGAAACTGGGCACTGAAGGATGAGGATGATTTGCATAGGTTAAGAGATGTAGGAAGGGCATTCCATGAAAAGGGACAGAAGCAGGAATGGGCAATGAACATGGCAGGTTCAGAAAACAGTGAGCAGAGACTTTGTCTGGAGAATAAATGGGAGTTAATTTTAGAAATATGAAGTAAGGTAAGAACAAATCATGGAAGAGTTGGAATGCCAGCCTTAAGAGATTGCCATGGGAAACAACCAGGGAGACTCATGATTAGTCTGTAAGACTTTAGCGTACTTAAGACCATGGACAGTTTTTTGTCTTTCTTTTGTCCCCAGAACTTATCGACGTGCCTGGCACACAGTAGGTCCTTCCTAACTGCTTGCTGACTGACAGTGATGTCGACAGTACTTTAAGGTTACTAGAATAGGGGAGAGACTACTTGCAGGTTAGGGCAGACAGGTTTAGGAGATTGTTACAGTGGTCTAGACCTGAAGTGATGAGGGCCTGAATTTAGAAGGATAGTGACAGTGGAAAGAGAAAGGAGGGGTGTTTTGAGGGAGGAATCAACAGAACTTGGTAAGCAATTAAAAGTGAGAGGTTAAGTTAAGGGAAGAATAAGAAATGAAATGAAAAACTCTGGGATCTGGGATCTGAAATCTGGAGCTTGGATGACTGAGAAGGGGAGAAGGGAACTAGTTGTTAGAAATTATTATTTGATTTTTTGGGGATACTCAAATAGAGGTTCAGTTGCCCTTGGAAATATTTGGGGAGATATGGAGATACAGAAGAAATTTGCCCCATGCATGGTCCTCATGCAAATTATTTCATTAAGAAGAGTACAGAGGCTTGACTTGTATTTGAATGCAACAGAGTGTGCAAATGATTTCACTGACTTGGTTTGGAGGGCAAATCATTTTTCTTTCCTTGAGGACACAATCAGTACTCCTTGAGTGAGGGGGTGGGCAGCTCCATAATTGACTAGGCTCCTCACTGGAGAGTTCCAGGTGCTCTTGTGAAGTCTGGATGAATAGCTCAGGTAGCCTCTCCTATACCTGGCGAAGACAAAGACCAAAGCACCTTTCCCTCCCAACCTGGATGACATCTCAGGAGCAGGAAGTCCAGAGCCTCTACCTCGTAGAGAGTAGAGAAAGACTGTTGGGCTTCCTCCCACGCTGGACACTGCTGGTCGACATTTCTCCTTGTCTCCTCCTCTCTTGTTTCACAGGGGGGCACCTCCCGGTCTGGAGACACTGAGCCTGTACCTTCTACCAGGCTGTTCCAAGTTAGAGGGACAAATGATAAGAACACCAAAGCCTTTGAAGTGCCTGCCCGGGCTAGTTCTCTCAACTCCAATGATGTTTTCATCCTCAAGACACAATCTTGTTGCTACCTGTGGTATGGGAAGGTGAGTGTCCATCCTCCTGTGAACTGGCCACTGTGGGCAGGCAAAGAGGGAGAGATATGTCTGTTTTTTCCACTATCTCTCACCTTCTATTCTTCCCACACCTAAGGGTGACATCTTTCCCTTTCACTTCTCTCCTTTTGACTCTGCCTACCTGCCTGTCTGTCTCTCCTTAGCTTTGTGACTGTCAGTCTTTATCTGTCTAGCTCTGTATCTTTGACAGTCTCTGTTTCTTGTCTCTGCTTTTCTGTAAGACTCTCTCTTTGATATCTTTGCCTTTCTTTAGGTTTCCTTCCCAATAGGCCTCCTGGTGCCCTAGAGCTTTGGTTAGGCTCATTCCCCACTTCATCAGCCCTCAGAAGGGTAGCATCCGCTTATGAGATGCTCTTGTGGAGCCTGAAAAAGGTCCTTAGATCAGGGGGGTGACAAATTCTAAGTCCCATTTCCTTCTCATTGATCCTATCTGTGCCTAGGGATGGGTAGCTCTCCAACCTGGGACTTTGTCCAAGAGAACAGTCAGACCAATTCATCCTGGGCCAATACCTTGGGGGAATTGTTATGGGGGAACTGGAAACAGCCTACTCTCTGCAGCCGCTTAAGCTTCCTCTCCATATAGGGCTGTAGTGGGGACGAGCGGGAGATGGCGAAGAGCGTGTCAGACATCATCTCTCGAACGGAGAAGCAGGTGGTGGTGGAGGGGCAAGAACCAGCAAACTTTTGGATTGCCCTGGGTGGAAAGGCACCCTATGCTGACAGCAAGAGGTAACTGGACCCATTTGCCCCTCACGAATCCTTTCTTATCAGTCAAAGAAATCTCTTCTGGTAAGAGATCTAACTGAAAGGACCTTGTCAATGACTCTAGTCTTACAGGATCCAGAGGCCAAAGGACCTTAGAAATCATTTAGGCCTGCATACTTCATCTTTTACAGGGCAGAATGGAGTTCTAGAATTGAAGGACCCAAATCCAAATCCTCACTCTAACACTGTTTGTGTGGCCTTGGGCAAGTCATTTACCTTGTCTATGCCTTTCCCTATCTGTGAAATGATGGGGTTGGATTAGATATCCTCTGACATAACCTTTCAGCTCTAAATCTAAGAAGCTCACAGAGGTTAAATTTTTTTTTTCAGGCAATTGGGATTAAGCGGCTTGCCCAGAGTCACACAGCTAGTGAATGTTATGTGTCTGAGGCCGGATTTGAACTCAGGTCCTCCTGACTCCAGGGTTGGTGCTCTATCCACTGCCACCTAACTGCCCTGAGGTTAAATTTCTTGCTCAGGGCCATAGCGCCAGTGTCAGAGGCAGGGTTTGAATCTAGGGCTTTTCCCACTATCTCAGGCTGTTGCTCTTTGACTAAGTTGGAGCTGGCATCCTCTTCCCAGCTCTTTATACTGACTCCACACCCCTGAGATGTATGAGATGTTCAGGAAAGACTAGCACCTCTGCTGTGAGGGCTTGCAGAGAGCTTTTCTGGGCTGCTCCTCCGGCTTGGGTGTCTACCCCAACTCACCCCTGTGGTTCTAAGAAGCTGTAGCATGCATAACAGCCACACCCCAGTAAGGCATCTCCACCAACAGGCTAACCCAGGTTGAGAATAACCTTCTGGCCTTAAAGCCCATGAGTTAGGGAGTGGTCTCTGTTAAGAATGTGAAGACTTTCCCAGTAGAATCAGCAAAGGAGAACAATTTGTTTCAACATCCATGAAAGGCAGCTGCACCAGGTGCTATGGAGCACTTAGAGCCTGGTCAGACATTGAAGACACCAAGGTCATCCACTGCATCCCGAACCACTGCCCATCTTGACTTTTGTCTTGCCACCAGAATTTGATAACTCGGGAAGAGAGAGTGAGGTTGATAATTTTGTGCAACTCTGCTTCACTTAAATCCATTTGACGAGTCAAGACATCACCCAGTGATGTCATTGGTCATTTTCAAAAATGAAAGACACAACAAAAAGTGACCCCACAGTACCCTTTCTACTGAGAATGCTAGAGCAGGTAGAGGATAAAGTTTCCTTTGTAGACTGGCTATTTACTTGGGAGACTCCTCCCTCCCCCAAATACATAACATTTAGAGATCTTGGGGAAGCCAGAATTGCACTTCCTAGTCTTTGTCTTGTTTCCTCCAAACATCAGCTGGCTTTGCAGTCTACCTAATCCCTCTTGGGTAGGGCAGAGGGAGGTGTCTCAATTTCTGAAGCTAAGGAGGCCCAGAGTTCAAGTCCATAAGATTAGATAAGCTTAAGTAAACCTCAGAAAGGGTAGGGCATTGGCCATAGGGTTCAGCAATTCAGTGAGATGCTTACATCAGCACCTGAGTAGTAGGTGTTGGGTTCTCTTATCTGAGGATAAGAAGAGATGCCCAACCCTTGCTCCACCACTCAGGTCTTGGAAAGTTAAGGGGATTAGGGTTAGCTCTGGAGAAGAGATGGCTTGAATAGGTTTGGGAAATGATAGAAAATCTGGGTTTCACTGGATTTGAATTCCTGAAGATTGCTTTACTGAGGGGTAGTCATTAACAGGGGTGTTTAGGGTGTTTAGCGAGGACTAGCACCTCTGGGGTGAGGGCTTGCTGAGCCCTTTTCAGAGTTGCTCATCCACCTTTGGTGTCCACCTACCACCCAACTCTCATCTGCGGCTCCAAGAAGCTGTAGCGTGCAGAGTGACTACACTCTGGTGAACCATCTCTGCAGATGGGCTAAATCAGGTGGAGGGTAACCGATGGGCCTCAAACCCATTGGTGAGTTAGGGGAGTATCTACCCCAAGCATTTGAAGACTTCCCTCAGCAGAATGGGCAGATGAAAACAATTTGTTCCAATGGTCACGAAGGCTGCTGAAGCAGGTACTATGGAACACTTAGAGCTGGGTCAGATGTTAAAGATGCCGAGGTCATCCACTGCATCCCGGGCCATTGTCTTGCCACTGGACTTCAATGACTCTGGAGGAGAGAATGAGGCTGATGACCTCGTGTAATTCTGCCTCACTTAAATCCAATTGACTCTCAAGTTAAGGCATCACCCCATGATATCACTGGTCCTCTTTGAAAAGGACAAACAACAACAGTGACCAACAATTCTCCAGTTTTAGTAGGCAAAGGGCAAGAGGGAATGGGCTACAATTATAGCCATAAGGATAGAGGTTAGACTTCAGGAAGAACTTCCCAATTGTGAGGAGAGTGAATACTAGACTGGGAGGTGTGGGAGTTGTAGCAGGGTAGGAAGTGTGGAATCCTTTGTTTTCAAGGTTCCTTATAACAAGAGAGACATTTCTTCTTTCTACATCCCCCAAGACTTTGAGAACCAGAGGGGTGTACTGGGGCATTCGTTTCTAATTTTGTAAAACTAATTTCATTACCTTGTCTCCTACAGACTACAGGAGGAAACTCCTTCCATTGCACCTCGTCTCTTTGAGTGCTCCAATCAGACAGGCCGCTTCCTGGCTACAGAAATTCCTGATTTTAATCAGGATGATCTGGAAGAAGATGATGTGTTTCTGCTGGATGTCTGGGACCAGGTAGGAACCTCTTCCCATCCAAGTCTGAGTGTCCCATCCACTTCAGTCTTAAAAACCCTGGCTTGCCCCCTAGGACAAATTCAAATTCAAATCTCACTTCTGTTATTCCCTCCCTATGTGATCTTTCTATGCCTTAGTTTCTCCGTCTGCCAAATGAGGGAGTTGGGCAAGATGGTCTATGAGATCCTTTACAGTTCCAAATTTCATGACTGCAACTCTGCAGGGATTTTTTTTATTTTCTCAAATTTTTAAAAATTAATTTATTTTAAACTTAAATACACAATAAGAAACAAAAAAGAAACATATTACAAACTTAAATACAAAATAAGAAAAAGGAAAAAAAAGCATTGCCACGTGCACAGCAGAACTTAAGAGAGGATTCAAAATATACAGCAATAAATTTCCATTTCAAGGACGCCTATATAAATAATACTACATGTTGTGTTCAGAGCTGTCCATCTTTTCTTTGCTTCCTTGTAAATTTTCTTTTGTTCTCTGCTGTGCACTTTTTGCTTTGTTCTTTTTTCTGCCTTCCTTCCTCCATCCCTCAAGAAGGTACAGTTAAGAGCGGAAATATATACACACACACACATACCCATGTACATACACACACATGTATACATATACAAACATACATACACATAAAACATATGCACATACGTACAAAATAGATACATGCATATACACATACATAATGTACACTTATATACATGTATATATACTTAGATATCTACAATCATACTCATATACAGACATATACATTTACATGCATCCATGCAAGACTGTACTATACTTACTTATCCTCTGTTTCTCTGAGGGTGGATAACCTCTTCTTTTATAAGTCCGAGTTTTTCCATTTTTTTTCTGAGTGCACCAACTCGTCATTTCCCACACCACAGCAATATTCCATCCTTACACTGTCTAGTAGTTATTTTAAATAGTCTAAAACAATATTGATTAATATGGCTGACATATAGTATAGTTTCCCTATTTTTCTTTTATGATTAAATCTGTTAGCTTTAACTTGCAGGAATTTTTTGTGGATGAAATGAGTTGCAAGAAATGTCCTCAGTTCAGGGCAGGGGATCAGAAAAGGGAAGAGAAACTCATCTGGCAGCTTCCTATTTTAATTAATTATTCTTGTTAACTGCTTGCTGAACTCTGTTGATTCTATGTTGGTGAATAATTGCAAGTATGATCAGTGCTGTCTAAGCCTTGGTACTCTCTTCTCTCCCCTACCCCATTTATGTCTTTTATACTCTTAATATCTCACAGCACTCTATTTCTTTAGCTTAAGCCTTTATTATTGTAGCAGAAAAAAACCCCACCTATTTTGAAGTCAGGAGAGTCCTGGCCTCTAATCCTAGATTCTGTACATGAGACCGTGGACAAGCCATCTAATCTCTCTGACCCTCAGTCTCTTCATCTGTAAAACGGGGGCAATGACAGTAACTCCCTCCAATTCTCTCACAGCATTGTTGTGAGGCTCAAAGAGATCCATTCATGCAGAGCATTTCACAAGATACGTAGATGTCAGCAATGGGAACTACTGCTTGCTTGATAGCCGTTGTCTCATGGCAACTAGAAAGTAGTTTTTGGTCGTTTATACTTCAGTGTAAGTGAAGTTCCAAAATCAAAAGGATCACAGATTTGGAGATGCAAGAGGCGCAAAAGATCATCTAGTCCAGCCTCATCATTTTACGGGTCAAGAAGCTGAGTCAGAGGGGCAGTTAGGTGGCGCAGTGGATAGAGCTTTGGCTTTGGAGTTGGGAGGACCTGAGTTCAAATCCAGCCTCAGACACTTGACACTTACTAGCTGTGTGACCCTGGGCAAGTCACTTAACCCCGACTGCCTCACCAAAAAGAAAAGGAAAAAAAAAAGAAGAAGAAGAAGAAGCTGAGTCAGAGAGAGGAAAAAGCAAAGGGCATGAGGGTAGGGTGCCTTAGGGAGAAAGGGAGAGGGTGCCACAGAGGAAGAAAAAAGGCAGAGGAGGAGCAGCTGGGACAAGTAAGACAAGCAAGTTTGGCTTATCTGTGAATATTCATTCCCGAAGTTATCCATCCCAACTGACATCAGGGAATGAATTCAATGTAGACTATGTCATTAAAAAAAAAATTCTGCATTGAGTTTTATTTATGCTTTTAATTTTTACATCACAATAATTTCTTTTTAAAAAATTCTTTTACATTATATTCATTTCTGAGCAGGCCCCTTCTCCTACCCAATGAGTCTTCCCTTGTAATAACTATTAAAAAAATTCAGAAAAAACAACATACCAGCTGTTTTTGGATCGTATAGGCAGCGTTCTTCACCTCTCTAAAGCAATTTTCTCATCTCTTCTCCCAGGGGCCTGGGAATTATAATTGCACAGGTTCAGCTTCTTTTTTTTGCTTTCAGGTAACATTATAGTTATCATTCTGCATATTGCTTACCTGATTCTGCGCCCTCTCCACTATATCATTTCCTTTGTCTTCACATGATTGTCTTAATTCTCACATTCATTGTTTCTCTCGGTGCTGTAATAGTACAGCACATTTGTGTACCCCAATTCCAGTACTATTTGTAGTTTCAAAGAAAGATCACAGAACTCTTTCCTTGCCCTTTTCCTTCATCTCAGAGAAATGTGCGTTTGCAGGCGGTGGATGGGATCAAGAGCTATTCACTTAAAAAAAATAACAATTCATTCTGTTGGAAGTCGTTTCTTTTCTTTTATTTTATGGGGAGTTTAGCCCTAGCTCTGTGCAGAGCTAAGGGATTAGAGAGGATGCAGAATTGGGGGTGGGGGTGGGAGAGGAATACCTGGGGTGGGATCAGGCTGTGCCTAAGGGCAAATTTAAGAAAGACTTGGAATTTCGGACAGGTTTTCTTCTGGATTGGAATGTACGCCAATGAGAGGGAGAAGAAAGATGCGGCCATCATGGCGCAGGAGTACCTGAAGACACACCCCAGTGGGCGTGATCCCGAGACTCCCATTGTGGTGGTGAAGCAGGGACACGAGCCCCCCATTTTCACGGGGTGGTTCATGGCCTGGGATCCTTTCAAATGGAACGTGAGTGACGTGCCCAGTATTTTGCTTATACAAGTCCAGAATACTTCTTATGGTTCTTTGCCCCAGAAATTCTCTCCAGGGCAGGGATCTTATCAATGGAATTCCAGGTACAATGTTTAATGCTCTTTCATTCATAGACAGACATACCATCCATGATTTTTACTCATTGTGGTTTTATCCATTCCAAGAATGTTGGACTTGGAATCAACCCTTGGAGTCTGAACTTGGCTTCTGGCAATGATTAGCTATGTAAGCAAGGGCAAATCCCCAGCCTCTCAGTAAGGCTGTAAAATGGGAATGATACTTTTACTATTCACCCCAGAGGGTTATCATAGGCAGAACGCTTTGTAAACCTTAAAGCACTATGGAAATGAGTCATTCTTACTATTAATTGATTGGTTGATTTGTTTACAAGTCTGAACACCAACATATCTAATGTATAATCACCAATAATCCTTCCCCAGTTGCTTCCTCTCAAAATCTGCACTGATTTTTGGTTTCAGCCTCACTCATTCTTTTTGCTCCCTTTGCTCAGCTTTGCTGGGGCCACAGACATAAAACTATACAAAGTTGGGGGGGCGGTTATGACACCATTCTCCCTCACACCCCACCTATATAATTTTACTCCTTGAGAATGACAGGAAAAAATGTTAAGGTCATTCTCTACATTCTAATTAGTAAATCTCCCGAACGCTACTCCTCACTCACACCACAACCCACCCCTTTATATTTCTTCCCCATCTCTGCTCTGGATACATGGATGGTTTCTGAGAAGTGAATCAAATGACATCGGAGAACATGTCTCTTTTCCATTTCACCCCTTCTCACCCCAACTCCATTCGGGAAACGGGAAACTTTGCTTTTCTTCTATTCTCTGGCTAGAGAATGAACCAACCCTCTGCTTATCAGGGAAAACGATCCTCCTTCCTTACCCCTAGACTGACTCCGTTTTCCTACTCTGTTGCCTCATCATACCTAGAACGCCAAATCTTACGAAGACCTGAAGGCAGAACTGTCAAACAACGGCAACTTGGGCCAGATCACAGCTGTGAGTATGGAATTCACTCAACATTTTAAAAGTACATATTATGAAAAAGGCGCGCGCGCGCGCACACACACACACACACACGGAGGGAGGGAGAAAAAAAAGGCATTAGACACAAAGACAACAAATAAATGCTAAGTAAATTAAAGAGGGAAAAAAAAACTAGTGGCTGATTTGTAGGAACCAATTACCTTGGGCAAACCTTAGCCTATTCAAGCTGGCCAGTTTCTCTAAAGGGTCATCTTGTCCACGACCCTAGCAGTGGGCAAGGTTCTAATCAGTCCAAATAGATGGTGCAGAGTGGATCTTCAGGAAAGTAGATATCACAGTGTCCTTCATCTTGCTACCAATGAGAGATCCAATCATTTCCCCTAAGGAAATTTTTCCTGGTAATTAGTCTTAATTAATCCCCTCTGCTACAGGGTGTCTCCAATGCCTTATGTTCTTATGCTCTTTTCTCAGCAGAGATGGAGAATTGCTCTGCCCATTCAACTTTTTTTTTTTTCCTTTTTGGTGAGGCAATTGGGGTCAAGTGACTTGCCCAGGGTCACACAGCTAGTAAGTGTCAAGTGTCCGAGGCCAGATTTGAATTCGGGTCTTCCTTATTCCAAGGCCAGAGCTCTGTCTGCTGCTCCACCTAGCTGCCCCCTCTGCCCATTCAACTTTAACAAGCACTTATTTAGGTTCTAGTTTTCTCATTGCTGAATAAAATGCCAACTCCTTTAAATGACCAATTAGTTAATGTTTACTCTGTAAATATTTATTGGCTTGGTGCCTGGTGCCTGAGGATATGCAATAAAAGCCTGGCCATAGTACCTTTGTTCACGGAGCTCAAGGTCTTAATAAGTGAGATGACAATTGATAATTGACAGAAATATGTCCACAGCAATGTAGCAATTGCGTGAGTGAGAGTAATAAAACAGAGAGATGTGGTATGAATTATAATTACCCGGGGCTCAGCACTGTCCAGGAACACCCAGGAAAAGTTACATATGTATGAGTAGGTCAAAGAAGGTCTAGAGAAATACAAATTCGACAGGATACAGAAATTTAAAATTGTTTGAAGCACATCTCTGACCTTTGTGGGTATCATGGGGAGTGCAGGTTATTAAATAAAACAGGCATACCTGTTATAATTATTGGGTTGGGAAGACCTAGGGTCTGAACCAATGTAATATTGTTGCTTAGGGGAACTGGAGTGGGGAAAAGAAATCAGTGAAAGCTGTCTGGAAGAGGTAGCCTTTAAGTTGATGTTGGATTAAGATTCAACCATGACCAAGCTTGGACAGACAGCTATTTCTTTTTCTTCCTCCTTAGGAGATAACCAATCCTAAGCTAGATGTGTTCACAGCCAACACTAACTTTACTTCTGGACCTTTGCCTATTTTCCCACTGGAGATGCTTGTCAACAAGCCTGCCGAAGAACTCCCAGAGGGTGTGGATCCTGGTAGGAAGGAGGTGAGTTGGGTTGGGGGGATGAGGTGGTTCAAAAAAGGTGAAATTATGGTTTGATAAAAACCTTATTTCTAGTATTTATGTATACCTTATGGGGTTTCCAACTCTACCTTAAGGCTTGTTGCAAGGGGTGACAGCATTTTTGGATGGTCAGTGCTGTATTGTGTTTTGGAAAAAACAGCACATGGGTTCAAATTCCTCCATTTAGCACCTGTGTGACCTTGGGCCTTCTTAGAAAGCAAGACTGAGTCAGGGAGACTTGGGTTCAGTCCTGCCTCAGATACTTACTAGCTGTATGACCTTAGGTAAATCACTCAATCTCTCATAACCTGTTTCCTCATCTGTGAAATGGAAATGATGATAACAGAATCTATCTCACAGGGTTATTTCAAGGATCAGATGACATAACATGTGTAAAGTGCTTTGCAAACCTTAAAGTGCTATGCAAATGCTGGCTATTATTCAAACGATCTCTAAAGTCATTCTAGATCTAAATTCTGTAACAAGTAGAGATCATCTATCTATCGATTTTTGGGGGGGGTTGGGCAAATATGTCTCATATATTACTATTACAGCATGTATACATATTTTTTGAAGCATTTTCACATAGATTTGAATTTGATCCTCACTCACAACCCTGTGAAGTATTCATTTTATAGATGTAGCAATTTTGGTCTAGAAGTGATGACTTGCCTTATGGAAGAGTAGGATCACAGATGATTAACTGGAAGCAGAAATAGATTATTCATTTTAAAGGGGGAAAAACACTGAATGGAACTAGGAGAAAAAGAAAACTGCAGAAGTAATGTAATTGGTGTCTTTTGGAGTTTATTGTTAGTGGTATAGTCTTCCTACTCACAGTGAGAGAATTTTGCACATTCTTGCTGGAGAGCTGAAAAGGAGGAGAATTTTTTTATTTCTTTAGGGCC
Organism: Vombatus ursinus; assembly: GCF_900497805.2. NCBI lineage: Eukaryota > Metazoa > Chordata > Mammalia > Diprotodontia > Vombatidae > Vombatus > Vombatus ursinus. The sequence goes on along the minus strand of NW_020954580.1, from coordinate 5,950,839 downwards.
ATTCAGATCCATGAGAATGATTCAACCACAATTTCAGAAAAATGCTGAGACAGGAAGACACATGAGGGCATGACTTGTACTCACACTTATGACAGTATGTGAATGAATGAAGGTCAGAATAGGGAGTGACAGATAAGGAATCATCAGAATGGCCCATAGAGTGCAAGAACAGTTATCATAACTCCTATCTGACTGAGGGCTCAGAGTACAGCAAGCTTTTTTGAAACAAACACTCCAGGGGCAGCTAGATGGTACAGTGGATAGAGCACCTGCCCTGGAGTCAAGAGGACCTGAGTTCAAATCTGGCCTTACACATGTAACACTTACTAGCTGTGTGACCCTGGGCAAGTCACTTAACCCCGACTGCCTCACCAAAAAGCAAAAAAAAAAAAAAGAAACGAACACTTCAAGCTTGTGTTTTGGAGATGTACCACGGAAAGCAAAGCTTTAGCTGTCCATGAAATTTTGTCAGGAGTTTGCAGCAACAGAAAAGCCCAGAATAGATAAGCAGGTGATAGAACTTTTACTCTTCCCAATACCCTGCAATAACACCTCAACTTGGGGGTTCAGAAATTTCTCTGCATTTGCTACCCTGGAGATTATGTGGCGGTGGTTCCCCAGGGATGGCAGGACAATGACAGGTCACATGAACCCTGGCCTATCTAATAACTTTAAAACAACACTGTATGATTACCAACCTAGTCTTTCTTCTCTCACCTTCTTGCTGCTGCTTTTGAGAGTAGGACTAGATCGAGACCTTACACAAGCAACTTTGACAAAGTTTATTATTTAGGAGCAGTGTGGTGTAGCATAAATAGCATTGGATTTAAGGTGAGAAGATTTGGTTTGGAAGCCCAGGTCTATTTACTAGCTGGGTGGAGACCCAGGCAAGTCACTTCAAGTCTTTGGGTGTGTTTCTTCACCAAAAATGAAGTTGAACAAGATAATCATTAAGATTCCCTCAGTTTCTGAACTCTGGCTTATAACTCTTTCAAGTATCAAGTTGATCTATTTTCAGTTATTTCTGAAATTTGTCTTTGACTGGGACTTCCTGAGCAAGGTAGCCCTTTTCCTCAGCTCAAACATTCTGGTAGATTCTAGTGTGCCTCACTTCATTATTTTTATTACCTCTATTATCTCCTGCTCAAACCTGTAAATGTGTGTGCTCACCTAATTGCAAGGTCAAATGGAGTGAAATTGTAATTGAAAGCTCCTGACCTACACTCATGCTGTTAACCCACTCCCCGTGGTAACACTCCCCACCCTCTATCCCCAACCTGTTGATAAAACCTGTGATTTTGAAAGGATTTGATACCCTATAGTCATTTTCTCAGGAGATTGAGTTCACAAAGCCTTCTGCTTTTGTGAATCAAGGCCCCAAAGTAGGTTGATCCAAGCTCCTCACTATCTGGGCTTGGCCTTTTAACTGTGAGCCAATCAGAAAAGAATTTTAGATTGTTAAAGCTCTAAGAGACCTTAGATACCTTTTAGCTAGACCACATCACCCCCAGCCCTCCCTAGGGGTCTCTGGATAAATTTCAGGGGGGTTATTTTCACTAACTTCTAGCTGAGATGTAGCACTTCTTTTGATTATTAACATAGGCAACAAGCATTCTAAGAAGGGGTCCATTGGCTTCAGACTGACAAAGGGGTACATGCCACAAAAAAATTAAGAATAGTAGTCTATTCTAACTCCCTCATTTTACAGATGAAGAAACTGAGGTTCTGAGAAGTGATTTGCACACAGGTACTAAACAGAAACAGGATTTAAACCCAAGTCTTCTTAACTCCAATTCCAGGACTATCTAGAAATCTGAGATAGACCCATTCCCCATTTTTATGGTTTATTGCACTGCCAGATTTTGCTTTCCACTTGACTCCTACTCCATGATTCATCACATTAAAACATGCTCCTGGGACAAATATTGGTCATTCAGCAGGGACTTTGCCCTTCTGCCTCCCTTGCTGCCCACGTGACATGGTCCCCTGCCTCACCCCCAGCTCTTCTTTACCCTCAGGCACACTTGTCTGGGGAAGACTTCACTAGGGTCTTTGGGATGTCTCCAAATGCCTTTTCTGCCCTGCCACTGTGGAAACAACAGAATCTGAAGAAGGAGAAAGGGTTGTTTTGAAGAGAGGGGTACCTACAAAGTCCCCAAGGCAGCCACCCCATCTCAGCGGCTTCGCCAAGTTTCATTTTGTTTACTGTTATTGCTATGCCAAATAAAGTAAAATTACTTCTCGAATACTGAAGAATGGAGTAATGCCCTTTCTCTTCAGTTAGTTATTACACATGAACTTCTTCCCAAAAGGATCTGCTTCAGGGAACCGGTGGTCCTATTTCCTAGCTGCCCAGAGTTAGGTTGGCCTCCCACTGCTTTTAATCTTGCCACAGGAAATAAAAGTGGCCACTCCAAACATTATTGAATTCTAAGGAGGGTCCCCTTAGGGTCTCAAAATTATGGCTTATCCCATCTCAATAGCAGGGAGGTTGAACATTTTCCAGATTTATAATTTTCAACTTTCACTTTGCTTTCCTCAGACCCTGGGCCAAATGCAATCTTGGTGTACTGTCTCCACTCTGTTCTGGGGCAAATCCCATTTTAACCAAGTCTCAATGAGTACTTCAGACTAAAACAAATCTAGCCCCATTGGTCCACAACCTAGACTCTCTGAAGGCAGTAAAGAGGGTGTGACAATGCCTAAATTTGTTGTGGGCTTTGTGGCAGAGAGACCACAAAATCTTTCTTCTGTATTCAGTTCACTGTCTGGAATCCAGAGCCCTATAAAGGTTATAAGAGTACAAATATCACTTTCTCTCCAATAGTATTTCAATTGAGTGAAACAAAGGAAGAGATTGACCCTATACTAACAAGGGGTTCAAATAGAGCCCAGTCATATAAGATAAACTTTTCAACAGTATAAAACTAAGAATGTAAGATCTCTGAAAGCAGGAGCTATTTTTTCTTTCGCTTTATTCCTAGTGCCCAATACAGCAAAAACCTGGCAAGCCCAGTTGTACAATACTTGTTGTATTGAATTGAAGCTCAGGGGTCCAAAACGACAGTTATTTGCCCCTTCTTTTCTTCCAAGACACACATTCCAGGTGACCTCTTGAGAAGACCAAAAAAAATTTGGTCTCCACAGATGTGCCAGTTTCTAAACGTGTCTGACAGAAATGTCACCCTTTTCAGAAATAAAAGTCAAACCAATAGAGGGGTTAAAGAGGTTTTAATTTCACAAAAAAAAATCTATATATCATTTAAAAAGGGGAAAAAACAAGGAAAAACTCTCAGATACAAAGGAACAGTTCTGCTAAAACACAGATAAAGTGCCGTTCCATATAAACAGTGTAAAGAATCAGAATCAAAAAATCACTCACAACGCGAAAAACTATCCTACTAGTAATGTGGCCAAAGCGGCTGGCAAACCTGGTGGTGGATCAACCAGGCATGGCAGAGAAACCCTATTTTTTTTTTATACAATAAATTAACATTGTCAGGAGGCAGTGAAACTGGTCAAGCAGGGAAATATGGGAGTACAAAAAAGGAGAGAAGGAAAAATTGAAGAACAAGAAGATCAAGGCAGACTTTAGTAACTGTCAATTTGCATTCTCACTCTTTGGATAGAAACACTGTGAACTTGTTAACCCAGAACAATTTCATCTATCTTACTCTTTTGGGCATCCTGCAAACTTAGTTCTGACTTCTCCCTACCCATCCTAACCGTTCTCACTGTACCAAGCAAAGAAGATATATCTGCACTTCTATTTCGTGCACCTTGGTATGAGTCCAATGGCAAAAGGTTAACGGCTTCACGTATTAGCTGTGGCACAGCTCTTACGTTTTAAAAACACTTTCAGACACACAGTATATTTTTCATGTACACTTATCTAGTTGTGGGGAAAAAATACATATATGAACATGGGGAGATGGGTTACTCAAGGATAATCTATGGAAATTAGTGGTCATGTAAGACAAAATAAATTGTTTCTCTTAGTTACAGATTTTCCAAGGCTTGAAGTAGTTTTGTTTGTTTAATGTATTGGATGGTGGCATTTTTTAAAACCTATATGACACACACACACATATACATATATATATATTATATACACACACACACTTTGAAATAATTTCAGTTTCACTGATAAACATGTCCACATGAAGGTTATTATTTAAATGAAACAGGAAAAGAGTAAAAGTGATGTAAATTAATGCTCTTCAGGACAGGTATTTCAAGGGGACACAGGTGAGGAAAAGACAAAGAAGGGTAATAGCTTCATTTATTTAAACATAGCCTATTTGGACTAAATCTCTTATGGGGGAGGTGAGTAAAGTTTACCCGATATATTCTTTCTACCTTTAAAAACGAAAACCAAAAAAAACTCCTCCCCACCCAAACATGCATGGCACACCCAGCAACTGAGTGTATGAGATTGTCAATTTTTCTTTCACAAACACGCATTTCTAGACAGCCTACATTATACATCTATGTATAGCTATATTTGTATATAGCTGTATGTCAATAGCTATATAATGCTACCAGCAGCCTGGGGGGTGGGGGAACTACAGTAAGTAAAATTGCCAATTATCCCTCTACCATGCTTTAATTATTAAAGCTTTTTTTTTTTTTTAAAGAAACCTTTGATCAAAGGTATTGGTAAATGAACATGGCTAGGGTTTGCTTTCTGGACTAATATACGAAATGTGTACATTTTGTGCGATACTTATGATATCTGAATAGTTTTTATTAGTGGTCATTACCGGACTTGTAATTAAGGCAGAACCTTTTCAGGAAACAAAGAGTTTCAAAATCTAAGTAAAATAGAAGGAAAAACGTGTGGAATTGTTAGTTATACTGCCCTGTTGGGACACAGACACACCCACATCCACACACACCCACATACCCCCACACATACACAGAAAACAGTCTACCTTCTAGAAGGCTGAAATTCTATTCACAGCTGCTGTAACAATGATGATGTTTGGATCTATAAAATTCTCCAACACCTCAAAACACTAGGTGATAACGAACCAATACAGATTTTATTTGGTTTGGTTTTCCTTTAAAAAAAAATTTCCAAACACATCATACTGGTTGTGTGCAGAACTAAGTGCTGCTAAGTTCCAATGCTATATATAACTGATGGCCACAAAATGCTTAAGATTTGCAGTAGAAATCTGTTTTTCTACAGAATAACAGGACCCCTTCTCCCTCCACTCATCACATGCTCACACTATGATTATGAACTGGCCGTGCTGTGCAAATAATAAAATATATATTATATATATATACACACCTATATATATAACTTTTCAAATCTATAAAGCCACTTCAACCAGGAATAATCCCTCCCCTGCTACCATCTCTATCAACACAATCAAGATGAAATTCCAGGAACTCCACATTGACCTAGAATGAGAAGGGACTCTGTGTTGGGAGGGTGAAACAAGGAAAGAATTGATGAAGCCACTTAAATGGACATATCCGCGAGAACTGAAGCTCCAACAGCAGTAAAACAGCCCTTCTGACCTGGTGACCTATTCTTAATATGAAAGCTAGAGCCCCAACATACTAAGAGTGAGGAAGAAGACCCCATTAAATCATGCTTCCAATGACATTAACTCAATTTGGGCTAACTTTTCAGGAGCCCATCTACAGAGCTTCCTTCTGTTCTCACCTTCCCGACTGACTGACCCCAAATGTAACTGCTCCCTTCTGAATTGTCTTCAAAGTCATTCACCTTTACTTTTAATGTTGCCCTCAAGTAAGAAGACTGGGGATGGGGAAGGAGAGTGGAGGAAAGCTATAATCAGTTAACTCATTTATTCTATGACTTTTTTTTTACTTTTTTTTAAAAAAGATTTATGATTTTTTTTTAAAAAGGATTTTCTTTTTGGAAATGTTGCAAAACAAAACCTGTATTAAAATAAGCTTTTCCCTTAGATTTCTCTTGCCAATGATACAAACTTGATAATTTATGATACAGTAGTGCATGTGGTATAGGGAAGGGGTCAAAAGCATTTCCCGTTTGTGGTTAAGTCACAATACAAAACAACCCATGTAAGAAGAGGCTACGCTTACAGAACAGATTACAGAACAAAGTTGTGCCTGCAATGCTGGAGGCTCTTCAAAGGAAAAGACAGCCAGCCTTCCAACACCAATAATTTGGTTTATGTTTATGAACAGTGGTTTAAAAAAAATTCATGGTTCTCCCCTGCCTGGCTCCCCCTCTCAAGAGACTTATGATAACCAGCCCTGACACCAATATGAGAAAGTAGTTTAAAAAAACAAAAAGAACTCTCTATGTTTGATAAAATAATAAAACTGTAGTTCCGGCCCAAATTCAGAGTCCATAGTTCTTAACACATTTCTTTGTAATAAAGGAATGAGATGCTTCATGGGAACCTAATGATGAAGCTAAGCTCTCAAAATTAGTTTTTACAGAATTTTACCTACAATAAATTCATCCTTCATATGGTTTCCCAAGCTGCTTAACCAATCTGTTTTATGTCATTTGAGCAATTACTGAAATGTATTAGTTTTTCAACCATATTTATTCTCACCTTAAGCACATAACAAATAAGGTCAATTCACTGAATTTCTTTACAGTTCTTGGGATTCACCCAAATCATCCTCACTTTAGATTAATTCATTCTGCTTAGGAATGCATCCAGAGAGGACATGGTTTTAAATGTTTAAGCCCTGACCTACAGCTCCCAATGCACACTCAGTTTTACATTTGGGGTAGGGTGAGTGGTCCAGGGTAAAGAATCACTTTTTGATATCTGGGAACCTTTCAAAGAACATCTGTCAATGGGTCCCATTTGGGATAACATTTTTGCCCAACTTTTATATATTGCTTTGGCTAACTCCAGAAGCAGCCTGCAACAGTTGGTGTCTATTCTCAAACGGGCACAACACTGGAATAAATGAAAAAAAGTCAGTAACAAGAACAGATGCTGACTGAATAAAGGAATACACTGTGTGAATTAAAACCTTTTTTTTTTTTAAACACACAAGGCATACAATGAGCAAAAACTGTGAAGGATGATGAAAATGTTACAACACATTCCTCAGCACCAACATTTCATTTCCTAGAACTGTATGTAAACTGTAGAGGAGTTACAAACCTATGAAATGATAATTAAATAACCAAAACATGCCTCATCTCAAATGACAGAAACATTCCCCTTAGCTGGAAGAACTATCACTAGTGTTTGTGGAGAGCTGGGGTTCCAGTGAACTTTACTAATGAAATGTACACTCAAAGTTATAAACTATTGCTCAAATTGCTCTTGAAGGACATGAAAATACACAAATGGCAAGTGATACAGGTGGTTTCTTCACCCGTTTCCCAGTTGAATGAACTTGAAAATCCCCCTGTCACTTTTTTCCATTTCTTCTCCACACCAACTGTGCTACGAATTTCGAGCAAACAAAGTCTTCGTGGCTCATTCCAACTCTTTAAGGCTCCATTCTGTCCAATATATACAAACACAAATGTACAAACAAGCGTACATGTCAGAGTGTGAGTGTGTATAGGTATGTGAGTGTGAGAGTGTGTGTGTGTGTGTGTGTGTGTGTATGTATGGGTGTGTGTTTCAGTTTTTAGAACTACAGAAAGCTCCACTCTGTTCTTGGAGAGAAGGCTGATCAGCTACAGGTGTAAGGTTCAAGGATTTCCATGCATGGAGAACTTCTCTGGCTTGAAGGGTTCTAGGTTTTGGTTTGGCCCTGAGCTGTTTGTTACTCCTGTGACGTTCCAAGTTCTGAATTCTCAGGTGGAAAGAACATGAAAATGAGAGAAACTGCCGTGTGCACGCACAGACGCCTGCCTGCCCAGGAGTGGGCTCCTCACAGTGCCGGCCGGGTGGGCCGACCAGCCTCCACGCTAAGCAACTGGGAGGCCTTTTCTGTTTCCAGCAGCTCATCAAAGATATCTCTAGAAGAGGAAGGGGGAAATCAACAAAAAGAGTCACAAGCGGGTAGAGAAAATTAGATATCAAATGTAAGTGCAGAACTAACCACAAGAAGGATTAATATTTAGTGATTATTCTCTTAGAAAAAAGCAGCCTCTTCCTTCAACCTTCATCCTGAGTTGAAATAATAACCCAGGCCTCCCTAACAATTTGCTATTAGTACCTGAAAATTATCAGAGGACCTTGGCTAGAGCTATTTTAACAAAAATGATAGGTAATCTGCCATGTACACAAATTATGGATCAACTGATCTTGGAAATCATTAAATACTTTAATTCAGAGAACTTCTCTGGCACATTTAGAGTAGGTTCATAACTGGATCTCTCTTATCCCCAGTGAGGGATCATCAAGAATGGGAGGCTGGGTCCCAGGAACCCCTCCACTCTATTACTTTTTGAAGACTAACAAATGGAGTACAATGTAAGAAGAACTAACGTTACTAGTATTAGAGAAGCACAACAAAAATTATTTCAGAAATTTCAAAGTAAAAAAATAAACTAATGAAAACCCAAAGTGGCAAAAACACTTAAATATTTTTTCCTCAAATTAAAAGCTAGGCAATTTTTGGCCTGTGAGTCCTTGTCTGGCCAGATTCTTACTTGTGCATATAAAAGAAGATGTAACCACTCCGGTCTCTGTCACTCTGAACAGAGGACTCTTGGATTTTAGACACCTCCAAGTCATTGTAAGTAAACCAGGCCTGCTTCTTAATGTCGTACACATCACTAATATAATGACCTAAAACAAATAAAACAAAGTAATTATTTTCCCAATAACACTGAGCCTTCATAAAAGACAGGGGATGGATCTGTGATTTCACTGGTATAGGGAGCTCTTGGTAAGGAACTCCCTCTAGCAAAACAGACTGACATTCTCTGCAACCTAGAGTCTTGGGGAGTTGTACAGAGCACTAAGACTTAACCAGAATTCCAAGTCAGGATGTGTCAGAAGTGGGACTTGAACATAGGTCTTCAAAACCATCCTTCTATACACACTGCTTTGCACAGTTTAAAAAAAATCAAAATAAATCTTTATAGCATCTTATTTTTAAAAGATCCTGAAAAAGTATAAACACTAAAAATTTCTGTAAATTTCAATGAATTTGTGATCTCCTTTTATTGGTACTCTCTTTATTGATGCAGTCTGCAATCTAACCATCATTCCCCATCCTAAGTGATTCTAGTCCATGAGTTCCATAAATCTTCCAGAGGGTCTACTTGATATTCAAGAGGATTTCATTTGCATATTTAATTATTTTGTGTATATCAATGCACCAATGTTCACTGAGTCTCAGGCGATATAATGTTTGATGGATAAATGGTTGAGCAATCCTACAATTTCTAAATTCTGTATCAATTATAGTTAAACTGACCTCATCTCTCTCTCTCTCCCTCCCTCTCCACACACCCACACACACCCCTCTCTCTATAAATACTTTAGAGAAGCATAGACTATCAGAGCTGAATAGCTAACTTAGTCATACCTAGAAAGGACCAAGAATCCTTTCTTCACACATCCCTAACAAATGGTCATTCAACCTTTGCCTGTAGACTTTCAGTGAGGCAGAAATCCATTACTTCCCGAGACAAGCTCACTGTGCTTTTTGATCTCTCTAATGGTTAGGAAGGTTTTTTCCTTTCATCAAGCCTAAATCTGCCTCTCCATCACTAGTACCCATTGATCCTACTACTGAATAAGCCTAATTCCTCATCCACACAAGGCCTCTTCAAATACTTGAAGACAACTACATGGTCCCCTAAGTCTTCTTTTCTCCAGGCCAAATTACTGACCGATGAATATTATGTTCTATAAATGTTCCCCTGACCACAGCACTCTAGTTGTGGGGTCTGACTGTGGCAGAAGAAAGCAGAATTTTTATCAGCCTCATTTTGGACCTAGGGCCTCTCAATGTACCCTGAAACAGCTTTTTAAGCTGCCATATCATACTGCTAACTCATATTCAGGTTACATTGTGCGCTGAACACCCCCACCCCCCATTTCTTGATTTTATTTCCACAGGAACTACTGTCTAGCCATGCCTTCCCAATTCTATATTGATGAAACTGATTTTTAAAAATTAAGTGGAATTGATCCTTATTAAATCTCATTCTATTCAATTCAGTCTACCATTCTAATTTGTTAGATCCTTGTTAGCTCCTAATTCTCAGTTAACAAATTATCTACTTTTCATAGGTTTGTGACATGCAAATTTGAAAAAAAAAAAAAAAAAACAGCTTCTTCATCTAAGTCATAAAAATGTGGAACAAGGCAGGGCCAAGGACACTCTCTGGAGCACAAAGTACAAGGATGACTCTCTGAGGCACTAAAAGACATCCATCTAAGCTGACAGATGCCATGAATGACTAGTCTTTGGGTTCAGTTTTCCAACCATTCTCAATTCATTTAACTGCATTATGACTAGTCTATATAACAGTAATAGCTCACATGCTTTAAGATTTTCAAAGCACTTTACATAAATCACCTCATTTCACCTTCACAAAAACCATCTCCATTTTGTCCTCAAGGAAAACATCAGAGACTTTTTCAACTTTTAGTTTGGAAATGCCCTCCTAGTCACAGAACCAGCTGACCAGAGAATCCAGACAAGTTACACTCTAAGATACATACTTCTACTGTATGAAAGCTCAAATGACCTTTTACCTGAAGATGATGTGCTTCCAATATGGCTGACAACACTGATGAGCCGATAAGAATGGGGAAGATTTCCTGTCTAAAAAAGACAAGTGAATGTGAGCTTTACCTCTGTATCTAAAATAAAATATCAAATCTAAGCTCAAACAGCAAAGCAGATATAACTGAACCATAACACCTGGTATATCTGGACTCTCCATCAACTAGAGTGAGCAATGAATGTTTTATGTACACTATGTAATCTATATATCAAGTGAATATATAATCCCAATTCAATCCAATTAACAGCTACTAAGTGCATGCCGAGTGTAAGATACTGAATCTAAGAACAACAGAATGTTTTAGTGTTAGTTAACAAATATTTATTCAGTGTCTATTGGCCTGAATCAGTATTTTGCTGGAAAAAAAAGAAAAAGGAATTTTTACAGGAATATCTGCTTTGACGATTGAAGGTAACAGTTTGTAGTCATGTATCTCAAAGTACCACATTGCTCACTTCTCACTGAGTATATACAAAAAAGGTTAAACTTTATTTTTGACTCCAGTATTTTTTTGATGAAAAAGAGGAAAAGAGGGAAAATGAAGAGAATCCTAAGTCCTCACCTCTGCATTTCTCTTCAACTCCTCTGCTTCAGCTTCTGTGTACTCCATATCAAAAACATCTTCATTCCCAGAGTCGTCATCAGAGCCCATTCCATCCAGAAAGGAACTGTTAAATTCTAAAGGGCAAAGACAAGGACCGGTAAGGGTCTTTGGCAAAGATGCCAAGAGACTCAACCAGAAAGAATGGAAGAAAGCCTGGATTCTATGTTGTGCCATCTCAAGCAAAAGTATGCTATAAAAACCATGAAGATTCCAATGCAAGCCATATCCTATTAGATATCTCACAAGTGGTAACAGAAACATTTCTCAAGCTCTTTAAGTTAGAACCATACATATCTGATGAGGGGTCCAGGGTCTAATCCTCACAAGGGAGAGAAAGAACAGAACTTTTTACCTGATGCAGCTTCTTCCAGTATCGTATGTCAACCTGCATGTCATCTTTTTTCCCCTCTAAGCTAATAGAGCATGAGAATTATAACACAATATGCACTACATTTTCTGGGATTTTGAGGTTAAGCAATTATTGGACTACTTAAGAGTTCATAATGAAAAGTGCTTTGAAAAATTAAAACTACCAACTCCTAATGACTGGGCAGACAATTAAAAACAAACAAAAAAAACCAGGCATCCTAAACTTGTGAAAACAGCACTGCTGGAAGCGGTGGAGTTAACATTAAGGGCAAGCACAGTTTACTCCCCGGTAGCATACAGCTTCTCCAGTTATCTGGATTACAAGTAATGAACACTAGATTCATCCCCTTATTCATGCTGGGATTCACAGCTTAAATAATTCCCAGAATAGATTAAATAAACATGGAGTAGATGGAGATAAATAAGAAAACAAAAACCTCCAGCTGGTCTCCACTCTAGGATGAGTAGAAAATAGGTATATGACATAGTTAAAATGTTTGCAATGTTATTAGTCTGAGCTCCACTCAGATGGACATTATTTGAACAAGGTCTAATCTGAACCAAGAATTAAGATACTGTATTTTGTATTTATTTCAATTTGTGCGGCTATCTATCTGTAATGAGACAAAAACATTTAAAAATGATCCACTGTAGATACTCATGGTGATATTAGTGGTATGAAGTAAATGTAAACCTAACTTGATCCCTAGGTGTTATTAGTGAACAGGATACCAAGAGTATATGGAATGCTAGGATCCCTTCACTTAATCTTAAACGAAATGGAATTTCTTTAAAAAGGAAGCATTTCACTAAAGAACAGCAATTCATACAAGTTTTCAAATTGATTCACAGCATACAAAACAAAATTATATTTTTAAACAATTGAAAATGAAATGACAAACCTGTCAGTGACTTTTCATGTAAGGAAAGCTATTTTATTTAAAAAACAGGTAAAAATAAATAAATCACAAACCTTGAAGACTTAACTCTGTGGCTCTTTTGAGGTCATCATCTTCTTTCTGTTCTCGGGCCTCCTAAAGGGAAGCATAAAATCTAGTTCATTTAAAAAGTTTAGAGTTTCTAATTTTTTTTTTTTTTTTTTGCATTGAAGCTGTTCTATTCTGGTTTCTACAACAAATGCGTTATTACACACTAGAAGTTCTACATGGAGGAACGCTCATTACCTTGAAAGAGTTCAATTTTCAGTAACAAAGGGACTGAAATAAAACTCAATTACAAATTCAGTATTCTAAAATTTGGAATAAGGCAAAGTCTCTAAGTTCCTTTTTCTTCTGTATTATTAATCAAAAGGGTTTCACAACCAACTTCTGCATGAACTGACAAAGACAATGTAGTTTTGTCTCTCAGAATGCCAGATGTGGTCCTAGATTCCAACATTTAACTCCAATCATTTACTTCTGGTGTTATCCAGCTGTTTCAGAAGTGTCCGATTCTCTGTGACCCCATTTGGGGTTTTCTTGTCAAATACACCAGAGTAGTTTGCCATTTCCTTCTCCAGCTCATTTTACAGATGAGGAAACTGAGGCAAACAGGGTTAAGTGACTTGCTCAGGTAGTAAGCTAGTAAGCATCTGATGCCAGATTTGCACTCTTAGAAATGAGTCTTCCTGACTCCAGGTCTGGCACTCTGTGCCATTTAAGTGCCCCAATCATTTCCTAATAGAATGCAAACTAATAATGATTTAAAGCAGACTATGTGACAGGGTAGGAAGAAGCAGTACAATCTAGCTCTCTCTCTACAACTATTCTACAAAGATCTAGAAAACACACCAGTCCAAGTCCTGATTGGGAAATCCAACGAAAAAAAATCAAGGTAAATCATTTTTTCCAGTGTAGGTCGGCATAAGGAAGACAATGAGGATGGGGGTCTAGCTGCTATGCACCAGACCTGCCGCTGGGGTTGGAGGCCCAGGGCAAGGAAATGTCACAGGTCCCAGGCCATGCAGTAAGCAAGAAGTGAAGTGTGAGGTAAGTAGCAGCTGTGGGGCTCTGACTCTGAGAGCAGAGTAGGGTCTCTGAGTCAGCGGAAGCTTACAGTGCAGTCACTCTGAACCCTCTGAGCTTCCCAGCTGGTGGACAGGGGCTGAGTCCATTAGTAGTCTGTTGGAGATTGAACCAGGGGCAAATCCACAGTGCTGATGCTCACACCCAAATCCAGGTCAGAAAGTTTGAAGAGTTCAAACCAGGAAGACAGTGCTCAGATTTCACCCTGGGGTCAATGAAAGTTTGCAGGTCCCCAGCCTGAGCTGTCCCCGAGATCTTGGAATAATACGATACTCAATACTAGAGGAGAACAGCAACAGGATCCAAAACAGCACCAAGCAGGGCACAGACATTCTCTATAGAAGTGTGCACAACCTGGCCTGAACATAGTCCAAAGTCAGGAAATAAGGCTGGAAGAATGAGCAAACTGAAGTCTAGTGTCTAGCAAGGTCCTGACACACCACAGTAGCTTAAGAAATGCTAGTTCACTGCCCCTCCTCCCCCTTCCAAGAAGAATCCCACCTTAAAAAACTATTATTGAGCTAGGGAAACTCAGGAAACCAGAAAACAATTACTTTAAAATATCTACAAGCAAAATCTTAAAGAAAAATATAGCTTGGCCTAAGTTCAACTAGAATTCCTGGAATATATGAAACAAGAATTTAAAGGAGAGTTTAAAATGATTTTACAAATGAAATGAGAGCACTGGAGGAAAGATGGGAAAAGAAATGAAAGTTACAGAAGAAAAAATTGGAAAGGGAATTATCAGCTTGGTGCAAAAGGTACACACTTTCCCCAAAGCAATACACTACTTGAAAATTAGAATGGATGAAATAAGGCTTCATAACAAAATACAAACTATTAAAACAAATTCAAAAGACTAGAAAAAAATAGAAGAAAATGTAAGGTATTTCACTATTATAAAAAAAACCGACTTGGAAAATAGACCAAGGAGAGAGAATTTAAGAATCATTGGATAACCTTTATGACAGTCAAAACCAAAAAAGGGACTCGACATATTATTTTAAGAAATCACAAAAGAAAACTGCTCAAATATCTTATAAGTAGGAACTAAAATGGAAATAAAAAGAGTCTACTGCTCATCTCCTGAAAGAAACCCCAAAATGAAAATTCCCAGGAACATTATAACCAAAATGCAGAATTTCCAGGTCAAAGAAAAAAAAAATACTGCAAGCAGCCAGAAAGAATGAAAGAATTCAAGTACAAAGGTTCCACAGCATCACATAAGATATTTAGCAGTCACTATGATAAAGGAACAGAGAGCCTGTAATACAATTATCCAGAAGGCAAAAAAACATAGGCTAACAATCAAGAATAACTTACCAGCAAAACTGAGTACAATTCTACAGGGGGAAAATTAAACCTTTAATGAAATAGAGGACTTCCAAGCATTCTTGATGAAAAGACAAAAGCTGCACAGAAACTTTGAAATACAAACAAGGGACTCTAGAAAAACATAAAAGGATAAATGTAAGCAAGAAATCACAAAGGACTAAACAAAAATGAAATTATTATAGTCTATGGGAAAATGATAATATATGTCCCTTCAGAGCTTTATTATCATCAGGGATCACAGAGGAGGTGTAATGAGATGAAGGGCTTGAGAGTAGTTTTGTTATGGTTTCATATTCCTGAAGAAAGGAAATAGAGTAGACTAGAAATACACTAAGGGGGAAAAAGGGAGAAGAAAGGAAGGAGAAATGATCTCATTATCATGGTACACAAATGAAAGACTATACAAACATGGAAGACAGAATAAGGAGGGCAGGTGACCCGAATTTCACTTTCATCTAAATGGGGCAAAAAATCGAAGAATACATACATATACAGAGTTGGATGCAGAAATACATTTCATTCAACTGGAAAAAGGAAGAAGAGAAGGTTAGGGAGGACAGATTAAGAGAGAGATAAGTTTAAAAAAAAAAAACAACTCTAAGCAGGGAGGACAAATAGCAAAGAAAGGCTTAAAATGAAAAGAGAAGAGCATATGATTGGGATCCGAGCCAGGGAAAGAGAAGATGAACAGGGGAGCATCAAACTTAGAGCCCTGGTGCCAAGCACACTACTCCTTCACAACTGTCTTTTTTCTTTAGAACGAGGGGGTGAGAAATAAAGAGAGGGAAAAGTATAAGAGAAAAGGATGGAGGGGCAGCTAGGTGGTGCAGTGGATAGAGCATGGCCCTGAAGTCAGGAGGACCTGAGTTCAAATCCAGCCTCAGACCAAACACTTGACATGTACTATCTGTGTGACCTTGGGCAAGTCACTTAACCCCAATTGTCTCACCCCCCCCAAAAAAAAGAAAAAGAAAAAGAAAAAGAAAAGGATGGAGAAGTACACACTAAATCATAACTGTGAACGTGAAGCAGCTTAACTTACCCACAGAATGGGTAGCAAGACAGCAGAAGCAAACAATATGTTGTTTATAAGAAACACATTTGAAAAATAATTGTTCAGATATAATTAAAATCTATTACGCTTCAGCTGAAGTTAAAAAGGCAGAGACAGCAAAATGATCTCAGATGCGGTAACTGCAAAAAATAAATTTAAGAGTTAAGCAGGGAAACTACACTGTGCTCAGTGATCCCATAAACTATGAATAAATATCAATAGTAAACACACATGTACCAAACGGCATAGCACCTAAGTACTTAAAGGAAAAGTTACATGAGTTACAGGGAGAAACAGACAATAAAACTATAACTAAGAAGACCTTTTACATCTAGATAAATTTAACAACAACAACAAAAGAAGTTAAAGACCTGAATAGAGTTTTAGAAAATTTAGATATAACTCTGATAATTACTGAATAGGAACAGAAAGGAATACATATATTAACCCAGATGTTCATGGCAATATTACAAAACTGACCATGTATTAGTGTATAAAAACTTCACAAACAAGTACAGAAAAGCACAAATATTAAACACATGTTAGCTAGAGTGATAAGAAACAAAACTAGAAGAATAAGCATAGGCAAAGAGAAAATAAGATTATCCCTTTTTTGCAGATGTTGAGCCTAGAGAGTCAACTAAAAAATTAACTGCAACAATAACTTCAATAAGTGCAGGATATAAAAATAAACGCACACAAATCATCATTATTTCTGTATATTACCAACAAAGCCCAGCAGGAAGAAGAAGAAAAAGAAATTCCATTTAAAATAACTAACTACAGAATTATAAAATACTTGAAAGTCTGTGCCAAGAAGACACACAAACACAAACTATATGAATATAACTACATAATACCCCAATTATAAATGCTTAAAGGATATGAATAGGCAATTTTAGGAAAAATCAAGCTATTAACAGTCATATGAAAAAATGCTCCAGATCACTAATAATGAGAAAAATGCAAATTAAAGCAACTCTGAGGTTCTGCTTCATATCCATCAGATTGATGAAGTTGACAAAAAAAGGAAAATGATGAATGCTGAAGAAGCTGTGGGAAAACAAGCACACTAATGCATGGATAAACTGATCCAGCCATTCTGGAAAGCAATTTAGAACTATGCCCAAAAATTATTAAACTGTGCACCCTATACCCCAAAGAGAACAAAGAGGAAAAGGACCCATATGTACAAAAATATTTATAGCAATTCTTTTTTATGGTGGCAAAAGAACTAGAAACTAAAGGGGAATCAATTGGGGAATGATGAACAAAGTATGGTATATGAATGTAACAGAAAACTATTGTTTTCCATGAGGAAGGGATAGTTTCAGAGAAACTTAGGAAGACTTGCTTGAACCAATGTAAAGTGAAGCAAGCCGAACCAGGAGAACAATTTTTATAATAATAATACTGTGAAGACAAATAACTTTGAAAGACTTGACTCTGATAAATACAAAGATTAGCCACAATTCCAGAAGACTCATGATGAAACACTCTGCCCATCTTCTAACAGACGTACGGTCTCAGAATACAGACTGAGACATGTTCTTTGGACATGGCCAAAGGGAATTTCGGTCTTTTGACTGTGCATATATATTAAGGTTTAATTTTTTTTTTCCCCAATGGAGGGAGGGGAGAGAGGAAAGAGAGAAGATAGATTTTCAGTAATTAAAAAAAAAATACCTATGTACAAAAAATTTAAAGGAAAAAGAAAACAAAAAATGCAACATTTAAGAAATTTTATTTTTATATACAAACTATAGGCAGTTCAAGGAAAAATAGGCCCCGGCATCAAACATTAAAGTCATGTTTTATCTTTTTAAAAATTATTTTTATTATTTATGATTTTTACTTTTTAGTTTTCAACATTCATTTTTATAAGATTTTGACTTCCAATTTTTTTCTCCCTCCCTCCCCCCTTCCCCAAGACAGCATGCAATCTGATGGAGCTTATACATGTACAATCATATTAACATGTTTATCTTTTTAATGGGATTTAAATCAGTTGGTACTAAAATATTGTGCAAAGTTCTGTAATCTTCTTGATTTCCAAGATGCAATCTTTTTGTTATCTTACTTTTCTTTTTACTGTGCTGTTAAACACAACCTTGGTGATTAAGAAGACTTAAAGATTACTTTCTGCAGTTAATAATTGAAGATTTGAGATCTTTTAGTGGTGGCAAAGTACTGGAAACAAAGTAGGTGCCCATCTATTGGAGAATAACTACAGATTTTGGCATATGAATGTAATGGAATACATTAAGAAATGAAAAGAGAGCTTCAGAGAAACTGGTAAAGACCTGTAATAACTAATGGCAGAAACAAGAAGAACCAGGAGAATACTATAACATCACCATTGTAAAAACGATCAATTCTAAAAGACTTGAAGAGCTGTAACCAACACAGTGATCACTCATGATTCTTGAGAACCAAAGATGAAGCACGCTCACATCTCATGAAAGACTGGAGATAGACTAATGTGCAAAGTGAGACAGGTATTTCTAGACAAGACCAATGTCGACATTAGTTTTACTTGAACATGCTTACTGGTTGCAGGGATTTTGTTCCCCGACTCCTATCCTGGTCCAGGGACTGCAGTGAAGGTGAAAGGGAGAAAAAAATGCTTGATAATTGGGTGTGTGTTGGGGAGTGTCACTGGCATTTCACTGGCAGTCACTCAAATGGCTTAATTTTCTTTCCAAAAAGTCATCTCCAAGAAATCCTAATTCCCCAAGAGTAGTAGGGGCTTATTTCCTTGCAAAGTTGGTAGTAGTTTCTTCATGAAAGAAATTATGAGATTAATTTTGTGACTCTGCTAGGATATTTAAATGATCCAGGAAGATTTCCATGATCCCTCTGCGGGTTAGTTACAATTTTCCACAAGAATTCTCTAATGTGTTTATTGTGTAACAATTAGGCATATGTTAAATGTTTCACATACTCCTCCCAACTAGACTATATATAAATTATTAGAGGGCAGGAAGTAGTATCTAATCTAAACTTGTACCTCTCCAACACAGTGTGATGAGAACGATGGTTTCAAAAAACCTGGAAAGACTTACATGAATTGAGTGAGTGAAGTGAGCAGAACCAGGAAAACATTGCACACAGTAACAGCAATATTGTATGATGAACAACTGTGATTGACTTAGCTATTCTCAGCAATACGATCATCCAAGACAATCCCAAAGGACTCATGATGAAAAATGCTATTCATCTCCAGAGAAAGAACTGATGGAGTCTGAATACAGATGGAAACATACTATTTTTCACTTTCTTTCCCTCTTTCATTTTTTCCTTTTGTTTTGAATTTTATTCCACAAAATAACTAATAAGTAAAAATAATAATACATGATTGTACATGTATCACCTATATCAGATTACTTACTGTCTCAGGGAGGGTGGAGGTGAGGGAGGGAAGGACAGAACTAGAACTCAAAACAAAAAAACCTCATGATAAAAATTTTTTTTACATGTAACTGGGTAAAAAAAATTATTTAAAAAATAAAAGAAAAAAGACAATTAAATTCTGTTTTCATTAATTGACCTGTAAAAGATATCAAATGCTTTCAAAATGAAATTTTCGCCACTGAAAGAGACCATTTGAGTACATCAAATTGTTCCAAAACCAGAAAGCTAGACATAGAATTTTTAATCAATGGAGAGATACAAGGATGCCAAATTGAAGATGCTTTATCTAAGAAAATGTATTCCCATCATTATATCTGGGAAACGTCTGGTAATCTTAACTGAGGAAGCTAAGTTTTTTTTTAAACAACAACAAAATAAAAAAAAAATTCTACTAGTGATGAAATGACTACTGAAAGATATCTTCCTTTTGTAGAAGGTAAGAAAATCTCTCAAAACCATACTTTGTTGAAGAAACTACAAAGAAGTAGACAAATACAAGCTATTACTATATATAACAATCATTTTTACTGAAAAAGACTGCCACACATTACTGTGAAAACACTTGTATTCACATGCATGCATTCAATGATATACTAGCATGAACAGTTGCTTTCGAAAACTTTGTAAGGAAATTAGAGTTCCTGAATTTGATTACTTAGGATTAATGCAAATAACAATATTATTTATTCTGAAAGCTTAACAAATTATTCAAGGCAATTTTAGTTTCATTACCATCTTACATGGTACTCAGCTGAACGATACAACAATAAAAATATCACCTATTGGCCAGATGCCTGGGGCAAGAAAAGTGAGATGCTAATTAAACTGTATTAGCTTTGACAAATATAAAACATGACAGACACAATCATTAAAAAAAGAAGCAGTTGTTTAAAAGAAAGGGCACTAAAACAGAAAAACAAAATTGTCTTCTAATTGATATTTGGAAAGATTGCTATACTTAAAAATCAGAAATACACATACCTCAGTAAAGAGGTAGAACATTTCCCTAGATAGATCCTGCTAGTCACAGCATTAGGAAGACTTGATCTAAATACCACTCTTGACAAAATTGATCTGTGAGCCTGGGCAAGTCAGCTCTCTGCCATTTCGAGTTGTAGAAAAATTTCCTAAGCTATCTCATGCCTAGACAAAAAAAAAAAATGAAACCAAGAGCACAGTACATGTGTGGTGTATACATATAGGAAATGATCATCATACTAAAAATGTTCTAGTAAAGTGTTGATAAACAGTATTTGACAGAACAGCAGCGAGAAGGGGAGTTGACTGGGTAGCTCTTACCTGCTCCTGGAGACTCTGAGCAAGGGCCTGCTGGAGTTCTTCTTCCTCCCTCTCTCGCTCCATGTCATACTGTTGGAGCCAGTCAATGTCCCCCTGAGACCCTTCCGGAGTTTTGTTTTCCTTATTCTCATCAAAATCTTTCGCGATCTCAGTGAAACTGGCAGGACCTGAGGAAGCAAAAGAGCACAATTCAAGATTTCTGGCTTCCCCTACCATTTACCAGCTGAATATTTTCCAGCACAACTAAAGTCCCTTGAACACAGGGCCATCTACTGTCCTTGCCCAACCTCAATGCCACCAGAGTATTTTTACTTAGAAGCTTTTCTTACGGAATGTCACAAATGCTATTAAAACAAAACCAACAGTAGGCAAAACAATTTCATCATTCTGTTCTATCCACATAAAAGGGCTAATTTTAGTTTTCACTTCCAGAAGAGGAAACACATAGGTTGCTTTATATATATTTGTTTACCTGCAGTCTTTCCTTTAGATGGTAAGCTCCCTGAGGGCAGGGACTGTCTTTTGTCTCTTTTTTGTATCCCTAGCATTTAGCACAGTGCCCAGCACAGCAGAAACTTAATAAATATTTACTGAATTGAATGAATGAATGAGTCTTCTGCTCTAACCTTCACTCGATAGGAAATCACAGGCAAGTCCCATGACTTCTTGGAGCCCGAGTTTCCTCGTGAAAAAGAGGGATGATAATAACAGACTTTAGCTTTCTAAGAATGTACTAGGCTATGGATAAGAACTATATTAATGCTACCGATTTATTTTTTAAAAGCAGTTTATCTTTTATTTACGTCAGATTCAAAGTTTGATTATCTGTAATACGGAAATGATTTGCAGGGAAGGCAGTCTTAAGTTATATATGGTACACAAGAGTAAACAGAGAAACGGCCCAAGTCTCGAGAAGACTCGGTTGGCCAGGCTTGCTTCAGGACCTATTTTACTCCATATTAGATAATGAGTTGAACTGTAAGGGCATAGATCTTGCCTAGGAGAGAAAAGAAGCTATAAGAAGCCCCTCCTTTAGTCCTATGTTTTATCCATCAGGTCATACTGCTTTAATATACTCAAAAGAATGTGAATGTATTCCCTTTCTTAGCCAATAAGCTTTTATTTATTTATTTTGGTGAATAAGCATTTATTAAGCACCTACTATATGCCAGGCACTGTGCTAAGCACTGGGGATACAAAGAAAGGCTAAATACAGTTCTTGCCCTCAAGAATCTCACAGTCTAATGCAAAGAGACAAAATGCAAACTACTATGTACAAACAAGATTTATAGAAGATAATGTGGAGATAATCAACAGAGGGACAGCACTAGAATTAAAAGGGCTCAGCAAAGACGACTTGTAGAAGGTGGGATGTTATTTGGGACCTAAAGGAAGCCGAGGGAACTCAGCATGTAGAAAGAATTCCAGGCACGGGGTACAGTTAATGAAAATGTACAGTCATCAGATGGAGAGTCCTATGCAAGATTAAGGAGGCCAGTGTCACAAGATCACAGAGTATGTTGGGGCAGAGAGGAATAAGGTGTAAAAAGCCTAGAAAAGGAAGAGAGGACCAGGTCATGATAGGCTTTGAAGGCCAAATAGAGAATTTCATGTTTGAAGCTGGAGATAATAGAGCCCGTGGACTTTATTTAATGTGGATGTGTGTAGAGGGGTAACATGGTCAGATCTGCACTTTAGGAAGATTAATTTGATGGCTGAGTGGAAGATAGACTAGAGTGGAGAGAGACTTGAGGTAAGATAACTGATGAAAAGGCTCTTGTGATTGTCCAGGTATGGAGTGGGGAGTCCTACACCTGGTGGTAATGTCAAGAGAAGAGAACATATACATAAGATATTATGAAGGAAAACTGACAGGCCTTGAAAAAAGATTGGATACAGGAAGTGAGAGTGAGAAGTCAAGGATGACAACATGGATGGAAACCTTGATGATTGGAAAAATTATACAGCGCTTAATGGTAATGGGAAAATTAAGGAGAAGGTTTTTTGTTGGGGGGGGGAGATAATGAGTTCAATTTTGGACATATTGAGTTTAGGATGCCTAGGATCCAGTTTGAGATATGAAACAGGCATTTGGAGATGTGAGTCTGGAGGTTAGGACAGAGATTAGGGCTGGGGGATCATCTCCACAGAGAGGAAAATTGAATCCGTGAGAATTGATGAGAACATCAAATGAAATAATATAAAAGGAGAAGAGAAGAGGGTCTAGGACAGAGCCCTGTTGTATGAGATAAGAATGGAGGAGAGAATAGTAGAAGGTATCTGGGTGATATGAGATGAGGAAGAGGGAGTTCTCAGCAAATGGCCTCCATTTTTCCAGTAAAACATGAGGGAAGGTTCTAAGCTGAGAGGGTAGAGGCAGGGGGAGCCATGACAGGTTTGAGGAGGGATGAAAAGTTTTGAAAGAGCTGCTATGGAGATACTATTGATAAGACAAGTATAGAAGGACTGCCCAGCAGCACTGAGGGCTGAAATTACATTACATAAATTTTTGGTGGACCCCACCAGCAAGGTTTTGTGATCTTCTCTAGCTTCAACAGTTTGTGATTAGGAGTGAAGCAAGCAGATGATGAGGGAAATTTAAGGCCAACAAGATCTGCAACAGGATAAAGGGACCAAGGACATTCTTTTATAGAAACCTCCATACTTCTGTTCTTCAACAGGAAGATCTCAAAAGGCAGTATTTAAGGTAATCCCATCAAGTAAGTGTACTTTATGTTGAAAGAGGCTAACCAAGATAAATGATGAAAAGATTGTATATTTCCTTGGTGGTAATGTTGAGAATAAAAATTACATACAAAATAATTCTTATATAATTAGAACAGGATACACTAACAAAGAAAATTAAGCTAAGGGCAACAAAACTTTGGACCAAGTTGGAAGAGGGCACAGAATAATCGCTTTTCCTATTTACAAATCTGTAAAAATTTATAGCGTAGCTAGGATTTATGCAAGATTTTATTTCTTATCTTACATGTTTAATTTTCTTTCTACTGATTGTATAAAATTTTAAAATAAAGTAGTTGCTGTCCTCAGCAAGCATGAGGTATTTCCCTTAAGAAAACCAATATACAAAAAAATTTAAATTTAAATAAACAGAAAAATTAAGGGGATAGTTATTCACTTAACAATGATCTGCATCCTTAAATAGAAAGATACTAAAAAACTTGAAAAATATAATTTGATGTACAAAAACTTGATTTTCAGAAATAGCTATTAAATAAAATGAAATATTACGTTTACATCTTTGAAATTCTCAGGCTCTCCCATCTACCTTTATATATATCATAGAAATACATATATATATATACATATATATCACAGAAATACAATGTTCAATAATGAACATGTTTTAATTTCACAAGAATACAGCTGCCAGTTACTAAATTTCTAATGCTTTAAGGCTCTGAGAATATAAAAAAACTACACAAGTATAATTTTTTGCAACTATAAGGACAAATCCACACACACCTTCCACTACTGTTTTTTTGCTTATACTTTATATAAACCTAGAAACACTGTTGAAAAACTACTACAAAAACTTTTATGTAATTCTACTTTGCTTTGCCATCATTATTCAATTAAATGAACATTTATTAAGCACTTAAAGTAATATGCTAGATACCTGGAACACAAAGACAAAAATGAAAAAGTTCCTGTCCCCAAGTTTATATTCTACTTGGCTGGGGGGGTGGGGGAGAGGGGGGCAGCATAATTTTCCTTAAAATAAATGCAAATATGCCAATCTCGATTCCTTTAAAAACTAGAATTTACTGTGATTGTGTTGTGAATGACAAAGACACTTTTTAAAAAATATCATCCAAGTCAGATGCTTCTATCTAAGCTAAATATAGTCCCAAATTTGGTCACTGAAAAATCTATCTAATTGAATTCATTCATCTGAATTATTTTAAAATTAATGTACACTCGTATTTATTATGGTCATAGCTGCATCCTAATGCATCATTTTCTGTACAATAGTCATCATTCCCTATCACTTGGAACCAGATGATACCTGAGATTCTTCTCTCCAGAGCTTTCAATGTTTAACAACATTTGAGATTTAACAAGCAGTCACAGTTACCAGTTTTTCTTTGATTGCATTTCTGACAAAACATTGAAAATGGACTCAATACAAAAGAAACATTTCATATTACTGGCAAAACAATTATTAATTAAAATCTTAATGCTTAAAAATAGTAATCTCATGACAATGGCATGCAGTCATGAAAGCCCTATAATTTGGCTCCTATGGTAGGTTTTTTACTCAGTTTTATCAATATATAAAACCTACATGTTGATCTTACAGTTTGGGGGCTACTGGAAAGATTATAGACAACACCATCTTCACACAGTACAAATTTTCAGCATCCACTGCGCTAGCTAAATACATGTTTTCTAGACAATTAGCTAATGTAGCCATCAAACCCAGAACTTTCCAACAATTAATCCTACAAAGGAGAAGACGATTTTGTGATGCTGCAATCAATAAGGCACATACTACTTCTGTATTTGTTCAGAGGTCAAGTGTTTAAAACCATAGGTATGGAAAATGTTCAAACCTAGTAGGAATGGATTACTTTGTGAACTAATTCAAATTTAAAAGATTTGGAGAATGGGTCAACTAAGATCCATGTGTATTTTAAATGAAGGACTTGGGAGAAATCAAACCTCACTTTGTAGGTGGAAACTTCCGATACTTTCAAGTTTCGTCTGATGTATACATAGTATCATGATCTGCTTTTCATCAAAACTATTCTAAATGTTATGACATCGACTAGATTTGGGGTGAACTGGTAAGAGGAAAGGAACTCTATTGCAAGAAATATCCTGGACATTTCTGAGCTACTAAAATACCAGAAACAAAGTGGAAGCAGTATTGACCCAGATAGTCAAGGTGGCCAGAAGATCATGAAGGACATAAGGTATTATCCAAATAATATTCCATTCCCTCTATCTCATTGAGTCTAAGATCATTCCATTCCATTCATGCCAGAAAAACCAGCATGGACTTGGATAACGCGGCCAGGAACCAGAGAAAGTAGGGCAAACATCAGTAAACAGACTTAAAGCAGGCCATTGCTCTGAATGGGAACCTCAAAAGTCAATCCCAGCTCCAGTAATCAGGTGACTGAAGCTAGACCATAAGAACAGAAGTAGCACTTCTGGACATCACTGTCCAGGGAGACAGAGTCCAGTCATGCATTGCCCTGAGCATTAGGAGCCACAGAATAAATTCTGCCTTACCTCTGCCTCTTGACCTCCCTGGTTTTTTCTAAGTCCAGCTAAAATCCCACCTTCTACAAGTTTTTCCTGATCCCCCTTAATGCTAGTACCTTCCCTCTTTTGCTTATCTCCAAATTAACCCATATAAATCTCATTTGTATATATTTGTTTCCATGTTGTCTCTTTCCATTGGATTGTGACCTCCTCAAGTGCAAGGACTTCTTTAGCCTTTCTTTGTATCCCTACAGAGTTAGCACAGTGCCTGGCATATAGCAGGCACTTAATAAATGCTTACTGTCTTACTGACATGGTTAACTCAGTGCCTATGTGTCACTGCCAAGAAGGCTATACCACGAGGCCTGAGATTTCCAGTATCCCACTGCTGTAGCCCATCAGGGCTACAGTAGGGAAGGTAACCAACATGTTACTGAGTACTGTACAAAGAGAAGGTTAAAAAGAGACCAAGTGAGGCCAAGCCTTTGAGTGGACTTCAAGGAGACTGAGAAAAAATCAAAGATTGAGGCCAAAGGGGAGCCTACCATATACTGCACTACACTGGAATGGATATACAATCTTGCTATAAAAGGGTCACTGTCATAAATAAATTGGAAAAGGAAAAGAAAGATTTCTACAATTATGAATAAAAGAAGAGTTCCTGACCAAACAAGGGATATAAAGGTTCTCTGGAGATAAAATGGACAATTTGGCTGAAAGTGACCAAGTCCAGCAGTAGTCATCTGTTACTCAGACCCAAACCCAGGTCAGGAATTTGCAGAGCTCATACCAGGGGGTCAGTGGTCAGACTTTACCCTAAATGGGCACTGAAAGCTTTCAGGTCCCCAGTCTGAGCTATTCCTAAAATCCTGGAATAACACAACATTCAATACCACAAGAAAGCATCAGGACCAGCTTGAATCATTCCTCCAGAAGTATAGAGAACTTAGAGCTAAAATTCAAGTGCAAAGTCAGAAAGGAGCAAACAACAGAAAAATCTCACCACAATGAGTTATTATTGTGATGGGCACTCAAGACACAAACCTAGAAGAGTGACTCCAAAACATCTACAAGCAAAGCCTCCAAGAAAGATACAGGTTAGGCACAAATTCAATTAGAATTCCTGAAAGAGCTGAAACAAGAGCTAAAAAAAAGTTTTATCAATGAGTATTAGAGGAAAAAAAAGTGGAAAAGAAACGACAGGTATGGAAGAAAGAATTGGAAAGGGAATTAATGGCTTGGCACAAGAGTTACCACACCTTGCCCTGATCAACAAACTCTCTGAAAACTAGAATGTGCTAAGTAGAAATCAACGACTCCACGAGACAACAAGAAATATCAAAACAAAGTCAAAAGGCTTTAGAAATAGAAACAACTGATATGGAAAACAGATCAAGGAAACAAAAATTTAATAATCATTGGACTACCTGAACACCATGACCAAAAAAAAAAAGAGCCTAAATACCATACTGCAAAAACCCTTAAAGAAAACTGCTTAGGTCTCTTAGAACCAGAGTAAAGTGGAAAAAGAATCTACCAGTCAACTCTTAAAAGAAATCTCTAAATGAAAACTCCCACAAATATCATAGCCAAAATCCAGTTTCTAGGTCAAATAAAAAATACTGCAAATAGCCAAAAAGAAACAATTCAAATACTAACAGTCAGTATCACATGATTTAGAAGCCACCATTCTGAAGAAGTACAGAATCTGGAATACAATATTCCAGAAGGCAAATGATACAGGCCTACAGCCAAGAATAACTTAACCTCACAAAAATGAATATAATCCTATAGGAGGAAAAAATGGTCCTTTAATGAAAAATCATGATTTTTAAGCATTCCTGATAAAAAGAGCTGTGTAGAAACTTTGAAGTTCGAAATTAAGAGAAACATAAAAAAAGTAAACATGAACAAGCAATGATAAATGACTAAACAAAGATAAACTGTTTACATCATAAGGGAAGACAATACTTGTCCCCTCGGATCTTTATCATCATCAATGTTCACAGAGGTAGTCTAATTAGACAACGCATAGGAGTGATTCTGTTACGTCTTGATGATCTTAGAAGAATGGAAAGAAAGGGGAAAAGAATTCCTTAGAGGTGAGGATGAGGACAAAGAGAAGAGAAAATTAGAAAGGGCATTAAAGGGAGGGTAAATTAAGGGAGGAATCAGTCTTAAGCAAATCAAATTCTAAGTATGTCCAAAAGTATTTATAGCTTTTTGAGGTGGTAAAGGATGGGACTGATGTCCACAAACACGGAAATGCCTTAGGAAGTTATGGCCTATAAATGTGACGGGACGCTCCTGTGCTATGGGGAATGATTAAGGGGATGGTTTGTTGTTGTTGCTGTTGTTCTTAGGTATTTGGGGTTAAGTGACTTGCCCAAGGTCACACAGCTAGTAAGTGACAACTGTTTGGTCTGAGGTCCGATTTGAACTCAGGTCCTCCTGCCTTCAGGGCCGGTGCTCTAGCCACTGTACCACCTTGCTGCCCCAAGGGAATGGTTTTGAAGAAACCTGGGAACACTTGTATAAACTGACACAGAGAGAAGTGGACATAAGTAGAACAATTTACACAATGACATCACTATGATAAAGAAAGACAACTTTGAAAGAATGAGAAATTCTGATCGGTGTAATAACCAATCACAATTTCCAAGGACTAATATAGAAACTTGTTTCTTATTGCAAAATTCAGACTTAATTTGAAGAAAGCAGGGAAAACATTAGACCACATAGAAATGGCCTAATCAACATCCCTTATGAATATGGAGGTGATGAGTACATTTAAGGGATTAGATCTGGTTAAGAACTATGGACAGAGGTTCACAAAATCATTCAGGAGACAGCAATAAAAAACATACCAAAGAAAAAGAAAAGCAAAAAAGCAAAATGACTGGTGGACTTTACAAATAGCTCAGGAAAAGAAGGGAAGTGAAAGGTAAGGGAAAATGGGAAAGACATATATAACTGAATGCAGAATTCCAGAGAATAGCAAGGAGAGATAAGAAGGCTTTCTTAAATGGGTGATGCAGAGAAATAGAAGCAAACAGAATGGAAAGACAAGAGATCTCTTCAAGAAAATCAGAGATATCAAGGGAACATTTCATGCAAAAATGGGCATGATAAAAGACAAAAATGCTAGAGACTTAACAGAAGCAGAAGAATTAAGAAAAGGTGACATGAATTTACAAAAGAACTACAGAAGAAAGATCTTAACATTACCAATAACCATGGTGGTGTGGTTACTGATTTAGAGCCAGACATCCTGGAGAATGAAGTCAAGTGGGCCTTAGGAAGTACTGCTAATCATTAGGTTAGTGGAGGTGATAGAATTCTAGCTGAGCTACTTAAAATCCTAAAAGATGATGCTGTTAAATTCCTGAACTCATTATGTCAGCAAATTTTGAAAACTTAACAGTGGCCACTGGATTGGAAAAGATCAGCTTACGTCCCAATCCTAAAGAAGGGCAATGCCAAGGAATGTTCAAATAACCAAATAATTGTGCACACTTCACATGCCAGCAAGGTTATGCTTAAGATTCTGCAAGCTATGCTTCAGCAATATGTGAACTGAGAATTACCAAAAGAGCAAGACGGTTTTTCAAGAGGCAGAGGATCTAGAGACCAAACTGCAAACATCCACTGGATTATAGAGAAAGCAAGGGAGTGTCAGAAAAACATCATTGACTACACAAAAGCCTTTGACTGTGTGGATCACAACAAAATGTGCAAAGTCCTCAAAGAGGTGGGAGTAGCAGATCATCTTGTCTCCTGGAAGCCTGTATACAGGCCAAGAAGCAACAGTTAGAACTGAACACGGAACAACTGACTGGTTTAAAATTGGAAAAGGAGTACAATACGTTATGGTGTCACCTTATTTAACTTAAATGCAGAGTACATCATGTAAAATGTCAGGCTGAATGAATCAAAGGTCAGAATTAGGGTTACCAGGAGAACTATCAATAATCTCAAATATGCAGATGATACCACTCTGATGGCAGAAAGTGAAGAGGAATTACGAAACCTCATGATGAGGGGGCAAGAGGAGAGTGTAAAAGCTGGCTTGAAGCTTAACATAAAAAAAAACCCAAGACTGGCAACTGGCCTCATCACTTCCTGGCAAATAGAGGGAGAAGAAATGGAAGCAGTATCAGATTTTATATTCTTGGGCTCAAAGATCACTGCAGATGGTGACTGCAGCCATGAAACTAAAAGATGCTTGCTCCTTGGAAGGAAAGTTATGGCAAATCTGGACACCATACTAAGAAGCAGAAATATCACCTTGCTAACAAAGGTCCATATAGCCAAAGCTATGGTTTTTCCAGTAGCAATGTATGGCTGTGAGAGTCGGACTATATGGAAAGCTGACCATCACAGAATTGATGCTTTCAAACTGTGGGGCTAGAAGACTTCTGAGAGTCCCCTGGACAGCAAAGAGATCAAATCAGTTCATGTCTAAAAAAATTTAATTCAGGCTATTCACTATAAGGCCAAATACTGAAGCTGAAGCTTAAATACTTTGGCCACAGACAGGACTCATTAAAAAGACCCTAACGCTGAGAAAGACTAAAGGCAAAAGGAAAAGGGGATGGGAGAGGATGAAATGGATAGATAATGTCAGAGTAACAACAAAAATAAAGTTGGACAGACTTTGAGAGATAGTGGAGGAACAACTGAACAACCACAACAATGATGATGATGATGAAAAATGCTCCTCACCTCTTGATAGAGAGATGAAGGACTCAGAGTGCAGAAGGAAACACATTTTTGGACATAGCCAAGGTGGAAATTTGTTTTAACTTCATATTTTTGTAACTGTGATTTTGTTTTTCTTTCATTCTCAATTGAGGGGTGGGGAGGCAGAGAGAAGATAGATTTTCGCTGATTGAAAAAAACAAAATTACAAAAATTCACAAGAGAGTAGAATAGATAGCCCACTATAACAATACCGGCTTTTATTCAACACATGTAGAATAAAATTAATTCTATAATTCATTGCCTATTTATATATCTCACATATTACAAATTTTTAAGAACTTGCCGTCATGAGGGAAAAAAGTTGGCATGCTGATGGGTAGTGGATGAAAGGTTTTGGTGAAACCACCAATATTTCAAAAATATCCACAATGCTTCATGGAATAGGCCAAAGCAAAGAGTCTCAGTTCATGTCTTCCACTGGCAGGCAGGGCACTAAAATAATAATGTTGTTACCACCTTGGATTTGACTCGAAGGTTTTTAAAACAATTCTGAAGGGCAGCTAGGTGGCACAATGGATACAGCACCGGCCCTGGATTCAGGAGGACCCGAATTCAAATCTGAACTCAGACACTTGACGCTAAACTAGCTGGTGTGACCCTGGGCAAATCACTTAACCCTGATTGCCTTGCAAAAAAGAAAAAAAAAACAATTCTGATTCTAGAAGCAATCTAATGAGGTAGGTAAATACAAGTATCATCCTGATTTTGTAGGTGATAAAACTGAGGCTTAAAGTTTAATGTTAGGGGTAGAAACAATATTTAGGACTTTCTTGTCTGGCATCCTTTATGCTCTCAACACGGAGCTAGTTTAAAAGCAGGGATATGAAGGTAGGAAATGGTCCCTAGATGTGGAGGCCATCTCAGAGTTTTACCTTACATGAACTTTTGAGGTAAATGGTAAGACCAAACAGAAGAAAGACATGAACTAAGACACAAACATATACATTCATGAGTCAAAATAATATCCAGTAATTAGCCACACATCCCAGAAAGAGGCATACTTCTCAGCGCATCCTTAGGTGCTTAGTTATATACATACAGTTTCAAATTCAACAAAATTAGTTCATTTAAAAGATGGAAATATTTCAGAAGTGATTACCCATACCACTCTTATACAAGTCATTTCTGTTCACCACTAAAAACTATTACTAACTCTGTAAAGGTTCTACTTATGTTTATTACTAGATACATTTATTTTTATTCAACCTACCAGCTTCTATTGGGGCTTTTGATTTTTCTGCCTCCAGAGATTCCAGATTTTCAGGCATATCTTGCATATCATCCTCTGCAAACCCCGTATCTGGACTGCTGGTAGGCTTATCATCATCTTCATTCGTCAAAGACAGAGAGGCTTCTCTCTTACTTATCTCCAAGACAGCTGCCAGAAGTTCATCTTCACTCATTCCATCAAATCCTGAGTTTCCCAATTCTGATTTATCTGATTCCATTTTGCATCTTTTTGAAACCTATAGAGAGGAAGGCACAATGACATAATCTAAACAGTTCCAAGAGACCTACAGGTCAGTCATTAGTCCAATACATACCTAAACAGGAATCCTTTCACTAATATCCGGGAAGTGGTCATCCGGCCTCCACTTGAACACCTCCACCAAAGCAACTCGTAATCAACTTTTAGATAGTTCTAATTGTTAGGAAGTTTTTCCTTACATTAGGCTTAAACCTATGCCTCTGAAACTTACACCAACTACTCCTAGTTTTGTTCTCCAGGACCACGTAGAATTGTGGCTTTGAATGTCCTTTTAGTTTTCATTCAAGGTGAATATCATTCAAACTGGGCCCTGGTTTTAATATTACATGGAAAAAAGTTTACCCTACCACAACAAAATGGCCTTTTGAAATAATTCTGTTCTTTTAATAAGAGAAGCTCAAAAAAATGTTCATGAAGTGCTCTTCCCTTGTAAAAAGAGATAATCCAAATGTCTCAAGTAATCATGGATCACTATACTATTAGCACATTCAGTAATCTCATCACTCAACTAAAATTATTCTTTCTCTCCAGGGTTACCAATCATCTCCTACTTGCCAAATCTGAGAGTCTTATCTTAGTCCTCATCTTTCTCAGCTTATTTGCAGCATCTCAGTTAACCACCCTCTTCTGGATACTTTCACATTTCTAGGGTTTTGTGACACTGCTTTCTCCCAGTTCTACTCTTATCTGTCTGCACACTCTTCCATATGTTCTGCTGATTCATCAATAATCAGCCAAGATTATGAACTAGGCCCTTATCTTTTCTCTCTCCTACATAACTTCATCAGTTCCCAAGGGTTTTGTTATCACCTCCATGCAGATGAATCTCAGATTTACACAAACAGTCCTAGTCTTGCCCCTTCACTTCAGTTAGTCTCCCTGCCTCAAGTCTCTCTCCACTCCAGTCCATCCTCCAAACTACTGCCAAAGTGGTTTTTCTTCAAGTACAGGTTTCACTGTCATTCCTCTGAGACTCCACCAACTCTGCTGGCTCCTTATTTTCTCTAAGATCAATATAAAATCCTATTTAGCTTTTACCTCTTCATAACTGGTCCCAAACAATCTTTCCAGCCTCAAGGGATATTACTCCCTTCCTGCCCACTCTGACCTAGCCACCTTGTCCTCTTACATAATTTCCCTCTTCCTTCAGGACACAACTCAAGTCCCATCTTCTACCAAAAGCCTTTCCTGGACTGCCCCCTGCCCCCCACTCCCCATGTGGCGGTGTACAGAGTGTTTTGAGTTCAGACAGATAACCGCACAGAGTTGGCTGGGGGCCGGGGGGGGGGGGGCCCGAGGGAGGGAGCCGAGGGAGGGGCTACGGACTGACAGGGACTTCCCAAGAGCACATGGTTGCCTTCCACTGCCCTCTACGGTTTAATGAGAGAGAAACAGAAAGGAAAATTTGGTCCTCACATCTCTCTTTTGTTTTGAGATGTGTTTGTGGACTGGAGAAAGCAAAATTTTGTCAAAAGAAATGCTGACTAGGCTTTGTCTGCAATGCCCAGAAGGCCAACCCAAAGAGCTCTGGAGTTCTACGGTTTAAAGAAACTGCCTGTCACTGAGCAAGGGCAATACTGAGACAGTCCTTGTTAAAAGACTGTGACACATTTTCAGCTCCTTGTTCAGGGTGGCTATGACATAAAACAGTTTATCCCTGCTTTATCAGCTTGACAATGGAAGAGTAGTTATGCATTGCCAGAGAGTGGTGAGGATCAGAACGGGATTAGTTAAAAATAAGTGGCTTCAGGTGTTAGGGATTGTTTATGACTAGACCAAGACTTCCAAGTCTACAGTCAAGGTTGCGAGTTGCCCCAGGAATGTGACTTTCCCCACTTTTGTGTTTTCCTCCTAGGTTTGTTTAAGTGTGTAATCTCTCTCCCCGTGGACACAGCAACCATTTGTGGGGATATGTGGCGCAAGGTTCATGGTAGATTCCAATGTTTTGAATATTCTTGTTTTTGCCCTGTGCTGAGTAACTATGACATTTGATTGTTCCTGCTTTAGTCTTCCATGAAAAAATGTTAGGATTTTTCATTAAAAAAAAAAGAAAAAGAAAAAAGAAAAGAAAATAAACTCCTTGTAAGCAGAGATTGATTCATTCTTTGTATCTGCATCTCCAGAATCTAGCACAGACCTGGCACAGGTATTAATAAATGACTGTTGATTGGATATTGATCTATGATTCCACCAGCCACAATCTGAAGCCCAGATTCAATGAATTTAAGTCTTTTACTATGATTTTCTCACAAATAAACATTTTGAAATAAGTTCATAATTTTCTGAAGACCAAAAGGTAAAAGGGTACTGTAGAACTCATAACAACTCATACTTCTTAAGAAATCTGTGTAACCTTCAGAAAATCATAAACTCTTGGTCTCATCTCTTTAAAATAAAGAGGTTGGTCTTAGATGTTCTGGAAAATCCTCTCATTATCTCTTAGTTTTTAAATCTATGAGCCCAAGTCACCAAATTGTACACAGATTATTGAGCTAGCCAGGGAAAAAACTCTCTATTCTCAAAAAATTTAGTATCTAACCCTTATCAATTTTCTGAACCCGTATTTTGAAGAACATATGATTGGCTTTATGTGGTAGCAATTTTTGTCAGACATTTTCATGGAAATCACCTACCTTTTCCAGTTCTTCCTGTTGCTCCCTGCCTGGCATGTCAAAAAGTCTCTGGCTGAGGGCCACAGAACGTTTTAGCAGTTCATCCTCACTGTCTGAATCAATGGAGAATCCTATGGAGCTCTTAGATTTGAAAGTATATTTCCTGCAAATTTAAAAAAAAATACCAGTTCTGCATAATTTATCTTTGTTATTCTTTTTAGGAACATAAACACTAATAAAAGGTAAACTTTACTTTTCAACACAGAAAATTTTAGTAGAACATATACCATATTTGATTTTTTTGAAATTTATTGAAATACTGAAAATTACTTAGCTAAAAGTTGAAGACATATCTATGTACATATATTTGCTTCATTCCCAAAATACTGCTCTTTGGAAGTTTAATCAGCCACTTTCTGTCTTTTTCTCTTCTAATGATTAATTCCAATGAAATGTTTACTATATTTGTAAACAAGGTATTCTCAACTGGATTTCATACAGACATAGCAATGAATAAATCTAACACTATGCATGAGATAATTCACTCACTCTTTTAATTAGAGTAATACCACAATTATTAAGAAGTCAGATTTCAAGCATCCAAAATGTAGCTGGGGAAGTGAACAAAACAGGCTTTGGGAGAAGAAAGTAATCGTTAAGGTCGGGCACCTTATTCCACAAGACAGGCTTGAAGTCACCTTAAGTTTTCACTCAAAAAACTGTGTATTAAATAATGCAATAAATTAGAAAGATGACACACTGTCAGCAGTGAGGATATACAAGTGATAGCTAATACACAGAACAATAAAAAGCCCAAAGAATTATTAAAAACAGATTATCTTAGAATAATTTAATACAGGGTCAGTCAGGCCAACATCTCTCAAGGGCATTCCTATATTACAATAAAGAACAAAAACTGACATTGTTATAAACTTATGTCATCAATAAAAAAAAATAAAATTATAGCCAATGTACTTAGTTTAAGATAGTTTGGAAATGTGTAATACATTCTAGGAAGATTTTCATAAATGGTTAAAATAAGTTTGAATACTTAGAGCTTGTATGGAAATTTTACTTAGCTCAAATATCTCATTTATTTGACATCATCATAAGATTCATTTTTACTTCTAAGTATCCCAGACACTATAAGCTGAAAAAGAAATAAGGAAATGCTCAAAAGAAAGATCTCCTTTATTAACATAAATCAAGATATTACCCCTGCAAAACAGAACAGGAATGAAATGTAAATATAAATCTAAATTTGCAAACAATAAATGAAAAAAAAAATCAAGAAACTAGTAAATAAAATGCAGTAAATAAGATTCTATGCTCTGCATAGAAACACAGTTTTAAAAAAAAAAGATATAAAAGTCAGCAATCACACCAAATACTTTATGGGAGGTGGCTGCCCCAGAAGGTGTTATTAGCTAGAATAATCCCAACTGCTGGGTGATCTTTCAGGTTTTAATAAAATTGAGACAGAAATGTCCTATCAATGATGTCAATTCTGTATCTCTGATTTCACGGTCACCAAGGAAACCTCCAGGCATAATGTGTCCAGGCAAATACTTTGCTGAGGAAGGGAACTGTTTCCTCGTAGCTTATGCAGAGTCTGTTAGATGTAATAAAGGACACTATATAAAAACCAAACGGCTTTCTGGTTCATAAACAAGTCTTTTCTAAGTTTTATCAACATGATTAGCTTGCCAGAGCCTAATCACTCCAATTGTGATAGAAAATCAAGCTTGCAGAACAACAGACCTCGGAGCACAGATGATCAGATCAAGACATAATAATGTCCAATGAAGTCATCTCTTTGTGGCAACTACAGTGATTTGCTACAGAGTACATTCCATTAATAAGTAACAAATTCACAGATGGTAGCTTGTCTAGATTAAAGAAAAATATTCATCATATAAAATTCATTACTTGCTCATTTTCTAAATTTGGGAAGAATATTTGTACCTGTAACACTTTCAGACTTTGAGTCATTTAAGCCACCTGGTATTAATTACATGGAAAAATAATAAGAATAAAATTTATTTTAGGACAAATTCTAGAAGACAGGATAAATTTTGAGACTGCTGACTTATCAAATCACTCAGAGCAAGAGGTATAATATTAAAACTGGTGTTTCCAACCAATTTTTGGAGGATGAGTGCATTAAGAGGGAGTGGAAATATCTGCTTCTTTCCTTGGCCAGATCTAGCCCTTTAAATTTTGTGGTAAAGCAGTAAAATTCCTGTAGCACAGCATTCCTCAAGAATGTACTTTTCTAGTCATATCAAAATCCCTCAAGTTCAGTGACTGAATCATGAAAACTCAAAGTAACTGACTCCAGCTCAAATTTGTAAAAAGCTTTAAGGTTTGTAAGGGTCTTCAAGGGCATCACTGCATTTGATCCTCACAACATCCTGGGAGGTAGAGCCTCCCCGTGGTACAGAGGAGCAAACCAAGGTACAGAGAAGTTAAGCGACTTGCCCAGAGTTACACAGCAAGTCTGTGTCTGATACAACACTGAATTTAGGTCTTCATGTCTGAGTTTAGATTGCCTCCTGGCACATGAGCATGTAAATATTTTGCATCTACTCATTCATTTTAGAAATAAAACATTCAACATTAATATCACTTTTTCCTAATAAATAAATAAGCAAAAATCTATAAACAAACTAGATTAATTCTGAAATAACTCTTAAATTTTAGGCTATAAAATGCCACAAACTAGAAAGTAATCAAGTCTAAAACACTCACAGGCTTGTAATAGAATCTTAAGGGACTGTTTTAAATCTTGTTTCATTGTTAAGGTTTACTCTATACTAGGTTAAATACCAAAGTATGACCAACAAAGGTGACAACTGCAGAATTATGTAATGTGAGAAAAAATGAAGAAAAAAGGAGTTGGAGAACAGAACAAGTCAAATCCTTAAAAATCACAAGGTACACAGAAATACAACTAACCTTGAAGGCGTAGAAGTGCTAATGGTGCAGGAATTCACCATTTGGGATGCTTTCAATGGCCGAGTACTATTAGAAAATTAAACAACGCAAACATATATACATGTTATATAGACAAATGCAGTTACAATCTCTAGGAAAAAAAAAACCAAAATACTTTTTACTTATATCCTGAAGCCAGATACTTTACTAGAAGCCCTAATCCCTGAGAGAGCAATACCTTTGACAAGCATAGAGTATACTGATGCATGCTATTAAATATATTGGTTACTAAATAAACCAGAGAGAAAAATACAAACACCATCCTTACATGCTCTGTAAGGAGCAATAATCTAACAGTTGGACACAATTGGTAGCTAACGTCAAGCAACAATATGCATAAAGATGACTTTAAAAGGGCACATACAGGAAGGGTCATGCTAGAGATGCAAAAGAGAAGTGAAATCAGAAACATACTGTTGCTATCTTTTAAATCATGTTCTAGTACTGCAGAGGGGAAGAATCATGCCTCCAACAGCAGAGAGTAGTTTATGCAAGAGTCCCAGGAAGAACTCTGAGGGGTCATAAACAAAATCATTTTCATATCATACCTCTTTCGTGAACAGCCTCTCATATCAGGCTGCCAAATATTGTTTCACTGTACCATCTAATCAAGGGATGGCCATTGATTTGTTTTTTGATCTTAGACTAGTTCACCTCTTCCTGACTCGGTTTTCTGTTCTGCAGAGTAAGGAAGTGGGACTGTAGGAGTTGTTATGGTCACTTCCTGCTCTGCCCCATTCTGGGCCTCTAAACCAAATATGTCTTGCCAAAAAGTGGCTATGTAATGTCCAGCCTCAAGGTAAAGAAGGTATGCAGGACTCCAAGAATCCTGATATGTGGATCATATGCATGATGACATTTTTCTATTTCCTTTTCTGAGAATGTATTAAGATTTTTCTTTGGGTATTTAAAATTTTTGAAGGTAATCTTTTGTTTAGTATTCTGTTTTGATGGCAAAGTTGCGTTCGATAATTCTTTTTATTGCTTATTTTGTTGTGATTTCATGATGTTAATTTTTTATTTTGTTGATCTCATTTTCTGTTCTCTTTTTAATCAGGTTAACTAAAGATTTATCAATTTTGTGGATCTTTTCTAAGAACCAGCTTTTAACTTTATTATTTCTATAATAATTTTGACTTTCAATTTATCTATTTCTCTTCTAACTTTTGAGATGTCCACTTTTGTACTTATTTTGGGCTTATTTGTTGGTTCCTAATTTTAAAAAAATGTATAAACATTTTATTAATCCTCTCCTTTTCTATTTTACCAATTTATGTTTTTAGGAATATACTTTTTTCTTTTTTTCAAATTAATTTATTTTTAGTTTTCAACATTCACTTCTATAAAGGAATATACTTTTTCCAGAGAACTGCTTTAGCTACATCTCAGAAATTCTGGTATATTGTCTCATTATTAAAATTGTCTTTTACATAATTATTCATTTTTTCTATGATTTGTTCTTTGGTCCAATATTATTTAGGATTTCATTATTAAGTCTCCATTTAGGCTTATGTCTTTTGTTTGTACTTCCTGAATAGAATATTATTTTTAATGTATTATGATCTAGAAAGGATATATTTGCTTTTTTTTCCTTTTTACATGTACTTACAAATTTTTTGTACAATAATACGTGTCCAATATTTGTAAAAGTTCCATGTGGTGCTAAAAAAATATATTCTTTAGTGGTACCATTCAGTAAATGCCCTAAGTCTTTTAGCTCTAATATTTCCAACAATTTGTTTAAAGTCTATATTTTCCCTTCTGCTCATCTATTAGATCTAACCATGAAAGTTGTGCATTAAAGTGCGCCACCTGACTGCCCCCTATGATATATTTTTAAGTTTAAGCTGAACTATTAACATTTTCTCCATCACTTTCTTAAGTCTAAATTTTCTTCTCACGTTCTTCAGTTAAATCAACAAGACAATGATTAGACATTTATGAAGGCACATTCATTTGTTCACAGCACCAGGATTCTATTTAGTCCGGTGTTTCTCAACTCAAACTATACTGTAGATTTATAAAACATCTAAATCCTCTGCCTTGGACCACTCAAGATATGTAGCTCAATCAAGTTTAGTTCAGGAAGTGG
This sequence comes from Vombatus ursinus, assembly GCF_900497805.2. Classification (NCBI taxonomy): domain Eukaryota; kingdom Metazoa; phylum Chordata; class Mammalia; order Diprotodontia; family Vombatidae; genus Vombatus; species Vombatus ursinus. The sequence goes on along the minus strand of NW_020954580.1, from coordinate 5,910,873 downwards.
TAGACTGTGCAAACAGCAAGACAAAGAGATAAAGGAAGATAACTTAGGGTATTTTTTTTTTT